>NW_020954553.1:11384834-11856681 GCF_900497805.2 Vombatus ursinus
AGGAGAAGGAGAAGGAGAAGGAGAAGGAGAAGGAGAAGGAGAAGGAGGAGAAAGAGGAGAAGAAGAACAAGAATAAGAACAAGAAATAGAAATAGAAGGAGAAGGAGAAGGTGAGGAAGAGGAAGAAGAAGAAGAAGAAGAAGAAAACAGGCTGGGAAGGATGGAAAAAACCTGGATTCAAGTCCCATTTCTAACACTAGCTATGTGACTTTGGATAAGTCATTTCAGTTCCCTGAGCCTCAGTTTCATCATCTGTCAAACGGGAATGTTCCAGTCTGTTTCAACAGTTTGGGAACTTAAAGGATTTTTTTTATGAAAGATTAAGGGAAGTCAATAAAGAATAAAGCAAAAGGGATTCATTATGGCACATACAAACTTCTAAGGTTCAAAGTCTTCAGGGAGAGCATGATGGAGAGACAGATAGGGGACCCAAGGGCAAAAAGGGAAGGATACAACTGAAGAATCCCCCAGGTTTCATGTGACATGGCCTTCAGACCATGGCAGAAGTAGGAAAGGGAAACAGAGTGGTCCTGGAAAAAGGCTTGTCATGCTGGGCAGGGCCAGCTGCAGGAGTTCTTCACCACCCCTCAGAGTTAGTGTGTGCTATGGCAGGGGTCCCACCTTCTCCCTACTAGAAAGCTCATTGACAAAGGAGGGAAACAGCTGGGTGTGGTAGTACATACAGATAACCCCAGTTCCTGGTGGGGCTGAGGGTGGCAGATTTCTTGAGCTCAGGAGTTCTGAGCAGCAGTGGGCTAGTTCTGGCTTCAATGTGACGGGGAGGAGAGGATTGCCTAAGGAGGGGTGAGCTGGCTTAGGTCAGAAATAGAACAGGTCAAAGTGTCAGTGCAGATCAGCAGAGTTTGACCAGTGAGTGAGTGCTACATTTCTAGCCTGAGAGAGATAGGAAGGCCAGTCTTTTAAAAAAGGAAGGAAAGAAAGAGAGAGAGAGAGAAAGAGAGAGAGAGAGAGAGAGAGAGAGAGAGAGAGAGAGAGAGAGAGAAAGGAAGGAAGGAAGGAAGGAAGAAAGAAAGAGGCATATTCTTGCTCATCTAGCTGATGTCCCATCTCCAGCATCACAGGTGAGGAGGCCGGAGGGATATACCCAGAGTAACACAGCAACATGATGTAGAGATAGCTAGGGAGTGATAGAAAGGGTTTGTTCTGGATTAGGTGAGGCCAACTATCACCTGTTAAACTGTGAGGTCCTGGGGCAGACTCCAATGTTCTGCTGAGAGGAGAGGGAAGAGGCTGATGGCAGGAGTGCAGGTGGCATGGCTCCAGGATGGCCAAGAAGTGATACAGAGGCTCCATCCTGGGCAAATAAAATAAAATAAAACCAGTAAGGAAATAGCTTACCTATCCAAGATGTCCAAGGCAGAAGGAGCAACCTACCACAAACTCACAGAGACCTCCAAACACAGAAAAGGTCTTTGGTCCGTCACAGGGAAGAGTAATCCTGGCAGTACCAACCTCGCAGGAAGGTTGTGTGCATCAAATGGGATAACAGGTATGGAAGTGCTTCCTAAATGTGAACGGTAACATGTAAATTATTATTACCTTATACATGTTCTGAATGCTTAGTGTAATGTTTAAAAAACAACACAGCAACTTGAGAATCTAGAGACCTGAATCTTAGTCCTGGATCTAACTGTGACTCATTGTGTGACCCCAAGGAAGCCGCTTCCCCTGTCTGAACCTCAGTTTCCTATCTGCAAAATACAGATGATACGTTTCTATCAACTTGCCAAAATTATGGAGAGGAAAGTATTTTGTAAACTGCAAGACCCTATAGAATCTAAGCTCCCAAAGACAGGGGTGATTTCATTTTTATATTTATATTCCCCAGTGCCTAGCACAGTACTTGCCTCATATTAGGTATTTAACATTATATACTTATATACACTTAATATATTAAGCTCATGGATGGATGGATGGATGGAAATGAGACCCCTAAGTCTTAGGTGTCTGTGCTCCCTAAGGTCATTTGCCAACTATTTTCTGTATTAGTCATAGTACATCCACACACACACACACACACACCCTACCCCACCCTACCCCCCACCAAGAAATGTTGGTTTAGACCTACAAACTATAAACACTGACAGAACAACAGAGAGAGCCATATCTGGGGGTCTTTGCCCTGCCTTGCTTAGCTAAGAAAATACCTGAGCACATCTATGTCCCCCTACAAATCCCACCCCCTGCCCCAGGACCCTGGGAATGGAATCTCTCTGTAGCATCCCCCTACAGCTAGGGGGTTTCCTGTCTGAGACCTAAAGGATGAGATCCATTACTGTGGACTCCGCTTGGGAATCCTCCACTACATCACCAGCAGCAGAACATTTTCTCCAGGCAGCCCGTTGCCTGGGGAAGGGCCTGCTCCAGAGCCCAGCAGAAGCCTAGCCAGGCCTGCAGTCCCCGATTCCTTGTGTGCGTGTATGAGCCCAGCGTTTTTAAAGAATGTCACTGGGTCTGCACAGGGCCCTGTGAAGCTGACTGTTATTTATAGCTCTCTTCTGTCTGGTTCATTTCCTCTCACTTCCCCACAGAATGATATGAATGAAAATGACAGTATTGACTATGTTGCTAACCATAAAAGACCTTATAGAAATAAGATTTTTACAGTTAGTGGATTGGGAAATCCAAGGGACACAGAGTTATAGACTTAGCAAATGGTTAAGAATCAGTCTAGGGCAGTTGGTAAGGGCCCCATGGTGGGGCATCTGGCCAGTGGTTTTGTTTAAATATATATACATACATACATACATACATACATACATATACATACATATATGTGGGTATGTATGTATATATGTATAGTGTTCGTCTTGGAAGAGTTATATGAACTCCTAGAGCTCTTAACTCCTCCAACAGCAACAGTGTCACTATAGCTATCTTGTAGGTAACAGGAGAGCATGCCACCTGCCTGAGAATGAAGCACCTGCCTGGTTTCATAGAAGGGACAGGAAGCTGGCAGCTTCTGACAGAGGGGGTCACCCAGAGACTCGAGCACTGATTGTGGAGAAGATTTGAATTCACATTCTACATCTGCCACTCACTTATGTGATGTGACACAAGTCATGTCCTCTCTCACAGCCTCAGTTTCCCCATTTATAAAATGAGGGCATTAGATTAGATTGTCTGTAATATCCCTTTATCTTTCAATTTATGATCCTATGATATGATAACTTTAGCTGAAATTGTAGCAGGAGAAAATCTAGTTGATCAGGAAGGAGGTAGTACAGAGAAAAGCCTCAGGGATGAAGGGGCGAGCAAGACAGCACAGAAACAGCCAGCCCAGTGGGGCGGCCACAAGGGAATGGGGCACAGAAGGGAATGATCCAAGAGGAGGCATTCCTGGAAGAGGGGAGGGTGTGGCCCATTCTGCAGAGACTCAAGGTGACAGAAGACCACAAGGTGAGGTGTGGCGGGGGTGGCAAACACATTCATGAAGCATGACACGGAAGTAAGCTGCCCTGGAAAATTAGTGTGCCACCCAGAAAAGAAGTGTGCCCAGATGCTGGTGCCCTGGGCTAATTCTTCTTGTGCCCTATGTAAGTTATGACTCTGGGGTCCGCCACCACTGAAGATGAGAAGAACAAAATGTGTACCTTCCCTCCTCACTGTCACCACACACACACACACACACACACACACACACACGCAAACACATATGCACACACACACATGCACTCACATTAGGATTATAAACCTACAAGCCCAGAGTGAGGGCACTGAGCCAGGTCTTGAAGGAAACTTGTCCATCCTTTGCTAGTAGCATTTTAGAGGAATGATAGATTGGAGTGAGTAGAAGGAGCCCTAGAGAATAGGATCAGAAGCATCTGGACCTATCCTAGGTCACACAGTCTCACTGATAAAGCCAGGAGCACAATGAAATTTACTGACTCATATGATACCCTATATGTTGGAAATCAATCTTATATTCAATTAAATAAGTATTTATGCGCCTACTGATGCAACTAAATGGCATATTAGAGCCCTAGAGTTGGAGTCAGGAAGACTTGAGTTCAAATTCCACCCCAGGCATTGAGCAAGTCACATTAATCAGTCTGTTCCTTCATCTGTAAAATGGGGACAATAATAGCATCTACCTTGCAAGGTTTCTGGAAGATTCAAATGAGCTAATCCAGGCAAATCTGAAATCTCTGTAAATGTCCACTGTCATCATCATCATTGTCATTAGCAAGACACTGTAGGAGGCATGGGATATCCAAAGACAATATCCAGCCCTTCCTTCAGGGAGCTTACTTTCTACTGAGCTATTACACTTCAAATTAGGAGAAGTCTGTCTTACAAAGTTGCCTCCACTGGTCTAGAGTCTAGAGACAACCCAAAACCACTAGGCAAGATGACGCAGAAATCTTCATTCAAAAGCAGTTGCCCTCCAGCCCTAGCCTGTAGCAAAAACACTGGACTTGCCATAAGGAAGACCTAATTTTAAATTCCCCTTCATCCTCTTACTAGCTGTGTGCCCCTGAGGAAGTCACTTAACTTCTCTCAACACATTTCCTCACCAGTAAAATGGGGGTAATAATAGCACCCACCTCCCAAGGCTATTGTGAGGATCAAATGAGCATTTTGCAAACATTAAAGTACTATAAGAAACATGAGCTGTTATGATTAATAACTTTATTATTAATATTAATATTCCAAGGACATTAAGTGATGCCCAGAGAATCTCTTTTCTGGCCATTCTGAAACCTCTCAAGAGGACCCAAAGTAGAGCCAAGGTTGACTAGTATCCTACCATAGGAAGATGGGAAGAGGCTTGTAGCCTTTCATTCATAGTCATAAAATACCAAAACTGGAAAGGTCCATAGAGATCATCTAGCCTTTTATAGAGGTAAAAACTGAGTCCCCAAGAGGAGGTGACTTACCCAAGGTCACAAAATGAATTAGTGGCAAAGTTGACGCTGTAACCTAGGTTTCCTGACCACCAATATGGGGCTCTCACCATGACACTCACCCTTCCTCCAGGACCTAAACAGGAATTTCCCATCCCCATTGTGATCTAAAAATACGGGGCTTGCCAAAACTGGGAGGAGTGGGATGAAAGATGAGGAGGGAGAAGGAGGAATGGAATCCTCTCCTGGCTCACACTTGGCTTTTCCACTGGGAATTCTAGACACCTTAAATAAGAGCCGTGGAAAGAATCTAGTATTAAGACAGTGCTCTGGACACTCAGTTGATTTCCCCAATTTATTTCCTAGACTATTAGGCAGGATGGCCTAAATGTAAGTAGGCATTATGTAAGCAAGAAGGAGGCTTTAAGGAAATTTTGAATGCTTCACTTGGAAACACAGCCCAGCAGGGCAAGCTGACCACGCCTGTCGGCCTCTGCCCTGTGCGTGTCTGAATTTAGCTGATGGGGTCTGTGCTGGGAGCTTGGCTTGTTCACGCTGCCAGCAGCCGGGAGTTTGTGGGCCTTGATTACACCCAGCAGGGAGTCCTTCTTAGTGATGAGAGAGAAAATATTCAACAACCTGTCTTTGCAATGTGCTGATCTCTGAGACAGAGAGAGAGAGAGAGAGAGAGAGAGAGAGAGAGAGAGAGAGAGAGAAAGAGAACAACAGAGAGAGAACAACAGATAACAAGAAAAAGAACAAGAGACCGACAGAGAAAAAGAGAGAATGAGAGAGAACAAGAAAGAAGAGAAAGAAAATAACAAAGAAAGAGAGAAAGAAACAGAGAGAGAGAGAGAGGAAGGAAGAGGGACAGAGAGAAAGACAGAGACACAGAGTGCTTGCTGCGGGGATTTCTTTAATTTTCAGGGTTTCTGAGATCATCCTTGCCATTTCCCATTCACACTTTTTATTTTCGACTTGGTGTAACTTTGGGTCAAAATAACACTCCTACCCAAGTCACAGAAGCATGGAATGTCAGAGCTGAAAGAGACCTTAGAAAATGCAATGTTATGGTATAGACCATAAAATGACAGAGCTGGAGGGAGAACTTAGAAAGGAGAACACAGAATGTCAGATCTGGGAAGGTCCTTAGAGCATAGAACATAGAACGTCAGAGACAGAAATGGAATGTGGTATACTTTGTCAGAAGAAGTCAGATTGTGGGCCATTTTGCCTTAACCCTTTTCCTCTATTACAAAGGAGGGGGTCAATGTGTATGGAGGGGCTAATGATAAAAAATTTATTATGGTATAAAAACCATCAATAATTTTTTAAATTAAAAAATGATAAAGATATTAAATCTTCAATGACATTGCTAAGAATGACCTTAAAACATAGAACAAAGAATGTGAGAGCTGGGAGAGATTTCAAAATATAGAACAAAGAATGTCAGAACTGAAAGAGACCTAAGGACATAAAACACAGACTATTAGAGCTGAGAAGGCCCTTAAAATGTAGAATACAGAATGTCAAATCTAGAAGGGATCCAATACACAAAATATTAGAGCTGGAGGGTCCTTAGAACAGAGGATGTCAGAGCTGGAAGAGACCTTAGAATGTGGTGTTTTAGAACATAGAACATTAGAATCTAGACAGGGATCATTCAACCCCCTCTTTTGATAGAGGAATAAATTGAGGCCAAGAGAGAAGGGGAATGCCCAAGATCCCTGAATGAATTTTGGAGGAAAGTGGAAGATCCCAGGCATTGGGTATGGAAGAAGATCTTGGGAGATGGTGGACTTCAGACCAGTCAATGCCTGTGTATCATTTTGGGGTGTGGTCATGTATAGACAGATGTCTATATCTGACCTGCTCTGTCTCTGTGCATTTTCTGCGGCTCATTGTGGTTTTAAATGAGCTACCTTATGTCCCCCTTTTTCCCTCAAATAAAACTCTTCAGATACTGTGCAGGGACCTTCCCTTGAAAAGTCTGTTTTAAATTTTTTCCTCAATCATTCAAGCAGGTCGGACTTTGAACAATTGAGTTTGGAACACTCCCTTTGGAGGGTCCAGGATTCTGAATTTGGGGGCAGGGTTGCCCAGGCCCTCAGGCCAGGTGCTGTTCCCATACCCCCAGAACTCTCCCAAACAGACATTCCTTCCAGCTGGTCTGACCCCTGGAGCCTGTGCTGTAGGAGTCTCATGGCCATGATGAGAGAACTGTCTCCTCCTTTGTCCTCTTCCTGGAGAAAGAAAAAGAGAAGGCCACAGACAATTCTCAAAGCAGCAAGAGGTCTGTCTGTCCTCATGGGCTTGTGACCACCCTACTCCTCCTATGTGGTCACCAGGGTCACCAGGGAGGGCCCTCTCCAAAGGGCATTCACAGCATCTGACTTGGTATTCATAGCCCAGATGCCCACCATCTCCACTTAGCCATTCTTTTATGTACTCCTTCCGAAAGGGTTAACAGGGTCCCTACTGGCGACAATGCCCCGGCTTCCAAGGATGCAAAGATGGGGAAGATGAGGTCTCTGCACCTACAGGGCTTACGGTCTAATAGGAGTTATACCGTGACCAGGTAGGTCACTACAAAGCAAGGTGGGATGAAACGCAGGCTTCATACCACAACATAAGGATGAAAGTCAGACATCCAATCCTGGCTCTGTTATATATTCCCTGTGAGACTTTGGGTAAGTGACTTTCATTCTCTGGATTCCAGTTTCCTCACTAGTAAAATGGGGGCGGGGCAGAAGGAGGCAGGTGTTAGACTCAATGATGTCTGAGTTCCCTTATAGCTCTAAATGTATGACCCTATGACTCTAATCTCAACTCAGCCAATGACTTGCTGTGTGGCCTTGAGCAAGCAGCTGGACCTCACTGAGCCTCAGTTTCTCCCTCTGTAAAGTTGGGATTTTTAAGGTTCCTTCTAGGGTTCTATGATAAATCCTCAAGGAAAGCCCTCTGGCCATCTCACCTCCTCAAGACTGACCTTCTCCTTCATCATGGGCCAGCCCCCAGGAGGGGTATAGTGACCCAGTAGGTTCTCAGGGACAAGACAAGTGAGTAGCACGGGAGGGTGGAAGGCCGATTCTTTGAAACAAATGGGCCCTTTTCCTCAAAACTCTTATCAACGCAATAACTAATTATGACTCAGAGGACTACCTCCTGCTTTTCAACAGAGAGGCGGTGTACTATAAGTAAAGAGCAAGGCATACATACGCTTTTATACGTGGCCAAAGTGTTTAAATATTTTGCTTCTTTATTAAAGAGAGAGTCTATTAACTGGGGGAGTCACTGGGAAATGACAGCAATGTGAAAAGAATTAATAAGACTTTTTTTTAAACAAATGGATCCTGTCCAGAAATGGGTTTCCACTCATTAGTTCTGTTGTGAGCCATGGACCCAAGTTCCCCGAGCTTTTCCCAGGCTCACCCATTTCTGCCCCACAGCAGTAGAAAGGACAAGGGCAGTCTCCTTCGCCTGGTCCCTAAAAAGTTGTCCCCATCATCATCAAAGCAAAGGAATGATTAGACGCTGCCTGGATGAAACTTCCCAGGGAAAGTTCCTCCAACTTCGTGTGGACAAAAATAAGCAAAATGCCTAATCTCCCTGTAACGGTTGGTTGGGAGGCCAGACTGCTCCTCGGATGTCTCTGCATCTCCTGCCTAAGTCTGAATTTAACACCAATAAATGAGCCTGTGCTGGAGCTCGGAGTTCGTTCGCACTGCCGGCAGCCCGCGAGTTTGTGGGCCTTGATTACACCCAGCAGGGAATCCTTTTTAGTGATGAGAGAAAAAATATTCAACAACCTGTCTTTTCAGTGGGGTTTGTTGGACACACTCCCCGGCTTTGGGATGAGACATATGCAAGTTGTGGGAGTAGAGCTCCTGTCACTGGGCCAGAAACACTCAGAAGCGTTCCCCACCGGTTGGGGGGCTGGGGGAGGGGTGCCACCTCAAGGGTGGGGCAGATTACTGGGCCCCAGCTCCCCAGGGAAAGGGTGGGAAAGGGATGCAGCCAGTGGTCCAGTCTATGGTGCTTTGTAGCATCTTCTAGCCCCCCTCCCCCAAAAATCCACACTTGCCAGCTCTGGCTCCTAGTCCCCATGGCCCTATAGTAGGCCCAGGGCACTGGCAGCCTAAGCAGGCCTCAGGCAGGCGAGGGGCCCAGGATGCTGCCAGGGATCTCTGGGGAATATTGTATTAGGCACTCGGGAGCTGCGTTCCTGTTCCGGGGATCTGCGTTTCACAGAACAGACGGGGTGAGAGTGTTTGTGCTATATCCAGATAGGCTTAAAATAATGTCGCTTGGGTAGCTTCTGAAACCGCGGAAACTACAGCAAAGTCATCCAAGTCTTTGCCAGGAAACTCTCCCAAGTCAGGTACTTGGGGTACAAGCCAGAACTACGCCCCGCCAATGAAGGTCAGGGGTCCCCTAGGGCTTCTGGGGGCAGCAGGATCTTTTTCAAGACACCATCCTTTTCCAGCCAGCCCCAGGGGAGTAGTGGGAGAGAAGAGCTAGAAAACACTGGACCGAGAATAAAACTGGTTCCTGGCCCCAATTTGCTGTGTGACCTTGGGGAAATCCTTTCCCCTGTCTGGGCTTCAGATTCCCCATTCTGTAGAATGGGGGAGCGGGGGAGAGGGAAAGTAGATAAGATGCTATCTCAGACCCCTTCCAGCTCTGGCATTCAGGGTTCCCAAGGGCAAAGACTGCTGAGTTGAAGGTGTAGCTCCAAGCCCCACAAACACATAAAAAGGATCCTCAGACAGTCTGTAAACTCCAGGCCACATGGAGGCAGGGGTGGTCACTGCTACAGAGATCAAGTATCATCTCATGCTTTAGACAATACTGAGTTGAACTGGTAGCAAAGGGGAGCGGGGGGGGGGGGCTTCCATTCATGTAAATCTTGCCAAGGATGTTCATTTATTTGGTTTCTATAGAAACAGGAGAGGATGCTGGACAGTTGCTGCCTCCTCCCCTAAGAGCAAGGAACATGGCCCCACTGTCCTCCCCAAGAGGGTTTCTCCCTGGGAAGCAGCAGCTGCCCAAACTAAGTCAGGTAAGAAAGCAGGAAAATGCTAGGGAAGGTAGACATCCTTGGTCTGAGCCAGGCTGGGAAAGCCCCTGGGACTAGTATTGCAGAATACCTATTCTGAATTGGGAACATCCCTGCACCCAGGCTGGGAGCATCCTCATGCTCAGGATGGGGAGGACCCCATGTCTGAACAGGGGGAGTCCCCATGTTAGGACAGGGCTAGCAAGCCTCTGAGTCTGTGCTAATGGGGCAGCAGAGCGAGTTCTGTACTTGGAGGCATGAGGGAGCCATGCTCACATGGCTACCACCTTAACTCGCTCTCTGACTCCTCATCTCCCTTCCAGCTCTCCTTCATGTGCTGTCCTCTCCAGTTAAAATGTAAGCCCCTTCAGGGTAAGGACTGTCTTGTTCCCTTGGATTTGTAACCCTGGCACCTAACCTGGCACACATAATTTATCATTCTATCTATGTAGACTGCCTGTAAGACTTTGGCAGTGTGGTGCAGTGGACAGATAACCAAACTTGGAGTCAAGACTTCATCTATGAAAGAAAGTGGTGGGATTCAGTTACATCTACAATCCTAGTTCTAAATCTGTAATCCCATGAAATTTTCTGGGCCTTAGTTTTCTTATCTATAAAATGAAGGTGGGGGTGGGGGTGGACTAGACAGCAGCCAAGGTCCCTTCTGATTGCAAATCCATCCCACGATCATTTTTCCAGGCAAGCTGGGGCAGTCCCTGTGTCTGGTCATGAATGGAAGAGGCTCCCTGTCTGAGTGAGACTGTCCTCATGTCCTGACTGAGACCATCCCCATATATGGGTCAGGGTTGGCTTGTCCTGCTCTCCAGGTTGCTGAGACAGCCCCCACATCCTGGTGGGTGTAGGGAAGTCCCTGTATCTGGGCTAGGGGAGCCCCTAAGTTAGGACAACCAAAGCCTCATGTGTAGGCAAGCTTGGGGAGTCCCTGTGACTGGTCTGAGAGGGAGGGTTGGGTCTACACTAGGCAGCCAGCACTCCTCTTGTGGAGATGATCAAATGGAACAGGAAATGTAATGTGTTTTTGCAACCCTGAAAGTGTCACATAATGTTGGCTATTAGTATTAGCGTGGCGACAACAGCAACAACAATATATCTCACATACATAGAGTGCTTTAAAGGTTTACCAAGTACTTTACATCTTGGGTGTCCTAAAAGTCTTAGTGAATTTGTAAGCTATTAAGACTTATTGAGTCATTAAAGTTTTAATAGCTTAAGGTTGAACTAAGATTTTTGGGACACTCTACATTATTATCTCATTTGATCCTCACAACAGTTCTGTGAGCTAGTGCTACTATTTTTTTTTCACTTTAGCTAGGGCTATTAGCCCATTTTTAAATGTGAGGAAACTGAGGCTCAGAGAGTGATTTGCCCAGGGTCATACAGCTATCAACTGTCTGAGGCAGGATTCAAACACAGGTCTTCCTGACTCCAAGTCCCGCACATATGCCACAGTGCCCCTCAGCTTGGCGAAGGGATGACCAACCACCACAGCAGTGATTTGGAAATTGGCACCAGGAAGAATAGAAGAAGAATGTTGCTGTTCAGTCTTCTTTCAGTCATGCCCAATTCTTCATGACCCCATTTGGGGTTTTCTTGGCAAATATACCAGAGTGGTTTGCTATTTCCTTCTCCAGGTCATTTTTAGAGAAGAGGAAACCTAGGCAAACAGGGTTAAGGGACTTGCCCAGGGTCACACAGCTAAGTGTCTGAGGCCAGATTTGAACTGAAGAAGATGAGTCTTCCTGGTTCTAAGCCCAGAGCTCTATTCACCTTGCCACCTAGCTGCCCCAGGCAGATAGGGAGGAGCATAGGCAGGGCCTGAGCTTCCAAGGAGCCTGGCTACGGGCACAAGCCAACCTCCTAGGGTCTCCCCTGCTCAGCCTCCCACTGCAGCAAAATATATTTGTGGAAAACTGTGAAGAGTCTAGAGCAGGGCTGTCTTGCCTCGGGCTAAGGGGAACGCAGCCAACCTTCTCTTCCACCAAATTTCCCAAGGAGCTAGTAGCTAGTGCCAGCTTTACTTCTGTCTCCATTGGCAAAAGTCTAGTGTCAAGATCATTGTTAGAACTCTCATTTCTTTCACGTTTTGAAGTTTACAAAACACTTTGCTCACAACCATCGGGAGTGTATTATCCCCATCTTATAGATGAACAAACCGAGGTCCAGAGATGCTAAGCAACTTCCCCAAATTCACCTAGCCAGTAAGCCTCAGAGTCAAGGTCATGAGAAGTCACAGTCTTGCTGTGACTAATAAGGGGTGGCCCTGATCAGACCTGCCTTTGGAATATAACATCCAGCTCTGAGCATCGTATTTTAGCAGCGACATTTTAACAGACTGGTGTCCAGAGGAGAAAGACCTTGACAGCCAGAGTATGCAAAGTCCTCAAACCTTGTCCCAGAAACGTCCAAGCCACGGAAGCTTAAGCAAGCCACTGAAATGCTCAGTCACAATCTCAGTTCCTTTACCTGTAAAATGCGGATAATAGAGCAAAGGAGAACCTACCACAAAGGATTATCGGGAGGCTCAGGTGAAATCTGTGCAACCTTTAAAGAAAGAAAGAAATGACCATTTTATTTATTATATTTTTATTAATATGTATATTATGTATTAGTATTTATGTTTATATACCAACACATTTGCGTATTTATTGTGTACCATATATAATATTATATATAAAAATGAGTATTTTATGCACGTATATGCATTATATATACCTATAATGATATCATTTTGGCCTGCTTTGAGCACAAAGGACAACAACTAACCATATGTATGTATGTATGTGTGCACGTGTGTATGTATACATGTATGTATATATACACTTGTGTGTATATATTCACACATATGTACATACCTATGCATGTGTGTGTTGTGTATGCCACATCCACATCCACACATGCATGGCACAGGGGATTGACCACTGAGAGCCCAGTCATGGGAGCAGGCACAAAAATCTGTACTTGGTGTCAACCCATATGGATGCTTGGAGAACCTGCTTACATATAAGCATGCATCATGCAGGACCCTGCTTTCTACTTCTGAGCATGTACAGGTATGCTATGACTGCTTCCTGTCTACTTACTGGGTCATGATGAAAAGCCCTTCAATAGGCTATCAAGTCAGACTTCAGTGTGCATAGAAAAGTCTCCAAGCGAGGAAATCATCTCTCTTTTCTGGTGATAATCAAGTCCAGGACTTTTATAAGCCTCTGGGTGGTTCACAGAATACAAGATCCAGCATCAACGGTCAACTCTCCTCCCCACCTGAGCTGACATGAAGGTGTGAGCACTTGTTGTGGCTATTTTTCTGTCTCTGTTGTGTCTGATTCTTTCCTAGTCTTAGGTGAACAGGGGTTGGGGATAGAACAGACTAGACTACAGCCTGGTGTGCCTTGAAAGGTCAGATGAAAGGTCAGATGTCCAGGAACTAGAGTTCATCCCAAAGTTTGCTGGCAGCCAAGCCCAGTGAGGAGCACAACCTTCAGGATTCAGTTCAGCAGAAGACTGACCAAACAGCCAAGACCCTCGACTTGTCCATCAGCCATGATGTGCCTAGAAGTGAACTCTATGATGGAAATGATGGTAGCAACCACTTCAACCCACTCTCCCCAGAGACCAAGGTGGTAAAGGGAAGGGTATGTCTCAGGTTAGAGGGAACTGTTCGTGTTTCTGTTCTTGCTACGTCTTCTCAGTAAATATTCCTTTATAAAAACAAAGTGATATTAATTGGTTATCAGTAATATTGAGGGATAGCAAATCACTAGTATCAATGATAATGAAGTGATATCAAGAGGTAATGACAAATAATATTGGGAAGAAAACATCAGAATTGGGGTGTCAAGCCAATAGCATTAGAGAAAATCTTATAAACCCTTAGGGTTACCCCCAGAATCCTGAGGGGTGCATGTACCCAATTGTACTTGGACCTGACTTGCTAGTGTGCATGTGGGTTGGCAAAGTACATCCAGAGTGTATAAGGGTTACACCCACAGGCACGCCTCAGAGATATTGTGGGTCTGGTTCCAGACCACCATAATAAAGCAAATACCACAATAAAGCAAGTCACACAAATGTTTTGGTTTCCAATGCATATAAAAGCTATGTTTACACCATACTGTAGACTAAGTGTGAAATAGTATTATGTCTTTTAAAAATATACATACCTTAGTTTAAAAAATACTTTATTGCTAAGAAATGCTAACCATCATCTGAGCCTTCAGTGAGTTATAATTTTTTTGCTGACGGAGGGTCTTGCCTCAATGTTAATGGCAGATGACTGATCAGGGTAGTGGTTGCTGAAGGCAAGCTGGGGTGGCTGTGGCAATTCTGAAAATAAGACAACAATTAAGTTTGTCACATCAATTAACTCTTCCTTTCACAAAAGATTTCTCTGTAGCAGCTGGGCCATCGCCAGTCGTCCTGACCTATGCCTTGCCACTGGACCCCGATGACTCTGGAGTAGAGAGTGGGTCTGATGACTTTCCACAGCTCTGCCTCACTTAAATTTGATTTGCTTGCAAGTCAAGACATCAGCCTCCTGATGTCATTGGTCCTCTTAAAAGTCAAAGGACAAACAACAAACAACAATTTCTGTAGCATGAGGCACTGTTTGCTAGCATTTTACCTGCGGTAAAACTTCTTTCAAAATTGGATTCAAATCCTGCCACTGCTTTATCAACTAAGATTACATAATATTCTTTAATATTGTTGGATTTCAGGGAACAGGGAGGCCCAAGGAAAGGGAGAGAGATAGGGGACAGGGGGATGGCCAGTTGGTGGAGCAATCAGAACATATGCAACATTTATCTTATATGGGTATGGTTCATGATGCCCCAGAACAATTAAAATAGTAACATCAAAGATCACTGATCACAGATCACTATAACATAATAATAATGAAAAAATTTGAAATATTGTGAGAATCACCAACGTGTGACACAGAGACACAATGTGAGCACATGCTGCTGGGAAAATGGTGCTGAAAGACTTGTTCGATGCAGGGTTGCCACAAACTTTCAATTTATTTAAAAAAAAACTTATCTGCAAAGTGCAATGAAGTGAAGGGCAATAAAATAAGGAATGCCTGTGTATGAGGATAAATTCAAGAAACAGGAATCAACAAGCATTTAATAAGCACTTACTATATTCCAGGAACTATACTAAGTGCTGGGAAAATAAATACAAGCCCTCCCTCCAAAAAAAGGCAGGCCCTGCCTTCAAGGAGCTCCACATTCTAATGGGAGAAGACAACACATAAAAGAGAAATGAAACATTGTGGGGGAAAGGGGCATGATGGAGAATGTATCACGGATGGATTCAGGAGCAGAGCTGAGAGAGGAGTGAATGGGTGAGCATGGCTGGCCTACCCTTCCTCAAACTGGAAATTCTGAGAGGAAATCACCAGGGGGAAGAGAATCATAGAAATGGAGGGATATTCCAGGGTGAGAAAGCTGCAGGTGAGGAGGCATCTTCCAAAGTGAGAAGGCAGCTAAGAAATGTTGCCAGAGTCCAGAGAATCAAGCAAGGAGCCAGGAAAGGAATAGAGATGTTTGGCCGGGACAAGAGAGGATTTGGTGGGGGCGGGACATGACAGTTTCTTCAAGTTGATGGGAAGAGGAATTAGGCTTCCTCTACTTTACCCCAAAGGGCAGAGCTAGAATTGATGGAGAGAAGTTTCAAGGAGGCAGATTTCAGTTCAATGTATGGAAGAACTTCCTAAGGATGAGAGATACCAAAAGAAGGATGGGCTACCTGGGCAGTTAGTGGATTCCTTACTAGAGATCTCCAAGCAAAGGATAGATAACCACTTGTTGGGGAAACAACTGGCTATGTATCTTGGATTGGATTCCACCATCATCATGCCCCCAAGCTGGGTACCTTTTCCCCTTACCCCTCGCCCCCAACTTTTCAATTTCCTTCTGTGCATGTCTTGTACACCTTATTATTTAATAGGAAAAAGAAAGACAATCTCAAAGAGCCCCTCCAAGGACAAGAATTGTCTTTCTTTTTCTTTTTTGTATCCTCAGTGCCTAGTACAGTGCCTGGCACATAACAGGTACTTAATTAATGTTTATTGAATTAAATTGAATTGAAAAAATGTAGGGGTGCTTCCTGATTAGTTACAAGGAGTTCTGGATGGCATTAAGGTCCCTGACAACTCAGATCTTGTGTTTCTTCGATTCTAGGATCCTTCATCGTCCTCTCCCCCTGCCTGGAAGCCCTTGTACCCTCTTGCCTGGGGACACAATAGCCTAGCCCTGACTCACAGAGTAGTGCTTTATGTAGTGCTAGAGGGTTTGCAAAATCCTCTGTATGGATTATCTCATTGGAACCTCAAATAACCCTGCGAGGTTAGGTACAATAGGCATTAGCATCTGAGGAAGCTGAGAATGAAATGAAGCAACTTGCTTTTGGTCAGATTACTGTTGGAGAGAGGATTTGGACCCAAGTTTTCTCTACTCAAAGTCCAGCACTTTATAAACCAGACAATGAAGCACCATCAACCCAACCATCTTGTAACCATGGAGAAATGTGCAGCTGTGTTTTTCTAAAAGCCATATTGGGGAGAAATGGAAACTCATGGGGTGCTTATGGCTTAACCCCCTCTGCAGATCTAAAGACGTTTTTGTTTGGTTAAGTCATAAAAACCTATTATATATAATTTGGTTTGCTCATGAAATTCTCATGTTTGGGTCCATTTAGAGATGTGGAAATGGGGGGAATAGAAAAAATGGATAAGGGGAATGATTTTTTGTTTTATTTTTGTTTTTTGAGGAGGGAAGGAGTCCAAGGGTGGGACAGAAATGGACTTTTCTTTTTCAAGAATTGTAGTTTTCCCTCTGGGCTTCATGTCTCTCACATCTATCTCTTGTCTTATCCTAGGAGCATCATTCAATTCTATTCAGCTCAGCAATGTCTACCACATGTTAGGCACTATGCTAGGCACTGGGGATACAGAAACAAAAACCAAATTATGCCTGCCCTCAGGAAACTTACATTCTGGGTTGACATGTACACAAATAAATAAACACACACAAAATATATATGTATATATGTGTGTGTGTGTGTGTCTATAAATACAAATATATTTATATACATATACATATACATATATATATATATTAATTTCAGGAGGTGGGAGAGCTGTAAGGGGGAGGATTAGGAAGGACCTCCTGGAGGAAGTGGCCTTTGGCCTGAGAGTTGAAGGAACTCAGAGATTCTAAGCAGAGACGAGGAGGGAGAGTATGCCAGGCATGAAGGAAAGCCTGGGCAGCAGCTCATGCTCTCATAATGATCTATAATAAGGTCTGGCAACTTGCCAGCCTTTCAAAAAGGGGTGCCAAGGGGATGAAGGGGCTGGGGAGATCCTAGCTCTGTGATAGATCCCTTCACAAGTGCTTGGCAGGGCCATGGAAACATTGGCCAGTCCATGATGAGCCCCTGAAAATCAACCTCCATGCCTTCCATTTTTTGTCAGACATGCATGCCATGAGTTTGCTAAGCTTGGACCATAATCTTTCCCACCAAGAAATTATTATAATCACATCAACCACATTTTTGTTGTACCTTAAGTCTTACAAATTCAAATCAATTCGACGAGCACTTATGAAGTATTACTATGTTCCAGGCACTGTACTAGGCACGAGGGATAGAAAGACAAGAGAACAAAACAGCCCCTGTCCTCACAGAACTTCCAGATGGTTGCTAATGTTCCTTGAACCCTACATCAATGATCCTAGGATCATTCCACGGTGGGGAGGTTGGGAGGGACAGCTATAGACAGTAAACCCGATATTTCAGAGGGAGAACTAACAGCTGGGGGAGAGGAGGGTAGAAAAAGCTTCCAGTAAGAGGTGGTTGGTGAACTGAGATTTGAAGCTGTGAATGGGAGGAGAAGAATGCATTCCAGGCATGGGAGGAGATGGGAAGCCAAACTAGGCAAACCACAAGTTGGCAAAATCAGCTTCCACAGAGCGTATGTGAGGGGTAACGAGATAAAACAAGACTGGAAAGGTGGGCTGGAATAAGATCATAAAATGCCAGATTAGGGTATTTAAGTGTCAAACAGGAGTTTCTAGTTTATTCTGGAAGCAGTAAGTAGGCACTGAAACTTCTTGAGCAAGGAAGTAACAACATACTTTCCACGCACTGGTCCCTGTTGTAGAAGTATAATGTGTCATCAGCTCGATTTTAGAGATTGGGAAATTGAGCCCTGGAAAGAATGATATGATTTAGAACTGGAAGAGACCTAAAAGGTCATCTGGTGCAACCCAATCATTTTACAGTTGAGGAAACTGAGGCTCTCAAAACACAGAGGCAATAAATATCCAAGTCAGGACTTGAATCCAAGTCGTCTGACTTCAACCTTTCTACTCACAGAAACCATATGCTCTTGGGGAGGGTCTCAACATTAATAATCAATTTGAGAGAGCAGGGAGACAGAGGTACTGATTCCAAAACAAACCAAGAAAGAACCTCCTGGTGTGTCAAATAGCCCTTTCTTTCTCTCTACTTCTCCAAAACCTATCCATCCTTCAAGTTCCATACCAAGTCCCACCGTCTCTGAGAAGCCCTCCCTTGATGAGTTCAGCCCACAAGGAACCTCCCTCATCCCTCAACTCCTACAGACCAACTTAGTCTCCTAGGATCATTGATCTAGGGTTCAAGGAACATTAGCAACCATCTGATCCGAGGGATCTTAACCTGGCATCCCTGAACTTACTGGGTTTTTTTTTTCATGTCTTGACAATTAGATTTCAAAATAATTGGATTACTTTGTGATCTCGTGGTTTTTTTTATATTTTTATATTGTATTTTAGAGAAAGCTAGGTGGTACAGTGGATAAAGTGTAGGTGTCAGGAAGACCTGAGTTCAAATTCTGCCTCAGACCCTTACTAGGATACCTAACTAGGATTCCAGTCCATCTAGAACATACAGTTTGTGAAGAAGAATAATATTAAATAAATCAGGAAACATATCATTTTAGACCCCAATCAAAAATGGGTTCCTTAAACTCTACCCTTCATTCAGGGCAAACTTTGGTTCAGTATCTCCATTTAAAACCACAGCTCATGAGACTCGCCCTATGTTTGATTGTTTGTTTGTTTGTTCTTAGAAACTAAGTATGGGACAGAGACTTTTTAAAAAAACATTAAACCAAAAAGTATAACAAAATGAATGACAAGGAAAAGCTTCCTATGCCCAAGGGTGTGTATAGGGCAAGTCAATTAAAATCCCTCATCCTCAGTTTCCTCATCTGGAAAATAAGGATAATGATAGAACCTACCTCCCAGGATTGTTGTGATGATAAAATTAGATAATATTTGTAGAGTGCTTTGCAAATCTTAAAACACTCTGTAAATGCTAGCTACTGTTATCACTAGCTGTGTGACCCTGAGCAAGTCACTTAACCACTGTCTGCCTCATTTTCCTCATCCATAAAAAAGAGGAGAATGACAAGGTTGTGAGGGTCAAAGAAGTTATATTTGTAGAACACTTTGCAAGGTTGTAAGGGTCAAAGAAGTTATATTTGTAGAACACTTTGCAAACCTTTAAGCATTATATAAATGCTAGCCTTTTTTATTGTATGCATTTAAAAACACCATTCTGAGGAAGGATCCATAGGCTTTACCAAAGTGCCAAAGGTTTTCATAGCATACACAAAAAGTTAAGAACCCCTCATCGGATCTAATCTAGTCACTTTACAGACATTGAAATTGTGATACAGAGAGGTTAAGTGACTCTCAGAAGGTCACACAGACAGGAAGCTAAAGATATGGGATTTTAACCAAGTCCTGCTGTTTCAAGTTCAGCACTCTTTACTGTTTCATGCCATCTCAAGGAGTCCTTATTATGTGTCAAACCTTTATTCCATTCTCCTATCCTTTCCCATTATCTAATTCCATCAGACCATTCAGAACCTTATCCCTTCAAATCAGAAAGTGAAAATCTGAAATACGTTCAAGGATGTCAAGCTCGTTTCCCTTTCCAGAATATGAGCTCCCTAGGGGCAAGCACTGTGCTTTCCCAGTCCCCCGGCTCCCTCATAACAAGGTCAACAGCAGCCCTCAGCCCACTCGAGACCCAAGAGAATATTTGATTGAAACATCAGTGGGAATGGACAGAGGCCTGACCGATTGGGGACTGGCTCAGTGTGACTAGGGGAAGGGTGAGAGGGTAACCCTTTGCGCTCCCCTCCTTTAGCCAGAGCTGGAGAGAGAACTGAAATGTCATCTTGAAGCTACCTGTCCCAGCCCAGAACAAAGGGTCAACAGCAGCAGTAGCAGCAGCAAAGCGTCCCCCTGAAAGGTGGGAGGATGGGGAAAGGCAAAAAGCCCCACTCTGAGCTGATGTTTCATGACCTACCTGGCAAGCTGTCCTATACTGAAGCTGACTTCCTAATCACATGATCCCATTCATTTAAAAGAATACTCTCAAAGAGGCTCCCCAAGAAGATGGCAGCTCTTTGGGATGGGTGCAACAGCAGTCACTAGTCCTGGGTTCGAGACCCAAAAGATGCTACAGCTCACTGACTGTGTGATCTTGCACAAAGCTTCCTCTGAGGAATGGGGGAGCTAGGCTAGATAATATCTAAGCTCTCTCCCAACTTTGGTAGTCTATGTTTTATGACCCTGAGGATCAGTTCTCTCCAACTTTTTCAAATGTAGCTGTATCTTCTAAGGACACCACCTTCACCTGTGGGCCACCAGGAAAGTTCTCCCAGGCTTAAGGCATTTTCATAGCTCAGGAGCCTTTACCTATAGTTTTACTTTTACCAGCCAACCAGAGGATTGGTTCAAATGAAAAATGTCTAATCAGCATAGCAAAGTAATACTATTTTCCCCCATGTATACACCTGGGGTACACTCTTTTACAGGTCACGTCAGAGAACATCAGTACTATGAACAGGAAATACTCAAATAGAACACATGTGTGAATCACATGTGGCCAGAGCAATTCACATACAACTCTAAAAGTCACTCACTATTGAATATCATGTCTCCTCCTTGCTGGATATAATACCTCTGCTGGCAATGTTGTCTCCACTGGACATTGCTACTGGTCTCATGGCTACCATGCTTCTCTCTAGACTTCACCTCTTCAGGGCTATCTACTAAACTGTTGGTGCCTATCTGCCATGGTGTAATAACTACAAAGTCTGTCCCTGACAAGAACAAACTAACATTTCTTAAGTCCACAAAGCCAGGGCTATGAGCAACTACAGCCAGCTGAAAACAACTAGAACATAGTTATGTCTATGCTTTTGACTGTTACGTCTGGTGCTGATCTTAAATCTGTGGCCCCTGACAACTGTCTAATTAAGGATTAAATATGCCTTGAAATGTCTACTTAACCTCTGATGGACTCCCTAAAATAACCCATATCGGAGACTCTACCAAAAAAAGAAAAAGAAACCTACAAGTACTGTATGGAAACTGGGATTACAAAGCCAGTTCACTTTCAATATACTTCCATGCAAATGAGGTTCAGTAAGAGCAAAAGCTAATCAAAAAAGGCAAGGTCATTTCACGATACCCTCTTTGCCTACATTCCTGAATATTATGTGTATGTATTGTGTGTGTGTGTACATACACACATATATGCACATTACATATATGTGTACATGTGTATATATTTTGTTTATATATTCTGTATAATACATTATAATATATGATTATATTATACTGAATATAGTTATTTTATGGACAATTCTATTTTATAATATATTATATATTATTTTATAAATTATTATATTATATGTGTGTGTGCGTGTGTACATACACACGCACATACATGAATACCAACTTGTAGAAAAATAACTACCTCCTCTTTGACCTACTGCCTCTAGGTGGTCTCTTCTCAGGAGCATTAAGCCATTGAAATAGAGCCATTCAAGATGGACCAACATGGACCTTGTCCTTTGCCCCCTTTCTATAGCCTTAGGAGTTAGGTCCAAAGCCCAAGGAGAGATTGAAGATCTTTTGAAGCAGTCTTTTGTCAGTTTCCTATGCCTTGTGCTCCCTGCACCTGGAGGGGAGTCAGGTCTTTTCACCAGTATTGTAGAAGCTCTGTTTTAATTAAGGATCTTAATAGAGAATTCTTTCTTGTGTGTGTTGTGGGTTTTTTTTTCCAGAATAAATTAAGGAAGTAACTTTGATGCGATATCATTTTCATCTAATCAGTGCCATTCTCAAATTACCATATTGTTTTCCATTAGAAACACCCTCAGTCCCCAAATTGGATAACGGTGTGAAGGCTTTCCAGCAACATGCCTCAGTCCCCAGATTTGGTCAAGGAAAGGCAGATTGTATACCATGAGTTGCTGGGCAAAGTCAAGGCTTCACCAAAAGAGCCCCCTTGGCCACAAGCATCCTTGTGCCCTTACCCTGGGAGACTGGCAAAGGGGAAGGATCCACCCAGGGCCTTCCCTGGGAATGTAGCCTCCTTGGGGCTGGAAGGACACCTGCAGAGCTGGTTGGGCAAGATTGGAACCAGCCAGAGGTGCTCCTGCCCAGCACAGGGCATGGGAGGGAAGAGAGGTCAGATTACTTTTCCTGCACCCTCCACTACCACTACACTCTGCAGGGTAGCTTCACAGAGAAAAGGAACAAAGGTGCCAGTAAAAGACAAGATAGAGAAGAGACCCCCATTTGTAGCTTGGGCGGGTGTGTCAAATTTAGATCACACCAGGTGGGGGCCCTGAGGGCTGGTGGAGGTTTGTGAAATTTTCTCCAAATCTAATTTCTCATCTATGACGTGAGTTACACAAGAGCTCAAAAGGCTTGTCTCAAGAACAGCCAAATCAGAGAAAGTGAAAAGGGAATCCTGAGTGTAGGCAGCCAGTAGGAGGGGAGGGGAAGATTCCAGAATCATAGTTTTTGTTTATTTGTTTCTTTCTTTTTGTTTGTATATTTTTAAGGTACTAGGGAGCTTAGAGATTAGCAAGTATCATGTGGCTGCTAACTGATGTATTGGATAGAGCACTAGACTTGGAGTCAAGAGGGAAGTGAGTTCAAATCCAACCTCAGACAACTACTAGCTGTGTGACCCTGGACAGGTCACTTAAACTATGTTAGCCTCTTTCTCCTCATCTGCAAAATGGAAATAATAACAATAATATCCACTTTACAAGGTTGTGATAAGGACCAAGTGGGATGATATATGTAAAATGCTTTGCAAACCTTAAAAGATACTTTACATGTGTTAGCTATCATTGCCATATTCAGGACTTTGGATCCATTTTGCAGATGGGCAGTACTGATATTCAGAAGAGGGGAAGTAACTTATCCAAGGTCACACAGCAATTAAATATCAGAGTCAGGACTAAAATATATCTCTTGATTCCAACCTCAATGTTCTTTCCATGTAGGTACATGTGTGATCGTGTACATGTATGCCATGTGTCTCCTCTGTAAGAACACATGGATGCCAGATCAGGTTATAATTTCCCAGGGCAGAAAGAGGATCCTTAAGAAGTTAATTGGTACAGGGTATTCGTTCAGCAAGTGGCCAAGGTTTCCCTGAGTAGATGGACAGATGGATGAATGGATGGCTACCTTGGATGATGGACTGGGTAACAGGGTCAGGTCCCCAGCAGCTGTGAGCCACACTGGAATGTGGACAGCACAGGACAGAGCAGACTGGGAGAGGGTAAGCAGGGAGGGGAAGGGAAGGGTCTGGTAGATCTCACAGTTCAAACCAAACAAGGGACTTGCCTCTGAGTTCACTTTACCATGAAGAGAGAATACATCCAAGTAAGAAACCAGGCTCCAGGGGCAGCTAGGTGGTGTAGTGGATAGAGCACTGGCCCTGAAGTCAGGAGGATCTGAGTTCAAATCTGGCCTCAGACCAAACACTTGACATTTACTAGCTGTGTGACCCTGAGCAAGTCACTTAACCCCAATTGCCTAAAAATAAATAAATAAATAAACAAACAAACAAACAAAAAAACAAACCCAGGATCTCTAGTTAGAGAGAAGAGGCTTTCTTCTCTAAGAAGGACAAGTTCCCAGATAGAAAGACCAGTCCTTGTGGACCTGCCACAAGGCCCAGTCAGTTATTTTTTCCTTGCTTATTCTGTCTCTGCTAGCTATTTCTCCCAAGCTGCTGGTGGTGAGGGTGAGATAGAGGAGCCCGTCTCCCAGCTTTTCTGGCCTCAGCACGAACATGGTCTTCCTTTGCCTTAATTTGAGACAGAGGTTATGTTTCTCAAAGGATCTTTGCCAAGAAAAGGGAGGGGCCATGTGGTGCAATGGGAAGGGCCCTGGGCTGGAAGGCAGAAGGCTTAGGTTCATCCCACCTCTGCCACCAACTCACTGCTTGAATCTGGGCAAGCCGCTGCTCTCCTCTAGACTTCAGTTTCTCCATCCCTAAAACTGGAGATGATAATCTCTGCCCTCTATGAACTTGGGCAGTTTTCTTTACCTCTCTGGGCCTCCATTTCTTCATATACAAAATGAGGGAATTGGAAGTAATGACTCTATTACATCCCTAAAAATAATTCCTAAAGCCTATGAGGTATAGTTTTTTTAAAGAACTTTATAATCTTTAAAGAGTCTTAGAAATTTGAGCTGCTATTAATTAATATGAGCTGCTAATTAATTATCTTTTTTTTGGATGAGGCAATTGGGGTTAAGTGACTTGCCCACAGAGTCACACAGCTAGTGAATGTTATGTGTCTGAGGCCAGATTCGATCTCAGGTCCTCCTGACTCCAAGGCCCGTGCTCTATCCACAGTGACACCTAGCTGCCCCCTAATCATCCCCTTTTTATTTAAAGGTTGGAGGAAGCTAAGTCTGAAAAGTATAGAGCAGTAAACTTGACTTCTATTCAAGAAATATTCTAGAACACATTGTTAAAGGGATGGTTTGTGAGCATTTAGAAAGGGAAACAATAATCACTAAAAGCCAGCATGACTTCATCAGAAACAAGTCATACCAGACTATCCTTATTTTTTTTTCTGACAGGATAACTGCCAAAGGACAAATTTTGACCCAATTTTTTAAAAAAGGGGAAGACAATAGAGTCTAGAAACTCTAAGCCAGTGAGTCTGACTCTATCAAAATTCTAGCATGCATTATTAAGGGGTTAGTTAGTGAAAGTCTAGACAAGAAGGCATGATCTCCAAGATTCAGGTCATGCTAGCCTAAGCTTGTCTCCTTTTTTGACAGGGTTACCAGGCAGGTAGGTCAGGGAAATGCTGCAGATACAGTTTACCTGGATTTTAGTGAAGATCTTAACAAAGTCACTGCTGCTATTCTTGCAGAAGGGAGATAGACCAATTGACAGTGAAGAAGGGTAAATTCAGACTGGTAGAATGGACAAGCCCCAAAAGTAGGCATTAATGGTTCAATGTTCACTTGAAAGGAAGTCCTTCATGTAGTGTGCCCCAGGGATCTGCCCTTAGTGCTGTGCTATTACAGTTTTAGAAAGACTTAGATAAAAGTTTTGATGAAATGTTTATGATATTTTCAGATGACATAAAGCTAGGAGGGATAACTAACATGTTGAATGACAAAATCTGGATCCCCAAAGATCATGGCAGACTAGAAACCTGAATAAAATCTAATAAAATGATATTTTTAATCCAGAGTTGTGATTTAATAAGCGTAGGGAACTTGCAGTCTTCACTTGTGCAAATGAGCAACTAATGTGTAACTTATCATCTTGGAGAACTGTCTGGGGTACAAAAATATAAAGTAATTTGCCCATTGTTGGTGATATAACTAATAGATGTCAGAGGCAGGACGTGAACCCAGGGTCTTTCTGGGTTTATCCACTGTGCTGCACTGCATTAAGAAAGTAAAACTTAATAGGAATAAACATGAAGTCTTATATTTGACTTCAAAAAAATCACCTTCATAAATCCAGGATAAAGTTCTAGGGACAGCTGGACAGCTCATGTGACAAAGCTCCAACGAACAGAAGCTAACAGTGTTCATTGGATCAAAGAGTTTGGAGCTAATAGCTTCTAGTGCCTTCCCCTCCAAAAATGCCTTGTATTGGATTGGAATATGTCAGTAGTGATTTGAATATCACTGTATTAATGCTAGTGCCTGTCTTCTATTGATTAGCTCTAATTTATCCAGTGTATAGTTCATAGTTTGCATGTTGTCTCCCCATTAGACCATAAGCTCCTTGAAGGCAGGGAATGTCTTTTTGCCTTTTTTTTTGTGGTATCCTCAGTACTTAGGCCAGAAGGAAGGAAGGAAGGAAGGAAGGAAGGAAGGAAGGAAGGAAGGAAGGAAGGAAGGAAGGAAGGAAGGAAGGAAGGAAAGAAGGAGGGAGGGAGGAAAGGGGGAAGGAGGGAAGGAGATAAGGAGGAATACATTTAGATTTCAACAAAGCATTTGACAAACTCAAATACTACACTTGTGGATAAAGTGAAGAAATGCAGCCCAAATGAATCAACAGTTTGTTGTTGTTCATTCGTTTTAGTCGTGTCTAACTCTCTGTGATCTCATTTTGGGGTTTTCCTGGCAAAGATACTGGAGCAGTTTGCCATTTCCTTCCTCAGCTCATTTTCACATATGAGGAACTGCGGCAAACAGGGTTAAGTGACTTGCCCAGGGTCACACAACCAGGAAGTGTCTGAGGCCAGATTTGAACTCATGAAGAAGAGTCTTCCTGATTCCAAGCCCAGTACTTTATCCCCTGCTTGGCTGAATGAACAAGCTCAGGAATAGTCATGAATTGGTCAATGTCAACTAGAAAAAGAAGTCTCTAGTGGAGTGCCTCAAGGATCTGTTCTTAGCTCTGTGCTGTCCAAAATTTTCACTGATGACTTGGATAAAAACATAGCTAGAACACTTGTCAAAATTGCTGATGACACAAATCAAAAAGTAGTAACAAGTACAGAGGATGACTGGGTCTATCTCAATAATCCAGAACAATTAGCCAAATCTAACAAGGTGAAATTTATTTTTGAACTTAAAATTTTATTGATAAAAATGACAGTGAGATGTGCACCTAAGGAAAATCACTTCAGCAGCAGTGTGAAGGATAGACTAGAATGGAGAAACTTGAGGCAGAGAGACTAAGCCATTTCTTCTCTCTGAGCCTGTTTCCTCATCTATAAAGTGATGAGGTTGGGCACAGAGACCCATAAGACTCCTTTCTAGCTCTAAAACTAGGATCTTTTGAGCCTATGTTCTTTACGTTCCATATTCTGTACTCCATTTTGCCCATATTCTGTGCTCCAGTCAAACTGGACGACTCTCTTTGCCCCACCCTCATTCTGTCCTCTCTCACATATGTGAATTCTTGCACACTGTCACTCATAGCTAGACCTCATCCTCTCCTCATCTACACCATTCAGTGACTTCTCCTGCTTCAAGGTCCGGCTCTGGTACCACTTCCTCCATGAAGCATTTCCTGATCTCCTCTCTCCTCTTCTCTCACCCAGTATTCTTGGGCATATTGATCTGACTCTCTCCTTTGGCCCTGTCTCCTATTACAGGATTGAGAAAGAGTTATTAACCTGTCCATTGCTTTTGTGTCCAGGTCCAACGAGTTACTCCATGTTCTACCTTCTACTGTGTTAATAATAATATTAATACATTTATATATCATTTTGAAGTTTGCAAAGGTTTTTTATTTGCATTGTATATGATTTTAATTAACAGTCCTACAAGGGAGGTACCGCTAACACTGTAACTAGCTGTCTTTGCACCCAAGGAATCACAAATCATGCTAAGGACAAGCATGCTTTCAAGCCAGAACATCAGACCCCAAGAGTGATGAACCTGGGACTCCTAGGAGGGAGAGGCTTGAATTACAGATGAGGAACTGTGGCAAACAGGGTTAAGTGACTTGCCCAGGGTCACACAACCAGGAAGTGTCTGAGGCCAGATTTGAACTCATGAAGAAGAGTCTTCCTGATTCCAAGCCCAGTACTTTATCCCCTGCTTTATCCTCTTCTCCTCATCCATCGCTCACCTAGGCCATGGCTACTGTTATGAAGAAGCAGAGTATTTGGTCATTTCCTATTTTAGCTAATTATTCTTAACAACTTGTTGCTGAGCTATGTTGCTTCTTTTGCTTTCAACACCCTCTAAATTCAAAGCCCTGGGACAAAGCCCCATCTCCCTGTTCTAGTTACTATTCTACTATTACTACCCCTATTTACAATACATAATTACCTTTCCACCCTTCCTGCAAACTCACCCCTTCTCCAAACTTTTCTATTTCTACCAAGGGTACCACTTTGTTCCATTGGCCAGATTTCATAGGTTCATCATCACCATGTTGGACTTTTCCCCCTCCCTAACTTCCCATATTCAGTTGGTTGTCAAGTCTTTTGGTTACACCTCCATGACATGTCTCTGATCTATCCCTTTGTCTCTATTCAGGCAGGCTATCTCCAATCACCCTGATATATATCTTGACCCTGGACCCAAATGGCTCCAGAGGAGAAAGTGAGGCTGGTAACTTTGCACAGCCCTCCCACACTTAAATCCAGTTCACTTGCAAGTCATGACATCCCCTTCCTGATGCCCTGGTCCTCTTCATGAGCAAAGGACGAACAACAAACTCGAGATCTGTGTCTACTCACACTGCCACCACCCTAGTTCATGTCCTCAGCACATCCTGCCCATCCCAAACTGTCTTATATACATGTATCTGTTTTCATGGTGTATCTCTCCAGTAGAACATAAGCACCTTGAGGTGCTTTTTCCTTTGTCTTTATAGCTCCAGAGCTTAGGACGAGTGATTTGCACATGGGAGAGAGGAAGGGGGTCTGAACCCGCGATTTCATTGCCATAAGAAATTCCCCATGAGGAAACCTCAAAACATAAATCAACTCTTCTGCAGCTGATAGCCTTACAGTAAAGGATTAGAGTAAGCCTGGGGGTCCATGAACCTGTTTCTTTAATATTTGGATAATGCTATTTCAGCATAACTGGTTTTCTTTGTAATCCTATATGTTTTATTTTATGCATGTAAAATCATGTTTATGAATAGGGGTTTATAGGCTTCACTCAACTGACTGGACCCCAAGAACACACAAAAAAAGGTTAAAAATCCCTGTCTCAGTGAGTTCCCTGGGGTACTGAGAGGTTCAGTAATTTCCGGGATCACACAGTATATAATCAGAGGCTAGACTTGAACCTAGGTTTTGCTGACCCCAAAGCCAGGCACCTCTTTATCTACTCAGTCACCCAATCTAGCATATAACAGCTGCTTATTCAGTGTTTGTTGGATAGGATTGAAATCTACAGATGAGGAAAATGAGGTTTGGTGGTCCCACAATTAATAAGAATTCAGATTCAGATATCCTGATTCCAAAATCCTGAGCTCTGTCCACTACACCATTCTGTCTCTAAGTAAGTATAGGTCTCATCTCCCCTTAATTTAAGGGAAGGGACTCTGTTATTGCCCCTCTTTGCCAAGCACAGGGGTCTAGAGCCTATAGAAGGCACAGATTCAACATTTGTAGAATTGAATGGAATTGATGCACTTACATGAGACTAGACCCAACAGGTTCTGTCCCCAGGCCATACTCAGAGTCTTCTCTGCTTGGTAGGACCTGCTAGAGCTTGCCCTTCACTGGCGTAGCCTCCAATAGCTCAGGGTCAGCTCCATGCCACCATGGAGCCATTGGAGGAGGATGTTACTGAAGGGGAAATTTCTACATACAACATGCACAAAAAGAATCACTGACATAGAGATATACTTCTATTATGACAATACTTTTTGTCCATCATCCCATTTGAATGCCACTCCAGCTCTTTGAGGTTGGCAGTCCAAGTATTATTATGCCCATGGCACACAGGAAGAAACATGAGACTCAGAGAGGTCACACAGTGAGTTACAGAATCAGGACTCAGCTTGATCCTGGGGACAAGAGTATATCTTAGCTGCATCTACCTTTCAGCCTGCCCCAGCATGTCCAGACAGAGCTCACAACATGTGAGGTACATTATAAAGGTATCCCTTCTGCACAGATGGGGAAACTGAGGTTCAGAGAGGTTAGGTGAAGTGTCCAAGGTCACACAGTGAGTTAGTTGCAGTCAGGACTCAGCTTGATTCTGGGGACCAAAGTATATCTTAATTGCATCCACCTTTGAGGCTACCCTGGCATGTCTGGGCAGAGCTCATAACCTATGAGGTGCATGCTACATGCATCCCTTCTGTATAGATGGGGAAACTGAGCCTCAGAGAGTTTAAATACCTAGGACCACACAGCTAGTAAGTATTAGAGGTGTATTTTAACCCAAAACTCTCTTGACTCCAGGTCCAGCACTCTCTGCACAAAGTTATGATGCCTCTGGCATGAGGGGCTGGTTCCTGGAGGAAGAGGCAGGACTTCTGTGTCCTAATTGTGACACCCAACAGCCTCAGCTTGTGGTCTGATCCATGTTACGGGTGCAAAGGGAGCCCACGGGGGAGGGGGGGAGTTGAGAGCTGTTCCTAGCAGGGCAGAGAGTTGAAAAGAGTAGAGCTCCACCCCATCCCCCCCTCACTCCACTCCACCCGGGTGATCTCATACCTGCCTCACACCTCTGGTATTCAGCCTGATGCTATCTCCCCAGCCCTGCGGTTACTCCCTAGAGATGGGAGGCAGATGAGCCTGCAGATGGAGCTGATTACCCCAAGAAGCAGTGAGCTGCGGCTGCCAGGCCCCAGCCTGTCCCCCGCCCCCGCCCCCGCTTGCTGCCTTCTTCATGGGCCCAATGATCGGGATTGTCGGAGCCCATGAGAAACAACTATCATGGCACGGTGATTCCTGCCTCTCCTCTGCTTTGCAAATGGGGACCAGGTGGCACCAATTCTACCATCTGGACTAAAACAGGGTCAGGTAATAATGTCTAGGAAGGCAGTGTGGTCCAGTGTGAAGAGAGCCGCACTAAGAATCTAGAGACTAGAGTCGGAGTTCCAGTGCCAGCCCCTTTGTGTGACCTTTCTCTTCCTGCTCCTTCTTCAGAACTCTGTCCAGGCTCATGCCCTTCCCTGGTTTTCCATGTTCATTACTTTGGCAATAGCTAATTTGTCACTTTCCTCCTCTTCACCTAGGGTCATTGATCCAGAACTTGAAAGACAGTGTAGGACTTTAGATACCAGGGTCCTGGTCCCAGCACTTTGGCTTCCTGGTTATCAAGTTATCAAGTACAAACCTCTTGTTTTACAAATAAGGAAACTGAGGCCCAAAGAGGTTAGGTGACTTGACCAAGGTCACACAAGCAGTAAGTGACAGAGCAAGGATTCAAACTCAGGTCTGGTTACTCCAAGATCAGCACTCTGCACTTGACTAGGCATGTTTGTCACCTACGTTTTCTTTTTCTTTTCTTTTTGTCTCCTTCCAGTGGGGGCAGGGAAGAGGTGGGAGAGAGAGAAAACAGATGTTCATCAATTGAAAAATAAAATAAATATAAATAAAATAATAAGTATAAGTAAATAAAATAAAATAAAAGATCAGCCCTCCACACTCAGCCTTCCTTCCACAACTCCACATTACTGCCCTCCCCTAGACTATCAGTTATCAAGTCTTGCCAATCCCACCTCTTCTATGTCTTCTAGAGGAGCCATAGAGCAGATTGGAAAGAACACTGGACCAGGCTTCAGGGGACCTGCAGATTCTGGATCCACCACTTCTCTTCATGTAGCTTGGGCAAGTCACTTTACTTCCTTGGGCCTCAGTTTCCCTCCCTGTAAAATGAGAGAAATAGACTAGAGGAACTCTGAGGCCCTTCTGGCTCTAAATCTAGGACCTTATGACTTTGCATCTAGCCTTTTCCCTCTGTCCCCACTGTCATTACCACAATATAGGCCCTCATTACCACCTGCCTCACTGTTCTCCACCTTGGTCAGATCTTAATTGGAGCACTGTCCTTGGTGCCCATTTTAGAAGCACCGGAGCATGTCCAAAGAAGATGAGCCAGGATTATCATACAGATTAATTGAAAGAACTTGGGATGTTTAGCATGAAGAGAAGACTTGGGAGAAACTTGATAGCTGTATTCAAGTATTTGAAGGGCTGTCACATGGAAGAGGGTTCAGACTTGTTCTTCTTGGCCCCAGAGAAAAGAATGAGAGGCAATGGCTGGGGGAAGGGGAGAAAAGTTTCACAGAGGCAGATCTTTGGCCCCACATAAGGAAAAACTTTTTAACAATCAGAGCTGTCCAAATGGGCTGGCTCCTGAGGTAGTGAGTTCCACATCACAGGAAGTCTTCAAACAGAGACTGGCTAGCTAGAAAAATCAATTCAGAGACAGAAGTGACTACTTTAGCCGTCATCTGGTCTAATGTCCTCGTTTATTCAGTGAGAAAACTGATGTTAAGTAACACACCCAAGGTCCCACAGCTAGTAAGTATCAGATCCAGAATACTTGGACCCAGGTCCTCAGACATCAAATTCTCTTACTACTTTCTCATGCTATTTCTCCCTGTCAGGGATGCTGCAGAGGTCATTTCTGTTTAGGTTGGGACTGGACTACACCACCCTGAGGTCCTTTCCAGCTTGGAGATGCTGGAATTGCCTCTGCACAGATTTCTCTGCCTCCAATCTCTCTTGACTCCAATTTGTCCTTCATGTGTTCCCAGATTCAGCTACCATAAGCATGGATCTGGTCACATTGTTTCTATGATTCCAGAAGAAGATGTAACATTTTGTCTCAAAGAGTTTACAATATAGTTGCAGAGCCAAGATCTGCAACAAAAAGAGGTCCCCACACAGCGCTAAACTGGGGTCCAGCCTGTAAATTACAGGCTCTGTCCAAGACACTCAGGACCAAATGCTTTCATTTCTGGCCAATTGGGATTTGATCCAAATCAAGGCATCAAATACTGACTCAGTGGCTACTGTGTATAGAGCCCCAGTGCTGAGCCCTCGAAGGGGGCTACTGCAGGGCTGATCTAGGACATGGTACCCCTCCCAAAGAGCTTACAGTCTAGAAGGGGGCCAAAACATAACAAATAAAATATATAAGATTCCATGAAAAAGAAGTACATCAGAGAGGTGAAAGCCCAAATATTGTACAGAAGGTCTTTATGGACCAGAGGGTGTCAAGGAAAGAGGAAGTAATATTTGAATTGGGCTTTAAAGGGTCTTTAGGAAGCCAACAGGGGGAGAGGAAAGAAGGATATTCCAGGAACAAGAAATGGCATGAGTAAAAGTGGAGATGCTAGAGAGCAAGGAAGATGCCCAAAACTTGTTAAGTAACTTGGTTTGGCCCAGAGTATATAAAGGGAGGGAGAAAATCTAGAAAGATAAGGGGGGGATCAAATGCAGAGAGCCTTGAATGTGAGACTTGGCAATTTGAAGTTTTACTCTATAGGCAAAAGCAGTCCTCCACCCCCATGGCATGGCCTTTTTCCTCCCCCAATCCTGGCCTTCTCTTTGCTTCTTCATACCCTCTCTCCAGTCTTTCTTCTTATCAAATATGTATACACATACATATGTATGTGTATATGTATATATAAACATATATGTGTCTGTATGTGTGTATGTAGTCATTGTTTAGTCATTTTTCACTTGCGTCCAAATCTTCGTGACCCCATTTGGGTTTTTCTTGGCAGATATACTGGAGTGGTTTGTCATTTCCTTCTCTTGATATATATATAGATATAGATATGTAGAGACACACACATACATATACTGCCAGATATAGATATGGATATAGATATAGATACAGATACAGATATAGATATCTGTGTCCTCTTGTTTTATGGATTTGGGAAACTATGGCCCTGGAATCATAAAAATCTCAAGGCCCCAGAAGCTATCTTGTTGTTAAGTTATGTCCAACTCTTCAAGACTTCATAGACCATATTGTTCATGGGGTTTTCTTGGCAATGATACTAGAATTCCATTTCCTTCTCCAGTAGATTAAGGTAAATAGAGGTTAAGTGACTTGCCCAGGGTCACACAGCTACTCAGTGCCTGAAGCGTGATTTGAACACAGGTCCTCCTGACTCCAGGACAAGTGCTCTATCCAACGAGCGGCCTAGCTGCCTCCAGATGCCTTCTAGTCTCGTCCATACTTTAACTCTCTTCTGCAACATGCCTGAGAAGTTGCCACCCAGCCTAAAGAACTCTGGTGAAGAGGAGCCCCATTTCACTTTTGGACAATTCTAATTGCTAGGAGGTTTTTCCCTATGTGGAGCCAAAATTCTGCCTCTTAGTAACATCAACCCACTGCTCCTAGGCTGACCTCTAGGGCCAAGGAGAACAAGTCATAACCTCTCTTTTCCATGATAGCCATTCTGATATTTGAAGGCGACCAGCACATTTGCCCTAAATCTTCTCTTCTCTAAGCTAAACATCTCCGGTTCCTGTGACTCATTCTTATATAACCTAATCTCTACTTCCCTCACCATCCTGGGCATCCTTCTCTGGATTTTCTCCTGCTGACCAGTGTCCTAAAATGTGCAACCCAGAACTGTCTCCCAGAGATGGTCAAACCAGGGTGTAGTACATTGGGACCATCACCTCCTTCATCCTGGAAACTATCCTTGTCATATGCAGCCCAAGATCACATCAGATGTTCTGACTACCATAAAGCATTGTTTAAATTCAAGCCACTACGGGTTAGGGATTAGAAAGGTGGTCTTGGAACCTGGACTCAAGCCTTGTCTCCAACTCATGCTGGCTGTATGACCCTGAGCAAGTCACTTTACTCCTTTGGGGTCCATACAACTCTGAGACTTGCAGTTGTAGAGAAAGTGCCAACCTGCATCAGTAGATGATATTTACTCACCTGGGAGTTCCCTGTCCAATGAGATCACAAACTTCGGCAGCAACCCTATGACTATAGAACTGTTGACACAAGCTCAGCTTGAGAACAATTAACATGATGAGCACAATAACGTAAAAGAAAACAATTCTGAAAGCCTTCAGAACTCTGAACACCTCAGTGATCAACAATGGACAGAGGACTGCTGGTGAAGCGTGGATCTTGCCCTCTCTTGGCAAAAGAGAGGATGCATGAATGTATTTTCAGACATGGGGAGGGGAGAAGGTTGGGAGTCTGTGGGAAGGAACAGTGATATAAAAAGAAAAGGAGAGTATGTCAATAAAACAATTTTAATGATGTAGAGGGAAAATTGAGCTTACAATCCACTGAAAATCCCTAGTCTCTTTCACATGAACTGCTCTCTAGTAAGTAGCCTAGTTGCATTTCAATAGGACCCTCTTGGAGACAGAATGCCTTAACCAAAAAGATAGATGGAAAATTCCAGAAATTCAGGCAGTTAGTGGGGACAGGCAGATAGGATGAGGGAACCCAAGCAGATAGCCTCCTCTCCATGTATGTGGAGGCTAACCGTGGATCTGGGAGGAACTCAGGAACAGAGGGGTCAGTAGCAGAAAGGTCCCTGGATTAAGAATCAAGAGTTGAGATTTTAAATTCAGATTTTGAGTCTAACTCTGAGAACATGGGAAAAGCACTGTGTCTTCTGGGCCACAACTTGTTAAATCCATAAAACAAGAGGACAAGCAAGGTTAAATGATCTGAAGAAGTTCCTTCTCTATGTTCTGGGTGGGTCAGTGGGTAGAGTCCCAGACTTGGAGTCAGGAAGACCTGGTTTTAAACCCTGCCTCAGACCTTCACTAGCTGTGTGACCCTGGGCAAGTCACTGAACCTCTCTGCCTCAATTTCCTCATCTGTAAAATGGGGATTGTTATAGCACTTACCTCTCAGGATTTTTGTGAGGATCAAATGAGATGATATTTGTAAAAGGCTTTGCAAATCTTAAAGTACTATATAAATGCTAGCTATTATTATTATAACATTTTATGTTCTACAGTCTCAACTGCTTCTTTTTTTTTTTTTTTTTTAGCTAGGCCATCAGGGTTAAGTGACTTGCCCAGGGTCACACAGCTAGTAAGTGTCAAGTGTCTGAGGCTGGATTTGAACTCAGGTCCTTCTGACTCCAAGGCCGGTGCACCACCTACCTGCCTCCTCACCTGCTTCTATATCTAAGGTCCATTCTAACTCAGACATTCCATGTTCTAAGGCCCCTCCCAACTCTAACATTCCATATTCTAAGGCCCCTCCTACCTCTAACATTTTCTGTTCTAAGGTCTCTCCCAGCTCTGATATCCTCTGTTCTAAAGTCCCTCCAACTCTGACATTCTGGGTTCTAAGGTCCTTTCCCATGCCAAAAAAAAAAATCTCTGCATTTGTCCTTGCTGCCAGCCCTCACCAGGCCCTCTCAACATTGGCAGCTGCATGTGGCTGCTGTCACAAGGGGAGGACCGGGGGGGGGGGGGGGAGGGGGGCGGGGGAGTGGAAGAGGATTTCCCTCTGGTGTTCTGAACCTTTCAGGTGGTGATTGACACATTCTCCCTGACATTTGCTGGGCTGTTCATCTTCCTTCCGTCTGAGGAGCTGGCGCGGGGGCCTGCTCATAAACTCTGGGCACAGCGCAGCGCCGGGTGGGCTGGGGGCCCCAGTGGGGAGGCCAGCCCGAGGGCTGATTGATGACCCGTGGATGCTTCCTGGTGCCACCAGCGTGTTTTATGATGTCATTAGGAGACTTCAGCCGCATTAAGGAATCCCTCATGACATCATAAAGGACTTGATATTTCGCTAATGTTATTTCGGTGGAGAGGCGCGGGGACATTTTATCGTCCCCAACACTCCCCCAAGAATTAGGAGTTGTCTAACAGCATCCAGGAAGAAATGCAAAACTAGTCAAATTCACACTCCTGGGGAGATGGCTGGAGAATGCTAATAGGCCTGCGTTCCTTGGGGCCCAGAGTGGTTTTAGGTGGGAAGCATGATGTGTTTGTCAAAGCGGGCCCAAAAAGTCATTCTCCCCAGTCCCTACCCTTCCTGAAACTGGGCACCATTTGCTTCAGAAGTAGCAATGAGCAGCCCATGGTCTGGTCCTGGGTCTGACATTAACTCATTTTGTGACCTTGGTCAAGACATTTCATCCCTCTAGGACTCTGCAAAGATTGTGCAAAGCAGTGTCTCTCAGCATGTCAGGGTGATGAGTTTAGGGAGAACCCACCTCCACATAGAACTCTGCCCTTAAAGTGATCAGTGACCTGTGCTCAATCTCAACCCTGCCCTCATGTGGGAGTGCATTTCATAGGATCGTGGGTTGCAGAGCTGGAAGAAACCTCAGAGCCTGTCCAGACCAAGGGTTCTTAACTTTTTATTGCGTCATCACGCCCTCTGGCAACTTGGTGAAACAGATAGACACCCCCTTCTCCGAAAAATGCTTTTAAATGTGTAAAATAAAATACATACAATTACAAAGAAAACTGATTATATTGAAATAGTTATTACAATATTTCAAAAAAAAATCACAGATCAAAGATTAAAAGTCCTTCCAGTTGAGGAAACTGAGACTCATACCTGTCAAAGGTCATGTAAGTAGTAAACAGAAGAGCCAAGATTTAAAGCTGGTATTCTTTCCAGTCTAACACTCCAGGTCAGATTCTCAGGCTCTGGTTCCAGAGATGCAGGTCTTGTCTTCTCTGCTGCTCTGCCCATTCCTGGGGCTGGCGCTGGGTGAGAGAAGAGGGAGGGTATCGTCCACTGGTCTACATGTGTCTTAAAGAAGTTCAGATAACAGTTGTAGCTGCTCAGATAGCCAGAGTCAGTAACCTCTGATGGGAAATAGCTCCCAGAATATTCTGGCGGGACTCATTTCTGAAAATATAATTCCGAGGTCCCCTCCAATCCCCTAGATTGTCTAATAAATAGTCTAATAAAGAAGACTAACAAGAAAGGGACAATGTCCTTGTAATAGGTGTGACTACATTGGAGGGATGGAGGTAAGTGTAGGGCCAGCGAAGGTGGGAGCTTGTGATTGTTAATTCCTTCCCACCTGCTAGCACTTTCCCTAACAAATTAATGTTTGATGAATTGAACTGAATTGAATTTTAATCTACAAAGAAACCCCTCATCAAGCAGGTTGAGGCTCCCATCCAGATCCTCAAAAGTCTCCATCTGTCCGATCATATTGTACTGCAAAGGGCCCTGGGTTCTGATCCCATTTGTTCTCCTTCATATTGTCTAGGTCAGTGATGCCAAACTCAAATAGAAAGGAGGCCCACAAAATTGTACATAAGGATCCTTGCCTGTATATGTTAACAGAAAACCACCTGTCAACATTGTCTATGTTTTATTCTATTCTTATTTGCTTTGTTAAATATTTCCCAAATTATATATTAATCTCATTCAGCCACACTCAGGAGTGTTGTGAGCTACATGTTTGACACCCCTGCTCTAGGTAACCTTTACTATAGTCACTTCCTATCTCTGGGCCTCAGTTTCTCATCTGTGAGATGGGAACAATAATCCTGGTTCTGCCCCACCTCACAGGACTAATGTGAGGACCAGACCTTAGCATGTATGGGAAACCCCTTTGAAAAACTGTAAAACATTGTGACAACATGAGGCTTACTGTGATTAAGAATTTTCACTTCAGGGCTATCCCTAAGGAAACAGAAAAAATGAGGCTGATGGATTCAGAGAGGGCAGAAAGCAGTCTCGGTGAGGAAAAGGGGGGAACCTGACAGGCAAAGGCAAAGAGTAGAAGAGAGATGAATGGTGGGACTTTGCCACTGACTCATTGGATGACCACAGTCGAGTTATCCCCCAAATTTGGCCTCTAACACTGTGTGACCCTGGACAAGTCACTTAATCTCTGGTTGCCTCAGTATCTTCATCTGTAAAATGGGCATAGTAATAGCACCCACCTCCCAGGCTTGTTGTGAGAATTAAATGAGATAATAACAATAAAGTGCTTAGCACACTGTCTGGTACATAATAAATCCTATATAAATATTAGCTATCATTATCATCATTATTAGGCAGCTGAGCACTGTGCCTGGTATCAGGATAATACATCTTGCTGAGTTCAAATCTGGCCTCAAACACTTACTAGCTGTGTGAACCTGGGCAAGTCACTTAACGCTGTTTGCCTCAGTGTTCTCATCTGTCAAATGAGCTGGAGGAGAAAATGGCAAATCACTCCAGTATCTTTGCCTAGAAAACCCCAAATGGGTCACAAAGATTCAGACATGATTAAAAAACATCAGATCAACAATAATAAAAAGTATTATTATTATTATTATTATTACTTAATCCAAGTTTAATAGAATCCTAGATTCCAAGCTGGAAGGAAGGTCATCTAGTGTAACCCCCTTATTTTATGAAACCAGAGGCCCAGAGAAGTTAAGCAGATTTCCTGAGGTCACACAGGGAGGGGGTGGCAGAGGCAGAATTCAAATCCAGGTCTTCTACAACCCAACACATTGTTCTTTCTCCTTCACTAAACACTCTTCACAAGAGAGGAAAGGAGAAGAGTGTGCTGCAGAGACTGGAAAGCTGAAGACGGAGAGAAAGGGAGGGAAGGAAGGAGGGAGGGAGACACAAGAAGAGGAAGGGAGAGCAGGGAAGAGCATGAAGAGACATTAAAAGGCAGATAATTATCATCTGTCAGTCAGGGCACGGCAGCCAGCCAGGGAAGCACTCAGAACCTCACCGGCCAGCGCAGCCCCACACCGCTGCCTCCCAAGTCTCAGGAAGTGCAATGTTTGTCTTGAAACAGCATAATTCGCCATCCAGAAAATTAAGTCCTATTAGAATCACTATAGAGGGATACATTTTTAGATCAGAAAATGTATGAGGGGAAGAACCACCCATTTGGTGACTTTCAGGCCTTCCTGAAGTTATCTTGGTCCAGGCTGAGGGGACCAGTCCTTCTTCTTCACCCAGGGAGTACAACCACCTTCCACCTGCCCTGATCATTGGAAATAATTGTATTTAGACTTTCAGGGCCTTGCTCCTTTGGAGACCCCATTAAACAGGGCACTAGAAAAATGAGAAAATGGGCAGCTAGGTGGCGCAGTGGATAGAGCACCGGCCCTGGATTCAGGAGGACCTGAGTTCAAATCCAGCTTCAGACACATACCACTTAGTAGCTGTGTGACCCTGGGCAAGTCACTTAACCCCATTGCCTAGCCCCCCCTAAAAAAAAAAGAAAAATGAGAAGATGAAGAGAACTGGGGAGGCAGCCTAATAGAGCAGATAGAGAATTGGATTAGGAGTCAGAGGAATAGGCTTCAAATCCTGGGTCTGCCACTTACTAAGTGACCTTGGTCAAGTCATTTCCATTTCTAGACTCCAGTTTCTTCATCTGTAAAATGAGGTTCCTTCTGGCTTTAAATCTGTGATCCTATGTCTTGTTCCATGACCCAACACACAGTCTCCCACCCTCAATAGTTGTTGTTGTTGTTTGGTCCTTTCAGTTGTGTCTGACTCTTCGTGACCCCATTTGGGTTTTTCTTGGCAAAGATCCTGGAGTGGTTTGCCATTTCCTTCTCCAGCTCATTTTACAGATGAGGAAACTGAGGCAAACAGGGTTAAATGACTTGCCCAGGGTCACACAGCTAGTAAGTGTCTAAGGCCAGATTTGAACTCATGAAGATGAGTCTTCCTGACTCCAGGCCCAGTCCTCTGGGCACTATGGTGCCACCTAGCTGCCTGGTAGCACTTTGGATCTAACCTAAATCCCTCATATATTTCATCTTAGAACCATTAGAATGTCAGAGATGTCATTCCATCACTTCCTAGTTGTTGCAAATCACTTCCACTTTCTTAGCCTCAGTTTCCTCCTCCATAAAATGAGGATTTGGATTCAGAAGACTTGAATTCTAATTCTGGCTCCACTTCTTATCATATGTTTGCCTTGACCCAGGCAGCACAGGGCAGTGCCCTGGAGTGTTTCTACCCTGCCAGAGGAGAAAAGATAACTTCAAGGGACACAAGAAGGAAGGTCCAAGACTGAGATACTACAGGGAGATGGAAGGAAGGAGGAGAGGAAAGAGAAAAGAGAGAAACTGAGGGAAAAGGGAAGAGGAGAGAGGGAGAAAGGAGAGAAATGAATGGTGCTGCAATGAGGAATTCTTATAATATATGGGTGTGGCAAATTCTGTTCATGACAAAGCTCAGGAAGAGCAGGCCAGTGGTTAAGGGTGAAGGAAAAGGACAGTCCACCCAGGTACATTTGTACTGGGAAAGGAGACAGCTCATCCCCCAGAGAGCGTGGTCCCTTTAACTCCCCCTGAATCCTGGTCACAGGTAAAGAAGAGAAAGGGGGACATCAAGGGAGTTAGTACCCTAGGAATTGTGGCTGAGTTAAGATGAGGGGATGGTGGGCTATGCATTGGACGACTATATGGGAAGGAATCATGCCCCACTTGGATGTGGGCACCCTGGGGCAAAACCCCAAGTACCCCCACATTAACTACAAAAGGAAGAAGAAAGAGTAAGAAGAGGAGAGAGAAACAGGAGTAGAAAAGATGAGGAAGAAGCTTCTTCCTCCCTCTGCTCCTGAAGATCCCTATTGCGGGGCAGGGGTGGGGGGAAATGGGATTCTGAGGTGAGAAAGAACAAGGCAAGCAGGTAGATGTCCCCTCTGACTCGGATGAGTCTGGCTCTGTTTTACAACTGTCTTGTGGCTGGTGCCTGGTTCGAAGAGTCCACCTGCGTAAAAGCAGCAGTAGAATAGATTTGGATAGATGTTTTTTCTTTCTTTGTATCTGCAGCTCTTTGCACAATGCCTGACATTGAGCTCTTAACAAATGCTTGCTAGCCGACAATGAAAAAAACCTGTGGCTCTCAGTTTGTTAGCTGCCTCTTCTTTTTCAAGAAGAAAACTAAAAACCAGTCAATAAGAAGGTTTCTTGAAGGAACTGGAGATGTTTCATCTGCAAAAGAAAAGAACATTTTTCCTTACACTTGTAAGTTTGTGATGTTTCTAAAATGCTTTTCTTTCTGCACCACAATTCTAAAAGATAGATATTTGAAGCATGATTATTTATCCCAATTTGCAAAAGAAATAACTGAAAACTCTAAGAGGTCAAGTCACTTATACATAGGCACATATCTTACAAATGCAGTGTCAGGGAGTAAACCTATAGATGCCAAATCTATCATCTCTAAGTCCTTTGTCTAGCATTAAAAGCCTGGTCCCTAAGGTCCTGGCTTACTCATCTTCCTACACCTGACAATCCCTAAACAGTCCAGCAACACTAGCCTTCTTGCTTCATCTCCTGGCTGCTTTGCCACGATCTGTCCTCCCTACCCAAAATATTCTGCCCTTTCACCTCTTCCCTTCACGGCTCAGCTCAAATCCCACCATCTACAGGAGGCTTTTCCCAGTCCCCCCAGCTGCTAGTGCCTCACCTTTTCATATTATCTTCATCTACACTGTATATATCTTGTATATACCTAGTTGTTTACATATCTTCTCCCTTCCCCCTTAGAATGTAAGCTCCCTGAGGGCAAGGACTTTTTTTTGTTTGTTTTATATGTATCCTCTGCACTTAGCATAGTGCCTAGCATAGAATAAGAACTTCATAAGTACTCTGGAAGACCCAAGTTCAAATTTGACCTTGACACTCACTAGTTGGGTGACCCTGGGCAAGTCATATAACCTCTCTCTGCCTCAGATTCTGCAATTATAAAATGGAAGTAAGATAACTCCCACTTCTCAAGGTTGTTGTGAGGATCAAATGAGAAAATACTTGTAAAGCACTTAGCATAGTGTCTGGCACATAGAAGGTACTTAAAAATGCTTGTTCCTCTATGCCCAAAGGGCTATAAAAATGTGCATATGCTTTGACCCAGCAATACCACTTCTAGGTCTGTATCCCAAAGAGATCATAAAAATGGGAAAAGGATCCACATACACAAAAATATTTATAGCAGCTCTTTTTGTGTTGGCAAAGAATTGGAAATCGAAGGGGTGCACATCAATTGGGGAATGGCTGAACAAGTGGTTTATGAATGTAATGGAATATTATTGTGCTATAAGAAATGATGAGCAAGCAGACTTCAGAAAAACCTGGAAAGACTTATATGAACTGATGCTTAGTGAAGTGAGCAGAACCTGGAGAACATTGTACACAGTAACAGCCACATTGTGCAATGACTAACTTTGATAGGCTTATCTCTTCTCAGAAATACAAGAATCTAAGACAATTCCAAAAGACTCATGATGGAAAATGCTGTCCACATCCAGAAAAAGAACTATGGAGTTTGAATAAAAATCAAAGCATATTATTTGCTCTCTCTCTCTTTTTTCCCTTTTTTTTGTTCGTTTCTTCTTTCTCATGGTTTCTTCCATTGGTTCTAATTCTTCTTTACAACATGAGGAATGTGAAAATAGGTTGAATATGAATGTATATGTGGAACCTATATCAAATTGCATGCCATCTTGGGGTGGGGGAGGTGAGAGATGAAGAGAATATTTGGAACTCAAAATCTTATGGAAGTGAATGTTGAAAACTAAAAATAAATAATTTTTTTTAAAAATGCCTATTCCTTTCCCCTCTCAAGACAGAACTAGGATTTATGGGAAGGAAAAGAGAACACATGATGGCTGCCGTATCTGAACCACTAGATGAATTCATGGTGGAAGAGAGAGCATGGCCTCATGGAAAGTGGGCTAGGCTTGGAAGTCCAAATCAACCTAGGTTTGACTTCCTAGCTATGTGATTTGGGATAAGTCACTTCTCTGATCACCAGTTTCCCTATCTGTAAAATAAGGATACTAATATTCTCAATAGCTACCCCCATAGGGCTGTTTCAAGGGAAATGCTTTGCCAACATTAAAGTCTTGAGGTCTTCAAGCATAGCCTGGATGACCATTGGTCAGGTAAGGGATAGGGGTGACTCCTTTATTGTACGGGTTAAGCTGGATGGCTGCTGAGGTCCTTTCTGATTCTCAAATTCTGTGATTTTAAGCTCTAACACTCAAAGTTGTCTAGCAGTAGAATAAGCTACCTCACAAGGTAATGAGCTCCTCATCACTGGAAATATTCAAGTAGAGGCTAGATGATTCATTCACCTCCCACCCTCTTCTTTTTCACCTCATGCTTTCTTACCTTTCTGCTCCCTAAGGAATCCTTTAAGAGGATGCCTGCATGGGGTCTAAGGACAGAACTCAGAGGTGCCTCTCGGCTCCCAGATCCCCTGTTTCAAGCCCGGAGGAGCAGAGCATCTCCCCAGGGTTCCCATGCCCTCCTCACCTCTTTCAGAGCTGGCTTCTCACCCCCGCTGAGGAGGAGACAGCTCAGGCGCCCTATTTACCATTGTCTCTGGAACATGAGCTGTCATCAGCCCACCTCTCCTGACTGTCTTGCCAGATTTCTTCTGGGATCAAAACCCCGCAGATGCCGCCTCTCGAACACAGCTTCCTGCTCCCCTCCCCATCACCACCCCAGCCCTCAGCCTCCCCTCACATTCCCGACTGTCAGATTTCTCCAGTCACCTCAGGGAAGGTGCCTCCTACTATTCTGCTGCCCTCCCCACTGAGAGGGAAGAAATCTCAGGTTCTTGTATAGAAGGGGCAGCGAAAGCAGAAAATGCAGGTGAGGACAATTCAAAGACAATGCCGGGACCATGTAATTCAGAAGTTCAGCACTTCACCTAGAGTCTGTGGAGAGATTTCAGTGGGATTGGAAAGATGAATGGGGGAAAAACATTGTCTTTATTTTCACTAACTAAATGAAATTTACTCTTTCCTTTAATTATTTAAAAACATAATCCTGGACGGTGGTCCTTGGACTTCACCAGACTGCCAAAGGGGTCCATGATACCAAACAAGAACAAAAACCCCTTATCTAGTGTGGCCCTCTGCTTACACAGCTGAGAAAATGGAGGCCCAGAGAGGGAAGGGATTTGTCCAAGGTCATACTGCCAGTTGGTAAGACAGTCAGGATTTGAATCCAGGTCTTCTGGTTTACAAGTCCAGGGCTTGTGGCAGTATGCCATTTGGACCCCCACAACTTCTTCAGGGGAGAGGGAATAGGTGGACCCTCACTTCTGCTTAACCACATTCAACAATAATCACAGCTCGTTACATGATTTATAATTGCCCAGTAGGCATTGGTTTACCAGTACCCTCATTACCTCTCATCTAAATTATCCCAACAGCTAATTGGCCTCCCTGTTTCTAGTCTCTTTCCCTCTTTCTAATCCATCCTCTACACGGCTTCCAGAATAATCTTCTGAAAGCACAGGCCTGACCTCATCACTCTCCTGCTTCAGAACATTCAGGAGCTCCCTATCACCCCTAGGATGACAAACAAACCTGTCTGCTTGGTATTCGAAGCCCTTCACAGTCTGTCTCTTACCTACCTTTGCAGTCTTATTTCAGGTTACTCTCCTTCACATACTCTATTCCAGCCAAACTGGCCTCTTTGCTCACTTGGCATTCTCTGAACTCAGCATCCTAACTCCCTCCTCCAAACTTTTGCCCAGGCTGTACCCCCTTCCTGGGATGCAGGGACCACTATAATATCCAAGGGCTTGGCTTGCAAATAGCTTGGATTTCCCCCTTTCTCCCAAATAAACCCTCCCAGTTTTGCAGATTGTCTGACCATTTCAGAGCTTCAGAATGGAAAACAAGGTCCTCGCAGCATAATAGCTCACATTTATGTAGCCACCCTCCCAATTATGCAAACTCTTTATGAGAGTCATCTATACACAAACTGAAGGCATATTAGTAGGGAGCAAGCAGGATTTCAAAAGTATTACTCAACCCTGGACCACATCCTTACCGTTTTACAATTAACTAAAAGATGCCGAGGACAGACCATCTCCATGCACCTGTCGTCTGTTGATTATTTAAAAAAAAAAAAAAGGCATGTGATTCAGCAGAGCAAACTACCACTTCGCAGCTCTCTTCCAATAAGGTGTCTCCCATACATACATCAAAATCATTCAAGATTCCTTGAAAGATGTTAACAACAGAATAATAATAGTTATCATTTGCATAGAACTTTAATGTTTTCAAAACATTTTACATGTATTTTCTCATCTGATCCCCACAACAACTCCTGTGAGGCAGGTGCTATTAATATCGCCATTTTGCAGATTGGGAAACTGAGGCTGAGAGAGGTCAAAGTAATTTGCCCAGGGTCAACCAAGTGTCTGAGGCAGGATGGTTGACTCTTGAGTCCAGCCCTCTATCCACTGAGTCACTTGGCTACTCATTCAATGCCCTTCTGATAATAAGCACCAGATGAAGCATCCAATGGGGAGATAGATGGTCACCCAAGGTACTGGCCACTGTGTTCAAGGTCCAGACTGAAGAGGGATTCCCCGTAGATGGCAAGGTCTTCCAGATCCTAATTCGCAGATGGACATGCTGATTGGATAAAACCCCTGGATGTTGCCAGAGCCTCCCACAAGAGATCTGTAAAAGCTCAAAGGAACTTGGCCTGACCATCCACATGGGAAAGACCAAGAGGTGGGTGAATAATATCTATGGGCCAGATTTCAACGTGTGTTTGGATGGGACCCTAGAGAATTTGTCCAACAGTAGCTGTGTCTGGGCTAGGCGATACAGATGGACAGAACAAGAGGGGTCCAGAATTGAACAGGAAGAGGAGAGCAGGCTGACTTGCCTTGGGGAAATCGTAAAGTTCCTTTATTAACTCCCCCAGTTTCTCATAAAAGCAAAGTCCCATCTTATCATTACTAACATGCTACTGGTGTTGCTAGAAGGAATGAGACATGGAACACAATTGCCTCTGAAGAATGAAAAATGAGCATCACACACAGGGGGCAGTGGAGAGATACATGGTGTGTGTGAGCAGACTGCACCATATGAAACAACTAGCAGCTCCAAAGAGCCGGAGGAGCAGACAGACGTCACCAAGGAGCGGTGTAATAGAAGGGGAGATGGGCTGGTCATGTGGCGAGGGAGGGATAACAGGTGGACAGCCAGGAAGGTACCCTTGCAACGTTAGGGGAAACTTGAATGCAGATCTGATAACCCCTACATTATATAGCACATTGTCTGCCTGTTTCCCTGTTTCTGTGTCTGTCTCTGTCTCTCTTTTTTCTCTCTCTCTCCTCTCACTCTCTGTCTCTGTCTCTGTCTCTGCCTCTGTGTGTGTCTCTGTATCTGTCTCTGTCTCTCTCTGTCTCTCTCTCTGTCTCTGTCTCTCTGTCTCTGTCTCTGTCTCTGTCTCTGTCTCTCTGTCTCTCTCTCTCTCTCTCTCTCTCTCTCTATCTATCTATCTATCTATCTATCTATCTATCTATCTCTCTATCTCTTTCCTCTCTGCCTGGGCAGTAGCCTGGTGGTACCCTGCCCCCAGGGGCTCACCCTATTAGTGACCTACTTAGTGAAGACACCCTATCAGCTTTATCAGTCCTACATCTCAGAACTCCAGAATTCAAGCAATCCACCAACCCAGAGTCAGTGTCTCCCAGGATCAAGGATCACAGGCATGTGCCACCACACCCAGCATTTGGGCCCTTTTTGTTTCTTCAGCTCTTAACCCATTCTCTGGCACATAGCAAACGCTTAATAAATGCTGATTATCTGGCAGACTAGAAGAGGGATTCTCTATATATGGTGAGTGCTCTTGTTTTCAAATGCCATTGCCTCTCAACCACCCTTACCCCCTACCCACCTAAGAGCTACATGTTGAAGTGCCAGGAGCCAATGTGGATTTTTCCTCTAGAGTACATTTCCATGGAATTATTTTTGCTCACAGACTGAGTTCTTTCAGGCAAGGTTTAGTTAGATGGGACCTTCTGAGAAGCTGCAGTGGGTGCCAAGAAGCCTGTTGGGAACTGGGAAGTACCCTACAATGGCTTGTCTCAGGGACACCACTAGGTGGGGGATCCTCCTATCCCCCTCAGTGGCAGAGCCAAGTAACACCAGTGCCTGTAATAAATGTCAAGATCACTGGAAGAAAAAGGTGCTGCCATATTGAAGGAGTCCTGGCACTGGTGAAACTCCATGATCCAAACCCTCAGGAGGCTCCATGTCTCACCAAGAACCAAGAAAGGGCCACAGGATTTGATTATAACAGAAAAGGAAGAGCTCATTTGCTTCATTTGGCCCCAGTGGACCTAGAGGGGGATTGGGAGTTTTAGCTAGGAAGATTTAGGCCCAGCAATAAGAAATATATTCCCAGCACTCAAAGCCATTTAACAATTGACTTGACTGCCTCAGAAAGCAGTGAGCTTCCCATCACTGAAGGTTTTCAAGTGGAGGCTGAGGATGTGAGATTCATGCTTAATTGGGAAAATTGGGCTGGATATCCTAAGGTCCCTTCCAACTCTGCAACTCTATGATATTATAATATCATGAAAATACTTTATCCTAGACTAGTTAATCAGGTAAGGCATGGAAAGAATGGGACAATCAATCAATTAGCACTTATTAAGTGCCTACTGTGTTCCCCGGCACTGTGCTAAACACTAGACAAAGAACAGGTAACTTTTGATTGGGGTGGTAGAGATGGGCAAAGGGAAAGACGCCTTAGGGAAATTCACTCGTGGAGGAGAAATGTTGGAATGCCCAGAGAGAGGGGCGTTGGTATTATAGTAAGCAAAGTGTTAAATAACAAAAACTAAGAAGCATTATGTCTAATGCAGTAAAAAAAAAAAAAAGAAAAAAAAGATAAAAAAAGAAAAGAAAAGAAAGAAAAGAGCATGGCTTCAGTTCAGACAATGTGGGCTCAAATCCAGACTCTGCTTCTTACTGCCTACATGACTTTGGGCAAGTCACTTAAACTCTCTGATGCCTCAGTTTCCTCATCTGTAAAATAGGGAGTGGAGGTAATCATAGAATCCTCCATCTAGATGTCCACTGATCCAAACTCTCAGATTTACAGATGAGGAAACTGAGGGGAAAGGAGGTTAAGTGACATATGTAAGGTCACACAGGTATTAAGTGACAGAGCAAGACCTGAACCCAGGTCCTCTGATTCCAAATCCAGATCACCTTGAAAGTTTCTTCCAAATTTAAATCTTTGACCCCGTGATCCCAATGATGGAGACTGGAGTAAGTTTGAATAAGAAAAAAATCCCTTTTCCCTGAAAGAGATAACAAATCTGGACGTTTAAATCCAGCCTCAGACACGTACTAGACACTCAGCTTAACTTCTGTCTGCCTCAGTTTTTTCATCTGTAAAATGGGGATAATAATAGCACGTACTTCCCAGGGTTGTTGTGAGGATTATGGGAAATGATATTTGTAAAGTGCTATGTAAATGTTGTTGTTGATGTTGTTGTTGTTATTAAGGGACAAAACACCGATACAGATAACTGCAATGTACATAACACAATCAGCACACTTGAGAAGCACTAACAAAGTGTTTTGTAACAAGAGGGTAAAATGTTTACCATCAGAAGGTATCAGGGAAGCCATCCTCCTGGAGCCAGGAGGAGAAAGGACCTAATAGTCCCTAAGAGGCTGGGGGACATCAGAGACAAATCCTCCCCGCACCGCCATTTGGCTGCAGATCGGCCTAGGAGTACCAAAGACAGGTGGGTCAGGCTAGAGCTGAGGCCTCCCTCAAGATGCAATCATGCTGAGTCATGCATGGAGGAGCCCTCAGGGGGCTATCAGATGTGGAGCATCGAATCAGATGGCAAGGGTGGGTCCTTCCCCCTCCCTGCCTGTCGCTCTCCGCCTTCTCCAGGCTCAGATGCCAAATGAGCTCTCTGGCCCATGGCTCGGCAGGAGGTCCCACAACCCAGGAGCTGCTAGAGGCATCTGGCGGGCTGCTGGAGCACAGCTGGGAGGGAGCTTCTTGAAAAGGAAGGAGGAAAGGTCACGGGCTTCAGTGCCCAGCTGCTGAGGGAGATTATTCAAATGGGATGGTGAAAGCTTCATCTTTAATTGATAGAGCTCTGGGAGCTAGTCAAGCAGAAGTTAACACCTGGCAGGGGTAGGAAGCTACTACCTGGGCAGGTGAGGCAGGCGATAAGGGGGCTGAGAAATATTGGATTTGAACACTTCCATGACAAAGCCCAATTGTCCTCCAGCTCCACAAGACCTGGGCTATCCTATGTGGGGAAGTAAGGGGCAGAGCCCTGGACCAAGGGTCCTGAGTTTCTAGTCTCACTTCTAACCCCATATCTGTGACCTTTGGGGCTCTGTTTTCTCATCTATAAAATAAAAGAGTTGCCAAGGATGTCAAAGACAGAGAGAAAGGCCCCACATAAACCAAAATATTAATAGCAGCACTTTTTTCTTGTAGAAAAAAAATGAAAACAATATGGGAGAGCATCAATTGGGGAATGGCTGAACAAATACATGAATTTATTGGAAGATTTATTGTGCCATAAGAAAAGATGAGTATATGGAATTGGGAAAAGCATGAGAATATTCATATGAATTGATGCAGAGTGAAGTGAGTAAAACCAAGAGAGAAACATACACAATGACTGAAGTAATGTGAACGAAAGCAAGACTGAAAAGCAGCCAAACTCTGATTAAGGGGAATGATCACTCTTGGCCCCAGAGGACACATGATGAAAAACTTACCTCCTTAGTGGAGAGATGGGGGCTATGGATGCAAAATGTTGCATACACTGTTTGGATAAGGTCCCTAAGTGGATTGGTTTATTGGTTTATTCTGCTCTGTTACAAAGGAGGGTTCAATGAGGGAGGGGAATATTAGGAAAAATATATGAACAAAAGTCATCACTAAATCCTTTTTATTAAGTAAAATAAAATGAAGGGATGGGACTTGATGTCTAATGTCCACTCTAGCTCTAATAATCTCAAAATAAATCCAAGGAAACAGCTGGAGAACAAACTCTCACAGAACCATGAAATCTCCGAGGTCATAGAATTTAGAGCTAAATAGAAAGGATTTTGGAACTCACGTGACAAAATTACATAGCTCATCTAGTCTGGCCCAGCCTGACCCAAAATCTTCTACGACATCCAACTTACAGTGATGGAAAAAAACACACAGTGATGGAAAACTCACTATTAATGAAATGAATAGGGAGGAAACATGGTCAGCTCTGTTTTTGTGGTATCATTTTAGCAGCTAGGTGAGAGAATAATTGGAAAAAGAAGAGACTGGAGGCAGGGAGTCCAATTAGGAGGCTGTTCCAATAATCCAAACAATGGCAATGAGGGATCTGTTTATACATTTATCTGTAGGCTTAGAGTGTGAGGTCTTCTGGTCTGGTTGGACTAGAAGAGGACATTTTCTCAGTTTATAGGTGGAAAAAGTGAATTGCCCCAAGGTCAGTCATCTAGTAAATGGCAAAACCAAGATAGTAATTCATTAATTCATCAGAGAAAGGTGACTTAGCACCATGTGCCAGGTTCCGTGCATAGTATTGGTGTATTAAAAGAAATGTACATACTCATACATAGGTAGAAGGGATATTTGCACACAGATAGATATTGCATATACTGCACACATATAGAGATACACACCCACATTCACACAGTCTAACCTCACAGGCCTAGGCTGACTTGCCTAGACTCTGAGGTCAGGTGCCTGGTACCTATCACTGCCTGCCCTCAGTCCAATCAAGGCTTCCTCCCCTGGCATGCACCAACACCTAGGAACAGAGATGAGTCTCAGCTTCTCTCCTGTGCCCAAGCAGGGCTCCCCCACCTGCAGGCCCACACCTGCCCATTGGCCCAGGACCCCAGCCCCAGGCTGGTGTTAGCCTGCTCTCCTGATCTTGCTGGCTTGGTGAGCTCAGACCCAGCCAACTTTCACACCCAGATGTGGATTGGGGCCAGCCTGAGGCTTGTACCAGCCTGACAGAGGTGTGAACAGAGACAGAGGAAAAGCAAGAAATTCCTTCTATAGGAGTGAAAGCTAAGCATCCCTCGCTGGGCGGTCACAGCAGCCAAGCCACTCCAGTACAGTCCTAGGCATCATGGGAATAACCTTAGGCTGGGCTGGGCTGAGCTACAGGGCCTAGAACATGTGGGCAGGAACCAGTACTGACAGTTTGCCCAAAGTGCTCGCTGGCTTTCCCTTCTACCATCAACATAAGTAAGTTCCCTTCTCCTCCCCAACAGGGTAGAGGCAAGGCCATGGGACTGCCTGCTTGGTCCTCCAGATGTGGTAAATAGGAGGGTCAGAGAGCTAGAGGCCCAGAGGGACCCACCACCCCTTGGCCTATCAACCTCAGCCTGCTGCCTAGGAAAGGCAACCCGGAGACGAAATATCAGCACCTAGAACTCAGGAGCCTTGGTGACATCGAGTGACTTGCCCAAGGTCACACACATAGTAAGTGTCAAAGCCAGACCTCAAATCGGGATCTTTTGATTCTAAGCCCAATGTTCTTTCTATTGCAATCAATCAGTAGGCATTTATTAAGCTCTTACTATGTCCCAGGTTGTGCTAAGTGTTGGGGATATAAAGAAAGGCAAAAACCAAGTACCTTCCCTCGGAAAACTCCCATTCTAATGGGAAAGACAACATGCCAACAAGTACAGGTACGTACAAGATATAAACAGTGTAAATGGAAAGTTAATGGACTCAGAAGGAAGGACAACAGGCAAAGGCTTCCTGCAGAATAAGGTTGGAGCTGAGCTTTTTTTTTTTGGTTTGTTTTGTAGGCAGTTGGGGTTAAGTGACTTGCCCAGGGTCACACAGCTAGTAAGTGTCAAGTGTTTGGTCTGAGGCTGGATTTGAACTCAGGTCCTCCTGATTTCAGGGCCGGTGCTACGTCCACTGCACCATCTAACTGCCCTGGAGCTGAGTTTTGAAGAAAGCCGTAGGAGCCAGGAAGCAAAGGTGAAGAGGGACAGCATTCCAAGCATGGAGGACATCCAGGAGAAAGGCACCGAGTCCTGAGATGGAGTGTCATCCACCAAGAATGGGAAGGAAATACGCATTCATGAAATGCCTACCGTGTGCCGGGCACTGTGCTCTACAGCACTTTATAGTTACCATCTCATGTGACTGCTACAGAAGGAATGGCAAGAAAACTGGGATCCACAGGATCGTGGAGAACCTGAAAGGAAGTAAGACTTCTTTGTTGAAAGCAAAGTGTTAGACCGGGAAAATAGGAAGCAGGCAGCCTTGTGAAGGACTTTGAAATCCAGAGGATTTTATATTTGACCCTGGAAGTAATAAGGAACCGCCAGCGTTCATTGAGCTGGGTGACACAGGGTTAGCACCATCAGATGGCACGTTGGGAGGATGGCTTTGACGTCTGAGTGGAAGTGGACAGGAGTGGGGAGACGCGTGAGGCAGGCAGACCAACCAGCAAGCCGGTTATTGCTCACTGGTGATGGAAGGGGACATACACAAGAGAAGGGCATGAGTTCAAGAGAGGCGCCAAGGATGCCACCAAGGTTGCACTCTACCTAATACTTCCCCTTCCCTCTCTGGGGCTCCATTTTCTCATCTGTAAAAGGAGAGTATTGGGTTAGGTGACCCTCCCATTCAATCACACAGTTTTTCCCACCTCTGACTTTCAATTTGCTAAGGTGTCCCCTTATACACATTCTACGGTCTATGCTCCACTAACATTCTGTTCTATGTGTTCTAAGATCCCCTCTGGCTCTGACATTCTATGTTCTAAGGTTCCTTCCGGGTCTAACATTCTATGTCCCACGTGCTCTAAGGTTCCCTCCTAGTCTGCCATTCTGCGTCCTGAGGCCTCTTCCAGCTCTGACATTCTGTGCTCTGTGAGTTCCCAGGGAAGTGCAGCTACCAGGCCTCCAGGTAGGCCTCAAGTGGTAGTTACTGGATGAGACGATGTCAGGTAGGAGGGAGCCAATCCCCAGCTTCAGCTGCATCTCTAGCACCTCAGAAAGCAGGTTTGGCCACTCCAGACAAGAGGGGATTGGTTTCACTAATTGGTTTGAATAATTCTTTTGACCCTAATTAGCTGCCTGTAATGTCCCATTTGCATACAAGAAAAGCCTGCCTATTTGCATATTTGTAAATCAGGAGGGTTTGTTGCCCAGCAGGCTCTGGCAAGACTGGTGCCAGGGAGCTGCCCCATGATGGGGGTGACTGGCTCAGGGCCAGGGAGGCTGTAGGTACCTTCCCCCACCGGCCAAGGGGGGCAGCCCCACTGAGCCGCTGGAAAGGAAGAATGGGCTAATTACAGGTCAGGTTGGATGGAGGAGGGAGCCTAAAGCTGCTATTTTGATGGAGACAGAAAGAAGGGGAAACAAAAAGGGATTTCAGGACGCTCTGTGCTGGGAGACCTTCTGTTCACGTTCTCAGACTCGATCTGCAAACATTTGGAAGCAGGAAAATTAGCTCTCAGTAAGATGAGGAAGGGTGGGAGCTGAGGGTAAGCACATACAAGTACAAACCCAAGCACAGATGGACACCTGCCCCTAGAGGCACGTTTACCTGCACACAGAGAGACAGACCTACCCCCAACCCCAACACCCAACCCTGACCTTCCTTATACTACTTTCACTTTCCAAGGTGTGCACACAGGCACATGGACTTCCAGAGTTATATTGAGGGGCACACTCAGGCTTGCACACTTCCACAGACTCACTCTTGCAGAGGTCCAGGCTCACATACCTGCACAGACTGAAACACGTTCAACTTAAATAAACATCGATTAAATTCCCACTGCGTGCATAGCCCTCGTTCAGCACTGGAGAAATATAAAGTGGCTTCAAGACACAGTCCCTGCCCTCACAGAGGCTTCCACTCTAACGGGGACTATAAGACAGATAACTAACATACAGCATCACATGGGCATTTTCAGCAAAGAAAGTGCTATAAGAAGACCTGAGGTAGGGGTTAGCCTGGAAGCTGATTGTTAAATTTTCTGTGTAACCATTTACACCTTGGAAATCAAAGGCTATAAATCAAGGTTTGATTTACTGTTTTATTGATTGTCTGGACTTCAGAGAGTGATGGAGAAAGTGTGTACAATTCAGATTAAATTTTAAAGCATGTGTTTTCAGAAAGCCTGTTGTTAAACTTTTGCTAGCATGCCCCTCCTTGAGAAAAAATGCATAGACCAAGGAGATCAGGGGAGATTTCAGGAAGGAAAGGCTCCTTTAAAAAAAAAAAAGTTGTATTTTCTAGGCAGAGATGTAATGGGGGCCATGTATCTGGCTATAACTCCAGGCCTGTCATTGCTGCTCTGGGATCCTTCCTTCTTCCCCATACTATGCCCTTTGGGAAAAAAAAAGGGAAAGGGCACAACATTGCTCTCCTTCCATTGAGACCCCACCAGTCACTAAATAAACAAGCACTTATTAAGCACCTACTATGTATCAGGCACTATGCCAAGGATACAAAGAAAGACAAAAACAGTCCCTGCCCTCAAGGAACTCCCATTCTAATGGGGAAACAACATGGAAACAACTGTGTACATACATGATACAAGACTTGTCAGGAAGCAGGTGGGGTCACTTAGCCAGTGTATGAAGAGCCCTATTGGAGACCCAGGCATCAGGGCTCTTTAGCTGTGGGCAGAATTCCCTAAGGGCTCACGTCAAGAGGGTCAAGTCTCTGACCCTAGCATCATACTTGGTATGTGACCAGGATCTAGGAGAAGGGCATCAGGCCCTACCTTATACCCACAACAGCCTTGAAGGCCAGGCAGAATTGGACCTCTATACCTCACACTTCAGCGTGATGTCCTCCCTGATGCCCACAGGCACCCCAGGTCCAAGCCACTAGAGTAGGAATCATAATTCACCCTTCTGTGATGCGCTAAAATCTACAAAGAGCTTTCTTCATCACACCCCTTCCAAGGTGGGCCATATAAATATTACACTACATTTTACAAATGTCAGAGAGGGTTAGAAATAGCTTATCCAAGGTTATCCAGCTGTTTAGGGTCAGAGCTGGCATTCAGACTAAGGCCTCCTAACCCCAGGCCTAACAACTTTTCCACTACAGCCCATTTTTTCTCTTGTAAAGAAGATGGGCAAGGCCAGATCCTTAGCTCCAGGTCCCCTCCCAGCTCCTGCCTTTGTCCAGGTTCCACACCAGGGCACTGGGTTCAGGGACACAATCAAAGACACAATCTGCCCTCCACATCACCAACAGCTTTTCTTCAGGGCCTGTGTTTCCAAAGGGAACATAAATCATCATCATGATAATAATTAATGTCTCTATCACATATATATGTATCTATGTATCTATTCAAGGTTTCCAAAGGTTTCTCCAGTTAGATTCAACAAACATCCATTAAACACCAACCGTGTGCAAGGCATTATGAGAAGAAAAAATAATGAAACTGTTCTTGCCTCAAGGGGCTTACATTCTCCAGGCTGGGGATTCAACAAATAGACAGGTATACACAATGGAATAGGGTGATTCCAAAAGAAAAGGAGCGCTAATAGCCAGGAGAATCAGGAAAGGCCTCAAAGAGGAGGTGGCCAGCTGTGGGCAGAGGTGAGGAGGGAAAGCATTCCAGGCACAGAGAACAGCCTATGCAAAGGCATGGAAACAGAAGATGAAGTCATGGTCAGGGCACTGCTGGAAGGCGAGTTGGAATTAAACAGGGGGTGTACAAAGGGGAATACGAGATAAAATAAGACTTGAAAGGTCAGTGGGGGCTCAGATTGGGAGGAGGAGGGGGTTTAAATGCCAGGCTGAGGAGCTTGCACCTGAGCCTAGAGGAAATAGGGAGCCAGGGAAGAGTTTTGAGTCACATCTGCCATGTTAGGAATATGAGTTTGGCAGCTCTGTGGGAGGTGATAGCGGAAGTATTATTATTCCCATTTTACACAGAAGGAAACTGAGGCTATCGAGTGAGAGGCCAGATTGAAAATCCAGGTCTTCTGCCTCCAATGCTGTCCTCACTACCTCAGGTTGCCTCTGCATGGAAAGGTGGGTCTTATCATAAACAGGTGGATATCTGTCCCTTAAGCCTAGGCTGAACCTCAGCATTTAAAGATGGGGGGAGGTGGAGGGAGAAAGAGAAAAGGAGTAAGGAAAGGAAGGGGGGAAAAAAGAAATACTGGGAAAGTCTGGCTGATGCAGATTGCTTGAGACATGAATATTCATCAGCGAATGGGGAGAGCAGGGAGTTTGCCTAACAGCTCCACCCACCTAACTGAAATAAATGTCATCGCCTTTGCCAAGAAAGTGCCAAAGGAAGCTGGCGGTGGCTCCCAGGCAGACAGCGCCAACCGGCTGGCTTTCAGTCTCAGGCAGAGTGGTTCAGAAGAAGCCACCCAGTCCTTTCCTACACCAGGAACTCGACTTTGAGAGCTTGGGAGAATAGTGGTTAGAAGGGAACCAGCCAGGAAAAGGTTCACTCTGCCACCCACCAGAGGCCCCACAGCTCAGGGGCTGCGGCTCCTCCGGAACTCTCCCCAGAGCCCATTAAGTCATTCAAGGGAGGCCCCTGGGCACCTGCACCACATTCCCAGGATTAGCACACCGAAGAGCAGCTCCCCAAGAAATAACACCTGTGGATTCTAGAATCTCCGGGCTGGAAGGGAGTTCCAGAGGGTGCCGAGCCCAGCACCCACAAAGCCACAGCATCCAGGCTGCTTGGATAGATACCACCAAGGCTGGGGAGATCACAACGTCCCCAAGGCAGCTCACTCCATTGGTGGCTAGTTCTTAACTCTTAGGAAGGTCTTCCTTCTATCGAGTAGAAATTTTCCTCTTCGAAATTTCCGCTGGTTCCAGAACAGCTGGTTCTGTTCTCCAAGGCCACGGAGAAACAAGTTTAATCCTTAGTCCTCCTCCATGAAGACTGAAATCATAGGATAATAATCCCTGCAACTGAAAATAATACTAATAATTATAGTAACTCTCACAAATGGGGCTTGAAAGTTGGTGAAGCAGTTTCTTATGAGGTAGGTATGGGAAGTATTATCCTCATTTTGGAGGTGAGGAAACTGAGGGTCGGTAATTTGGCCAGGCTGACAAAACCAGTCAAATCAAAGCCAAAATCTGAGCCCAGGGCTCTCCTTGGTCCCAAGCCTAGCACTCTTCCTCCCCCAGCTTCCTTGAAGTCTCAACTACAACCCCACTTTCTACAGGAAGCCTTTCCCAACCCCCTTAATGCTAGTGCCTTCTCTCAGTTTTATCCAGGTTACCCTGTTTAGATCTTGTTTGTACCCTGTTGCATATGTTGTCTCCCCCATTATACTGTGAGCTCTTTGAGACTTTAGTTTTCTTGTATCCCCAGTGTTTGGCACATAGTAAGTGCTTAATAAACATTTATTGACTGACTGACTGACTGTACCACATTGCCCCTCCCAGCAGCAGAGTAGGATCCAGGGCAGAAAAAGCCCTTAGAGATCATGTAGTCCAAAGCCCTCCTTTTACTTTTGAGGACCCTGAGGCCCAGAAAGGTTAAATGACTTGTCCGTGATCACACAACAAAGAAGCACAACCAGGACTTGCAACCAGCATGCTTTCTGACTCTAAATCAGATATGGCCTGGCCCTTAGGCAATAAGGTAGACTAGGTGGTCCCTGGAGGTTCTGGGAATCTGCAAACTACTTGGACTCATGGCAGGCCAGGCAAAGATCTAAACTCTGCCAAGTATCTTTACCATCTGTGTCTTACTCTGTTCTCTTCCAGCCTAACTCAACCCAATCCAACTTGGCCTTGGCTTTTCTTGCTGTCTCTCAAGTACCACTTTGGACACCTTCCTCCTGACAAGCACCTCGAGGCATAACAAAGACTTCATTAGGCTCCCTCCACACTGGATTGTGAATCTGGGGACCCTCTCCCACTTCCCTTTTTCCCAACCCAATTCTTCCAGATTACATTAGCTTTTCTGACCTAATTTCATTTTACTGGCTGATGGACACCTTCCCACCCTGCTCTGTTGAATCTGTTTGATCTAATTACACAAGAGTCTGCCGTATCACCAAATGACAAAATGTCAAAACTAGAAGAAGGCTTCCACACAGAATACAGAACGTCAGAGCCTGGAGGGACATTGGAATCTAGAATGTCAGAGCTAAAAAGGGACCTTAGAACACAAATTATTAGAACTGGAAGGAACTTTAGAACATAGACTATCAAAGCTAGAAAGGAGCCTCAGAGCAAATACTGCAGAACGCTAGAGGTAGAAGCAGCCTTAGAACATATACTGTCAGATGTGGAAGGGACCTTAGAGCATATTGATCATCAGAAATAGAAAGGAACCTTAAATATAGTATGTCAGAGCTGGAGGGAACCTTAGAACATAGGAATATTAGATTTTGGAGGGACCATAAGAGCATAGAATGTCAGAGCTAGAAAGGGACCTTAGAACACAGATTATTAGAGCTAGAAGGAACCTTAGAACATCAACTATCAAAGTTAGAAAGGGGCCTCAAAGCAAACATTAGAGGTAGAAGAAGCCTTAGAACATATACTGTCAGATCTGGAAGAGATCTTAGAGCACACTGAACATCAGAACTAGAAAGGAACCTTAAAATATAGTAAGTCAGAGCTGGAGGGAACCTTAGAACATAGAATATTAGACTCGGAGGCCTCATAGGAGCATAGAATTTCAGAGCTAGGAAAGGACCTTAGAATATAGAATGATATATTTCAGAGGGATCTTAGAACATAAAATGTAGAATCTTAGAGCTAGGAGACCCCAGAACACAGAATGCCAGGGATAGAAGTGACCTTGGAGCATAGAACATAGAAAATATCAAGGTACAAAAGGATCTTAACGATGATCTAGTTTAAATTACTCCGTTTACAAAGGAGGAAACTGAGGACCTCAGAGTCATAGCTTAAACAGTAAATATTGGTTAGGTTTCTACATTATGTAGCACACTCAAAGAGATAGAAAGTGTCAGAGTCAGACTTCAAGTTGAGGGCTCTGAGTCCCTCCGGTCATCCGTTATTCTGCCCCGACAAATGAATTGGGAGAAGCAGAGATCAGAGAGAGCACATTCTCTCCCCTTTCCCCCACATAGCACAGAACAGCGCCACTCAGCAATGAAGTCTGTGGATGGCTCAGCTCTCCAGTTGCTGCTCATCATAGGTAGTTTGGTGTGTACACATGTGGTTTAATGAGTTGGTATATGTTTTCTTACCTTCACAAATTGTTCATTTCAAACATATTTTCCAAGATTGGGTTTGGGGAAGTAATGTACTCATAGCATCTTGGGCTAACTAAGCCAATCCAAGAACCCTTCCCCGGATGACTTCAGTCCTGCCTTGGGGAAACAAAGGAGACTTATTAGAGTAAATAAAGGAAGCTATCTCCATCGACGGATCAGAGCGGAAAGGGACCCTAGAGGCCATGGAGTCCAACCCCACCATTTTACAGATGAGGAAACTGAGGTTGAAAAGTTTAAGTGACTTGCCCAAGGTTACATAGCTCATAAGTACCTGAGGCAGGATTCGAACCCAGGTCTTCCTTACTCTGAGTCCGGGTGGGGGGGTGGTTAAGGAAGGCTTCATGGAAAGGGGTGATATTGCAGACCAACAAGCTTTTATTAAGCACCTACTATAAGGAAGAAGAGAGGTTGGCAGGAAACCTGGATCCAGATCCTGCCTCTTACCCAGCTGTGTGACTATGGGTTATTATTATATACCATTATATAATATAATAAATATAATATAATATAATATAATATAATATAATATAATATAATATAATTAATATAATATAATATAATATAATAAATATAAATTATATATAATATAATATTTATTATATACTAAGTTATTACTTAGCCTCCCAGGTCCCTTAAAGGAAAGCCTTCATTCCCTTATTGTGAGTTCCCTACACTGGTGAACTTGACACAGATCTAAACAAGAACAAATTTACCAAGTACTGTGCAAGTTCTAGGAATACAAAGATGAAATGAAAAACAATACCTATCATCAAGGAACTTGGGGGGGAGGGGTGCGGGCAGAGGGATACAGAGGGAATTTGGAGTCCAAGGACTTGAGTTCAAATCCAACTTCTGCCATTCACCACCTGTATGACCCAGAAAAAGTAGAGCAATCTCTCTGGGCCTCAGTTTCCTCATCTGTAAAAAGGTGACTCAACTATATGGCCTCTAAAGTGTCTTCCAGTTTTAAATCTGTGTTCCTAAGATGTATCAGGACCAGATCTAGGAGAGCAGATATTTGTGGATTGGGTCGTCAGGGCTTTATTGAATAAGATCACAGGAACATAGATTTGGGACCACAGAAGGACCTTTCAGACCATCGAGTCCAACCCCTCATTGCACAGATGAGGGCTGAGGCCAAGGGACTTGCTCAAGGTCATAATGACAGTAAGAGGCAGGGTATTGATCTCCATCAACGAGAAGAGAGACCTATACCGATAGGTTCTCAGGTTACACTTGTAATACCCATCTCATAGAGCTATTGATGGGGGGAGCAGGGAGAGCTTTAAAGTAAGCTTTAAAGTGCTACAGAAACATAACAATCAGGGCAGCTAGATGGCGCAGCAGATACAGCTCCAGCCTTGGAGTCAGGAGGAACTGAGTTCAAATATGACCTCAGACACTTGATACTTACTAGCTATGTGACCCTGGGCAAGTCCCTTAATCCCGATTGCCTCACCAAAATGCAAAAATAATTTTTAAAGAAATAACGATCATTAGAAGTTCCCCCAAAGTACTGGTGACTGGCTTTGGCCCCAACAGAGACAGATTCTGTTTGGGATAGGGAATCAGGAGAGATTATTATGGAGACCTTGAAGAAGATATTAGACCCCTAGAGCATCCAAAGTAATTGATCCACTTACAGAATTTGTACTAGGACTTCAAGGGTTAGGAAGACAGGAACAGCAGCAGAAGCAAAGATGGAGTGCGCTGGGCTGAGTTGGGCTGGAAGAGGAAACAGATGAAGACCTTAGGGTGATAGCTTGAGTTAGTTCTCTACCCTTGGCCTTCCATGAAACCACATAGGTCACAGATTCCTAGGACCTCCAGCAAATATCCAGCCCATCTCCCTGTCTCGAGGCCCAACCATACCTGACCTAGATTTGGAGTACGAAGGCCTGAATTCAAATCTTGACTCTGCTACTTAGAACCTGATACTTAGACACTTGCCCCTCCTGGGTCTTAGTTTCTTCAAATGTGAAATGAGAGGATTGGGTCAGGCAGCCCCTAAAGTCCCTTCTAGCTAGAACATTCTGTGATTGCCTATCTTAGATTCAGAGTGTATGCTACCTGGTATATAAAAAATATAATATATATTATATATTATTATGTGTTAATGTGATATATAATTATACAATATATTTATAATATAACATTATATAGTGTATTATATATTTGTAATATACAATATTAATGTTTTACATTTTATAATATACAACACATTATATAATTTATAATAGCATTCAGGAAACATTCATTAAGCTCCTAATGCATACAGGGCCTTAAGGTTCATGCTAGGGATACAAAGCTAGATACAGCCCAAGCACTTGCAATCTGTTGGAATTCTAATCCTAACTACCTTTTTCTGCATACTTCTAGTCTCCCTGAGTTGGAATTTAAGCCTCTTCAGAGCTGGGTCCTATTCTAGCCAGTATCTCTTTGTATCAACTGCAACTAGAATTGTACCCTGCATTATACATGTAGTAATTGAATTTGTTGTTGTTGTTTGGTTGTTTCAGTTGTGTCCAACTCTTTGTGACCCCATTGGGGGTTTTCTTGGCAAAGATACTGGAGTGGTTTGTCACTTCCTTCTCCAGCTCATTTTATAGATGAGAGAACTGAGGCAGAGTCAAGTGACTTGCCCAGGGTCACATAGCAAGTAAGCGTCTGAGGTCAGATTTGAACTCAAGTCTAATTGAATAGGATCTCAATAATGATAACTAGCAACACATACATATACATATATAGATATACACAAAACACATGTATATTAGTACATATTTGTGCACATATATGTATGTGTGTAGTGTGCATATATGCATATGTGTGCATATACCTGTGTGCTCATTATAATGAAGTGTACCATGCTCAGAGCTGTAAACATTATTACTATTTTCCCCAGGACCTACAGAATGGGATCTCCTTGCCTACCCTGGGAAACTTGCATGGTACCAAGAAGGGAAAGTGTCCAGGGTGGGAATGTTGTCCTCTGCCATCCTCTGACCAGGAAACATGCCTCCATGGCATCAGCACAATGGCCTCTTGGTTCCCCTACCCCCATTGCCAGCCTAATTCCAAGTCTCTCTCAGGTTTCCACAGAAGTAGAAGAAAGTTCTCATGCAAGACAGCAGTTTTCTAAGATTTGTGTGACAAGGCTGGCTAAAATTCAAATGACTCTGGGTGATTTAATCCATTTGGGGCCCTGGCGGTAAATCAGCAGAAGCCAGAGCTGACACACCGGCCCCGAGAAACCTGCAGGTGGATGATATAAGTTTATCGGCAGATCTACAGGTGAGGACTCAGACAGCCTTGAATTGCGGTGGGAAGTGATCTCCCTGGCTCTGAATACATCTGGAGTGCCTGCAGCCTCCCCACAGTCCGGTTTCCACCCAAGCCTGGCCTCTAGCCGGCTGCGGTGTTCATTCACCCAGAAACAAATACATTTTCGGAAGCTATAGGAGGAACCTGGCCCCTCCCATCTCTCCCTGCAATGGCTCAGGGCTCCAAACATATTCCAGGGTCAGAGATGTCACATTGCCCCCAAATCATAGAGGGGATTCATGCTTCAGGCAAGGGGCTGAACTAAGTGGGCTTTAAAAGCCAGCTCTAGGGTTTTAAAGCCTTCCTAGCCTGGCACTCAAGGCCATCCAACTTCCCCTTTCTATCTGCACCCTTCCCTACACTCCAGTCAAATTGGCTTACTCATTATCATCTGAACGCTTCCAGTATTCTACTGCCTCCACACCTTTGCTCTCAGGACTCCCTAAGCCAAGAATGCCCTCCTTTCTTCTCTACCTCATCTTTTCCTATTGAAACTCAATACAGCCTTCAGAGTTTAACTAAAGTGCTCCCTCCATTATGAAGTCCCCCAGATGGAATTGCTCTAACATTGTCTCTAAGATTCCACCTAGCTCTAACTTTCTACATTCTGAGTTCGCTTCCAGCTCTGACAGTCTATGTCTACATCCTAAGGCACTTGCTAACTATCTCCTCCTGTAAGCTCCTAGGGCTAGGACCCCAGGCCTGAGCTAGGTAGGACCAGACCTGGGGCTTTGCTGGGTCATTGAAAGGGGCTGTTGCTGCATTTCCAAATGGATCTTTGCTCTCTCTCTCCCCCCACCATCTCTCTCCCCTTCTCTCTCCCTCTCTGTCTCTGTCTCTCTCTGTCTCTCTCTGTCTCTCTGTCTCTCTGTCTCTGTCTCTCTCTGTCTCTCTGTCTCTGTCTCTGTCTCTCTCTGTCTCTCTGTCTCTGTCTCTGTCTCTCTCGGTTTTGTCTTGGAAAGATCCATTTCTCTTCTCTCCCCTGGTCCTGAGGCAGGTATCATAGCCCATCCCCAGGGCCCAGGAGAAGCCCCCAACAGGAGCCAGACAATGTCCCAGCCCAGTGAACGACTCAGGCTCAGTCAGTCCTGAAGGGATAATGCTATAGCTTTCTCCAGCTGCAGGGAGGACATTCTCCAGCAGCTTCCTGGCTTCAAGGGCAGCCTGGCTGGGTACAGCCTCTGGTTTGTGCTTGGGGCAGAGGGGGCTACAGCTTCAGGGCCATGCTCATCACCCTCAATATTTAGAGAGAGATTCAGGTTGTCAGAACCTGAAGGGGCCTCAGAAAGCATTTAAGTCAACCATCTTACAAATGGGAAAAGCAAGGTCCAGAAAGAAGTGAAAAGATCAGCCCAAGTCACACTCCTAACAAATGGCAGGGCTGGTACTTAAAGCCAGGTCCCTGACTCCCACTCCAGTGTTCTTCCATCAGCATCCCTTTGCTAGTGGACTGAGTCCAAACCCTGGCATGAGGGGCCCTCCACATCCTGTCCTCAGCCTACCTCAGCATCCTCATCACTCCCTTCCTTCCCTGCACACACATTCTGCTCCACTCAGGCAGTGTCCTCCCTCACTGTCCCCTACAAAGGAAGCTCTTGTTTCTTCCCCACAAGGATGCCTTCCTTTCCCCACCCCTGCCCTTGTTTGTCCAAATCCTAGCCAGGATTTAAGGTCCCGCATGAGTCTCACCTCCTCCCTGGCTCACCCCTACCCTCCCACAGGGCCCTGCACACAGGTGTATTTCATACTTGCTTGTTGAATGGACTCAGCTCTCTGAACCCCTAAAGCACTTAGTCAGTAACCTGAACAATACCACAGACCCTTAATTTTTTGAAGTCTGATAACATTCTCAAACAATTTTATGACTTTTAATGAGAGCCCATATTTCTCTCCCATTTTCAAAGTACTTCACCCATATTTGCCATGGAATCTCAGCATCTCAGAGCTAGAAAAGACCTCAGAGACCATGAAGGCTAACCTTACTTGAAAAGCATTTTCTTCTACATCTTCATTCAAGCTTCTCCTTGAATACCTCCAGTGACGGGGAACTCATGACCTCTGGAGGCAGTTAATGCCAACTCATGCGATCTTCACACCAATCTCACTAGGTTGGGAGGGTAGGAATGATCATCCCTATTTCATAGATGAGAAAACTGAGGCTCAGAGAGTTTCAGATCCCCCAGTCATACAGCTAGCGATTGGAGAAACCAAGGCTCAGACAGAAATCTCTTGATGCGTTCTTTCCATTGCACTATTTCCCCCAATGCAAAGTGCAAGCCCCTCAAGTACAGGAACTCAATTATTTTTCTCTGGTTTTCCCCCCCACAATGCCCAGCATAGGGCTGAGCACACAAGAAGTCCCCTTTAAATAAACCCAGCTCAGGGAGTGGCTAGGTGGTGCAGTGGATAGAGCTCTAGCCTTGAAGTCAGGAGGACCTGGGTTCAAATCCGGCCTCAGACACTTGACGCTTATTAGCTGTGTGACCCTGGGCAAGTCACTTGACCCCGATTGCATCACGAAAAAGCATAAAAAAAAAAATAAACCCTACAGCAACCAACTCAATGAATGACCTTGAGCAAGTCTCTAGACTTTCTAGACAGCAATTCCCCCATTTGTAAAATGAATAAAGTCAACAGGCTCCTTGGGGTCCCTTCCACCAATAAAGCTTCAGGATTCCCATCTAATATTGACCTGTTCTTAAACAAAAACAATAGAAAAAAATGTATTTCCACAGATTTATCTGGTGAACATATCCTGAAAGAAAATTTCACAGGAGGCCAGGATGGCTCAAAAAAAAGTAAATTGTAGGAAACTTTATAGATGGAAGCACAGTAAAATCAAGCCTATTAACCAAATGACTTTTAAAGAGTTAAGAGCCTAGAGGAAAAGGTACAGCATGTGATCTTGAGTAAGTTGATCGTGCCTCAGTTTCCCCACTGTGAAGAAAGGGCAATGGCCTAGATGAATTCTGAGCTATCTTTCAGTTCTGACATTCTATGTTTCAGCTCTAGCGTTCCGTGGAAGCATCTCTCTTATTGCTGATAGGCTATTTTCTGAGGCCCCTTTCAGCTCTAATATTCTTTGTTCTAATGGCCCTCCCAACTCTAGCCTTCTGTGTTCTATGTTCTAATGGCCCTTCTAGCTCTGACATTCTAAGTGGATAGAACGTTGGACCTAGAGTCAGAAAGACTCCAAATCTGACTTCAGATACTTGTTAGCTGTGTGCCCCTAAGTAAGTCACTTAAACCTCTGCTTGCCTCAGTTTCATCATTTGCAAAATAGAGATAGTAGAACCTACCTCTGAGGATATTTGTGAGGGAAAAGTGAGATATTTGTAAAGCACTTTGTAAACCTTCAGGTGCTATATAAAGGCTAGCTATTATTATTATTCTATATTCTAAGGGCCCTTATAGCTCTGACATCCTATATTCTAAGGGCCTCCTGACTCTAACATTCTATGTTCTAAGATCCCTTTAGTTCTGGTTTTCTATGTACTCAAGTCCCTTCTAGCTCTGACATTCAGTGTTCTAAGGCCCTTCCCAGCTCTGACATTCTGTGTTCTGCTGGTCCCCTCAATTCTGATATTCTATGTTCTGAAGACCCTCCCAGATCTGTCATTCAGTGGTCTGCATTCCGAGGTCCTTCCAGAAGCTTCTCAGGTTCTATGGTTCTGTGACCTGGAATAGCTCTCCCCACCTCCAGAGTCCCTGTTCAGAAGGTTTCTCGCAGGAACACTGCCTGCCTCTCCTGCCTTAGACTTTGGTGAGCAGCCCCCGTATGGAAATGCTGGGACGTTCCCAACGCCTCCCTCCCTTTTCTTCCCCTCCTTCCCAAATCTGCTCCAACCTTCCTATTGCAAATGCCTTGTTTATTTCAATATCAGCCTTATTACTTTTCTGTTCATGCAAAAAAAAAATTATGAAAACAGATTTAAGGGGGAAAAAAAGTATTTAATGAGTAAAACTGTCTGCGGTTCGGTTTCCTTCCCAGGGAAAAATGGCTGTGATTTTGGCATAAGAAAAGAAAGCTCAATAGCTTCACTTCAATGCAGCTGCCAGGAGGAATACATTTAAGAGTAGACCAGAACCTTAAAATTAAACAGTATTTCTTCCCGGCAGACACTTCCTGCACTTGATTCTCTTTGGCAGGTAAATGTTCCCAGTTAAACCCAGGATTCGGCTCCAGCAGGAACAACGTGAGCAGCAGCCCCCCAAACTCCTTATCTCAGGGTATCTGAGGGCATCCCCCTCATCCTTCAAGGCCCATTGTGCTTTCCTAGACCACCCAGGTCCATCCCAGATCCAGACCCAGGCTCTGAGAGGAGGCTTCTGGGGACAGTGAGCAGAGCCAGTTTCAAACATCTGGACAGAGACAGTTACAACTAGTTCCCATCTTCTCCTTCCCACCCTTAACGTTCAATCCCAAGGTGAAAAGGCCATAGATTTATAGAGTCTCAGAGCTAGAAGGGACATGTAGGGTATCCAGTCCAAACATCTTCCTTAGGACAAGAATCTCTTCAACATTGCCTACAATGTCATCCACCCTCTTCTTAAATACCTTCAGTGGTGTTAGTTCACCACTTAACAATGCCCTCCATTCCATTCATTGATGCTGATTATTAAAAAATCTCACATTTTATTGAGCCAAGATCTGTCGCCCTAATTCTACCCTCTAGCACCAAACAGATCACCAGTGTAAATTGCCCTTAAGTTATTCCCAACTAACCAGAAAGATTCCCCAGATAATGATTATCCTGGGTTTTCAGGGTACTAGGAATGAACCTATACTCTAAAACTAGGTCCACAAACCCCCACTAATGTATTTATTTTTCAGTACTCAGCCAGATGATACAATTAGCTCAAAGCAAAGGCATTTACTGGAAAAGCTTAGTCAGAAGATTTGCAATAGAATGTTCTCCCCCCTAAACTTAGGGTTCACACTCCTACCACCATGCACATCATCAAAGGGGAGGTGAGGATCCCACATGTGAGCAACTCACACCTCCAGTGCTATAGGTCCTCTGATGTTCTGTAATATTGTATCTATACAGCTCCTCACTGATAAAGACATCTTGACTGGATCTGCTCTCACCTGGGTACATTCTATAGCTGGGCCATCTCTCTGTAGGGAATGTTGATCTGCCAGTTGGCCAGTCTCTACAGTCTCCATCTTGGCTGAAATCCTTGGCTAGGGCATTGCCAGGCTCTTTCAGAAAGAATTAGAAGCCTTACCTCAGGACCAGTGGGAAGACTTCTGAGTGGGAAACCTCAGAGTCTCAGTTCTGAGGGCTGCCATCTCTCAAGTGGAAGGATCCAGCTCAATTCCCCCCCCCCCGTGTCTCTTTTCCCTCACCCCCTCCTTGACCCTCTCCACAGAAGGCTGGAGGTCAGGAGTCCATGTTCTTGAATTTCCCTCTCAGATTACAAGCAAGCACGTGTCTCCTATGTGCTGCTGCCTTAATATGTCATTGCTCATTGAAGGGGAAAAGAGGCAAGGGAGGGAGCAGAGGCAAATTCTTCCCCTTGTGTATTCTGCAATAGGTACAAGGGTGAAGCTCTAAAGATTAGGACACTCTCAAGAGGAGAATTTCCTCTTGACTGCCTCAAATTGGTGACTAATTTGCTTTTTTATCTAGGCCACAATGGGTGTGGCTAATCTTCTCAATCAATCTTTAGAAAATCTTGTGGACCAGTGATACCTATTCTAGGTCAATATCTCATAAGTTTAAAGAAGGAGGAAAATTACCTATTTGTACAAAAATATTTATAGCAGCTCTTTTTGTAGTGACAAAGAACTAGAAAATAAGTAGGGACGGTCATTAATTGGGGAAAGGCTGAGCAAATTATGGTATATGTATGTAATAGAATATTATTGTGCTATATGAAATGATGAAAGGCAGAGAAGACTGGGAAGATTTATATGAACTGATGCAGAGTGAAGTGAGAAGCATGAGAACAATCTATATAACTATATAACAATAATGTAAAGAAAAGAAACTTTGACAGACTTAAGGCATCTATCAATGTGATGACTTAGTGATGATTCCAGAATACTGATAGCAAAGAAAATGCTACCCACTTACTGAGAGAGAGGTGAAGAATTCAAGATACAGAATGAGGGAAGGGAAAGAAGAGAATAAGCATTTATACAGTGCCTACTATGTGCCAGGCATTATGCTAAGAGCTTTTTTTGATCCTCATAACAACCCTACAAGTAAGTGTCATTGTTATCTTCATTTTACAATTGGGGAAACTGAGGCAAACAAGGTTAAGCAATTTACCCAGGTCACGCAGCTAGTAAGTTTCTGAGGCCAGATTTGAACTCAGGTCTTCCTGACTCCACACCCAATAATTTATCCACTGAGCCACCCATGAGACATACTTTTTGATATGGCCAATGTGGGAATTCATTTTGCTTGATGATGTGTATTTATTACAAACATTTTGCTTTTCTTTGTATTCAGTAACAGAGGGGTAATGTAAGAGGCAAAGAGAGGTTAGGAATGGGGTTCCTGTTCCCCCTCCAAAAATGAGAAGAGAACAGAAGGAAAACCAGAAGGAATCACAGACAAGCAGGACAGCTTTGAAAGTTCCATGTTGAATTTATTACATACTTTAAAAGGAAAGCAAGCTCTACATAATAGAGATTCACTATTTCATGTGCAATACTCCCCTTCTGTTCTATAATCTATATGGAAATGCTCATTTTATTTAGTGTTTTAAGTGCAGAATTTTTTTAAAAAAGAAAAGATTTTTAAAAGTATGTTCCCTGTACCCCATAAGTTGCCTTTGTCCAATAGTCAGTGCCCTATACTCTCAGTAAGGCAAATGAAAAATTTCTTCATTTTAATTATCCACTTGTTACAATGGCCCATACTATCAGGTTGTTTAGAAAACTCCTTCACACTCTGTTATCAAATGGTTTAGGAAAACCCTTCAATTTAGCCAAAGACTTCCCCTGATCCACCTCTTTTACACTGGAGAAACTCAAGCATTATCTTTTCAAGTGCCTTCTAATCATGGCTATTAATGAATGTCATCAGAGTCTGTGTGACCCAGTTTTAGACAGTCTGAAAATTAATAGTCTTTGATGAGGATCCAGACCTACTATATCCCATGGTCCTGGAGATTACACTTAACCCCAAATACATGGTTATACAAGTTCAGCAAATAACTTTTTTTTTTAAATTTCTCATAAATTACCAGCTGTCTTGATGCATGTCTTGATGCATGCGAGCCTTCCTAATCCAAAAATAATTAGAAAAGAAAAAGGAACAAATGAAAATAATTGAAAAGGGAAAGGGGAAGGAGAAGAGGGGAAAGGGAAAAAGAAAAGAAGAAAGGGAGGATATGGGGAAGGGAAGGTGATAGAGAGAAGGGAAAGAGAAAGAGGAAAGGGGAAGGGAAAAGGAAAAGCAGAAAGGTAAAGAGGAAAGAAGAGGAAGGGAAAGGAGAAAGGAGGAAGAGGGAAAGGAGAAAGGAGGAAGAGAGAAAGGAAAGGGGGAAGAGGAAAGGAAAGGGGGAAAGGGGAAAGAAGAAGAGGAAAGAGAAAAGAAAGATGGAAGGGAAAGGGGGCAGGGAAAGGGGAAGAAGAAAGGGAAAGGAAAAAGAAAAGGGAAGAGAAAGTGAAGGGAAAGGAAGAAGGGGAAAAGGAAGAGGGAAAGACGGAAAGGGGAAAGGGAAGGGAAAGGGGAAAGAGGAAGGGGGAAGGGAAAAGGAGAAGGAGAATGGAGAAGGTAAAAGAGGAAGAAGAAAGGAAAAGGGAAAGAGGAGAGTAAAGGGAAGAGGAAAGGAAAAGGAGAATGAAGAAGGGGAAAGCGGAAGAGGGAAAGGGAAAAAGGGAAGGGAAAGGTGAAAGAGGGAAGATGAGAGAAGGGAAGAGAGTAGAAGAGATGGAGAAGGAGATTTGGAAGATAAGAGAATAAAGAAGGGGAGAGGAAAAGAGAGAGAAGACAGGAAGGACTTACCGTCATGTAAAAAAATAATTTTTGTGTTCTGGGTGAAAATCCTGCTAATAGTTTCCTTCAATACATAAATTTCTCCAGTGGAGTCCTGAAGACTCATGGAGCATTCCAAATGGCAGTATAGACAACGATTTCTCCAGTGTTTCCCTTCAACTGCATAGGCCACCAAAAATTTCTCCACTGGATCCCTGCAATGCATAAAGTATTCCAAGTAAAAGTTTAAAAAAAAGAAATTTTAAAAGCTCAGAAATACCTGAAAAATATGTAGAGAGCCCAAAAAAGGACTAATCACTTGGAGTTGGATTTCTAGGCCATCAGGCAAATCTTATCCTAAGGCCGTGTGGTTCATAAGGATCTCAGAGGAACTCCTTTAACTAGGAATCTTCTGTGCAGCCCTTGGTGCACCAATAGCCACCATTCTAAGGACAGAACATTCCTATTGCTCATGTCAGGACTTCCCTACTCATAACAGACACAGTAACACAACCAAAATCAGTTCTTAAGCATTCAACATATAAAACATATATTCAGCATATAAAAATTACATCAAAGCAACTGGTCAGACATAACAAAAACATCAGAAAATTTATTATATTATGAAAACAAAATAAAAAAGTAATGAGTTAAATAGAATTAAATACTTAGATCTAGACATCTTAGTGGTTATCTAGTCCTACCTCCCCGCCCCTAAGATCACACAGGTAGTAAACACATTGCAGAGCCAGATTCTAAGTCCAGATCGCCTGATTCTTTCCTCTGGTCCATGCCATCTCCCATTAAGTTGTGAATTCAAGCAGCAGCTAGATGACCTCGTCTCTGAGACATAGTGGCATTCTTGTTCAAGTATGAATTGGACCTTAGGCCCGCTAAGGCCTTTTCCTCTGCATTCTGTGACTCTTTAGAGGCTTTGACACATAGTAGGTATTATAAAAACTTGCTGACGAGTTGCTAATTAAAGGTTTCCTGACCCAGAGCATTAGGAACCTCAGGACCCCCTGGACAATTGGGGGGGGGGAGTATCACGTGGATGCAGAGTGAGAGCATTTATCAGGAAGAGGTACCAAAAAGGGGACCTGAGAATCCACTTTGGGGCCTGTCATAATTCCATCTCCCTGGGGAGCACACTGATTCTTCTCAGGGGGTGTAGAGAACAATGGTTCCAGCTACGGAACCTGGATTTGAATTCTGACTCTGCCACATATTATCTCTATGACTTTGGGCAGGTCCTTCACCCTCCGAGGTCTCAATTTTCACATCAACAAAATGAAGGGGTTGAATTAATCTCATAAAAACTCTTCTGTTTTCATTTTAAGGCTCTTGGTGATCTGGGGCCAACCCACCCTTGTTATCTCCCTGTCTACACTCTGCAGCACGGCCAGACTGGATGTCTTCCAACTCTGCCCTCCATCTCCTATATCCAGGTCTTTTCAAAGGCTGTCCCTGATGACAGGAATGCATTTCCTTCTGGCCTCTACCTCTTAGGGGCCCTGTTTCCTCCGAAATTCAGCTCAAATGCCACCTCCTACATAAAGCCTTACTTGATATGCCCCTTGGTCTCCTAGTGACCCCCAAAAATGTGTCTCCATCTTATTTTATATATATATATACATATATATATATACACATATGTATATAGGTGCACACAACTAGATTCACTTAGTGAACAATGGATTCCTGAAGTAGTGACATTCAAATTCACATTGCTTATTTTCATTGAGCTGCAACCAATTACTATGGTTTACCTAATTATAACTTTGAATATTGAGAATTGGAGTACAGGTGACTCCTTCAGGAGATTCATTATTCATACTAATTGCGACCTAGCTGTGATGATGTATACTTATATTGTCTTTCCCTCTGATTAAATGTAAGCTCCTTAAGGACAGGAAATGGTATCTTTCTGTTTTAACTTTTTACCTATAGCACCTAGCACAGTACCTGACAAATAGTAGGTACTTAACACCTCTAAGGTCACTGCTGGTTCCAAATCTGTATGATCTCTGTGTGTGTGTGTGTATTTACCAAGTCCTGAGCTGGGTGCTAGAACCAGCTCCTGAAAGATCAAGGGGTGTTTTAGAGCCAACTCCAACTTGTTCAAGAGAGTAGATTGTTAAATTTTCGGTGTGGGAGCAGCTAAATGGCACAGTGGATAGAGCACCAGCCCTGAAGTCAGGAAGACCTGACTTCAAATATGGCCTCAGACCAAACACTTGACACTTACTAGCTGTGTGACCCTGGGCAAGTCACTTAACCCCAATTGCCTAAAAAAAAGAATTTTCAGTGTGAGCATCGACACCTTGGAAATTGGCAAATTCTACATATGAGGACTTGATTTGTTTTGTTGATTGCCTAGACTTAAGAGAGCAATGGAGAAAATGCTAAGAAATGCAAATTAAACTTCAAAGGTGTTAGGAATACTTCTCTTCACCCTCCCCCCAAAGCTGGTTGTTAAACATTGACCAGTGCATGGTATAACATGGTAAAGTGACTTTCTCAAGACCAAACGATTAATATCAGAGCCAGGACACAAATACAGGTTGTCTGACTACAATATCAATGTTCTTTCCAGGATGTCTAGGATAGCCCCATCAGACAGGTGAGGAAACTGAGGCTCATGGTAGTGAAATTACTCACCTAACATCATACAGGCAGGAAGTGGCAAAGTCAAAATTCCAAATGAGGTCTTCAGACTCTAAGCCCGGGCTCTTCCCAACACTCCACACTGCCCTATGAAGGAAGAACCAAGTTATACCATGTAGAGCTGTGTGAAGCCCAGGGACAAATGGCTGCATCCTAAGGTCTCCATCTACTCTGGTCTGGCTAGCTCCCAGGGTCTGAGGCCCCCCACCCCCACCCCACCCCTGGCCCCTAGCACTGCTCAGTTCCAACACCACCTGCTTCCCTAGTTAGGCCTTTCCTCATCCACCAGCTTCTAGTTCCAAAATACTACCAGGGGTTCATGTGCATCTGTTTTGTGTACTGCTATGTGTGTACTTTTGTCTCTCCCAACAGAATGCAGAATGTAAGCTCCTTGAAGGAAGACATTATTTCTTTCTTTTTTTCATCTTTACATCCCCAGAGTCTAGCATAGCACCTGGCACACAATGGGCACTTAATAAATGCTTGTTGATTGACTGCCTAATTAGAGCCAAGAGCCAATCACTCAAGCTCTCTACAACTCAAGTTTCCTTATCTATAAAATGGCACTTGGAAGGTCTATTGTCTCTGTTCTAATATTATATGTTTTTATTCTCTGTTCTAATATTATACGGTTTGGGGTTTTTTGGTTTTTGGTTTTTTTTTTTTGGCTAGGCAATGAGGTTAAGTGACTTGCCCAGGGTCACACAGCTAGTGAGTGTTATGTGTCTGAAGCCAAATTTGAACTCAGGTCCTCCTGAATCCAGGGCCAGTGCTCTATCCACTGCGCCACCTAGCTGCCCCTTCTAATATTATATGTTTTAAGGCCCCTCTCAGCTCTGAGATTCTCTGTTCTAAAGCCCCTTTTGTCTGCAACATTCTTTTTTGTAAAGTCCCTCCCAACTCTGACATTCTGTGTTCTAAGCTCTCTCTCAGTTCTGATATTCTCTGTTCTAAGGCCCCTCCCAACTCTCACATCCTGTGTCTAAAGGCCTTCGAAGTTCTTACATTCTCTGTTCTAAGGCCCCTTCCAACTCTGACATCCTATGTTCTAAGGGCCCTCCTAGCTCTGACATTCTCTGTTCTAAGGTCCCACCCAGCTCTGACATTCTGTGGTTTAACGTCCCTCCCAACTCTGACATCCTGTGTTCTAGGGCCCTCCCAGCTCTGACATTCTCTGTCCTAAGGCCCCTTTTGGTTCTAAATTCTATGTTCAAAGACCATCATCACCACCACCACCATCCTCCACCCCCAGCTTTCTGTTCTGACTTTCTCTGCTCTAGGACACCTTCTAGCTCCAGCAGTCAATGACTCTCTAATTCCCTAGAAGGGGCTGGCTAAGCATAAGGGGCTGATGTGAGAAGGCAGCTGTCGGGGCTGAGACTAGAATCCTGGATCCTAGGCCTAAGTCTAGCCTCTGGATACTGTGGCAGCTCTATTTTCTCTCTGCCAACTCCACATGGCTGTTATTGGACCACTGTGCATCCTAAAGCTCTCCTTCACGAGAGCGGCCGTGGCGGCAGAGCTCTCCACCGTGGAGTGTTAGGGCTGCTCAGGGCTTGGCATTTTGGTTTTTATGAGAGAGTCTTTAGGCTGGAATCTGCTGTCATGCTGGCTCTGTGCCAGGAGAGGATAGCGAGGGGGAGGCTGACAGAGGAACCCTCCCCTACAATGAGTCCCCCCAGAGGTCTGAGGCCATAGACTAGGGAGAAGGGGCCAGGGACTAGAGTTCCCTGGACAAATTCCAGAGCCCAACCTGAGCACCACTGCAGGGAAAGAAAATGGGGCAGAGTAGGGTTCCTCTATATGTGCTGGAGAGCAAAGTAAAAAGCATTTGCAAAATCCTAGGGAACAGGGAGGCATTTCTGCAAATCCTCTCCCATGCCTAGTCCAGAAGATTCCCTCTGCCTTTTGTTTTTTGGGGAGTAAATATCACACACCACAAAAATCCATATATACAACTTTATCCACAGATATGCAAAATCAAAAAGACACACATGCATACACAGAGGTTTACTGCCTGTGTATGCACACACATACACACACACGTGCGCGCGCGCACACACACATACACACCCCTTCAATGGAGATACTCCATTGTCACACATGATTTTGCCTGGAACCAGGCAATGGGCACATACATAAATTCATAAGCAAAGTTATAAATACACACACCCACAAACAGAAGGACAAACGTACTTATGTGTATGTGCCCATATACACAGCTTCTCACAGAGATATTCCAAGTCATAGAGGCCTACATTGGCACACACGTACACTTGAGGTCACAGTAATATTAACAAATTCACATAGACTCACAATCTCAAGATTCAGTTAGGGCTTTTACTGCACAAAGAATCCTAAATACAGAAATAGAAGAGAACTTAGAAGCCTTAACATTTTACAGATGAGGAAACTGAGGCCCAAGGAGATGAAGCACTTTGCCCAAGATCAGAAACCTAGCAAGTATCTGAATCAGGATTCAAACTCAGGTATCCCTGCTGCTGAGTCCAAAGCCCCATCCTCTCCCTCACCTGTTTATAGGCACACTGTACATATGTGGACACACATAAACAACAGAGATGCATGGAAACACACAGATGGCACATAGACAGACCCCAATTTCCATTGTTGTCCTATATTTGTCAAGGCAAGATAAAGAGAGGAGTTAGTCTTTTGTTCAACAACTTTCCATGGTCTTTCTTAATTCCCTCACCTTCACTAGCCCCACTCTCCATAAGGAGTTGTCCTTGCTGGCCTCACAGGGACACATGCCCTAATTATACCCTTCCTACTTCCATCAGTGAGAGGGAAGGATAGGATAGGAAAATGGGATAAATTCACAGGCCTTCTGCCTTTATTCATTCATTCATTCAACCACCATTGATTAAGTAACAACTACACAGCAAGGACAGGAGAGACTGAATAAGAAAACATTTTTGCTCTTAATAAGCTCTAATGCCACAGAATCTTAGAACATGAGATGTTAGAGCTATGGGTCCTTCATGGACCCTCAGGTTCTAATGAACCTGAGTTCATTAGAAGGGATAGATTTCTCCCTTCAAGGGAAAGTGCATGTAAATAATCATCCAGCAGGATATGATCATTGCCATGAGCTTCTGATTGGCCAGAGTTCATCACATCTAGCCCTGACCTAGACCCATCCTGATGCTTCCCTACTATCTGCATTGTTACCATGTTTCTGAGTCCCAAACTCCACCTACCTCAGGGTACCTAATCTTGTGCCTGGGTTTCTGATTGACAAGCAGTGGCCATATCAAGACCACACTTGGACCACGGATGCTGATGGTCCCTGGCTGTGTCCATGACATGCCCCAGTACCTAAGTCACTTTCTTCCCTGCCATATTCCCCCACCCCCTACACTTTCCACCTCTAGGCTTGAAAAGAACGATCAAATCAACACCACCATTCCTGCCCAGGACATCTCCATCCCCTATCCTTCTGATCACCATTCCCTCTGACTTCACTCTCCAAAACACTCCCCCCTGGTCACCACTCTTCTCTATGCACCATCTTCCCCTATTAGAATGTAAGCTCCTTGAGAGCAGGGATCGTCTTACTTGCATGTATATCTCCAATGCTTAACATCATGCATGTAGTGAGCACTTAATAAATTTTTTCAATCATTCATTTATTCACAGATAACTGATAGAGCACCAAATATGGTATTGGGAGACCTGGATTTGAATCTCCGCTCGGGTATTTATTTATTGCCTGAGTAAATAGGTAAGTCACTTTGGCCCTCTGATTCCTTGATTCCACTAATGTAGGGAACTCTTATTAAGGGAACCCCCTCTGCTCCTATAGTTGAGGAACAAAAAAGAGGAGAGAGAAAGGGGGGGAGGATGAGTGAGAGGGAGAGGAAAGGGGAGGAAGAGGGGAGAGAGAAGGGAGAGAGAAGACAGAGAGAGAAAGAGGAGAGGGGGAGAGAAAGAGAAGGGAGGGAGGAAGGGGGAGAAAAGGATAGAGAGGGATAGACAGAGCAAGGAGAGGGGGAGACAAAGAGAAGAAGGATGGAGGGGGAGAGAACAGGGAGAAAAGGAAGGAGAGACAAAGAGAGGTGAGGGAGACAGGGAGGAGGGAGGGAGAGAGAGAGAGAGAGAGAGAGAGAGAGAGAGAGAGAATATTTGTTAAGTACTTACTATGTGCCAGACTCTGTGCTAAATGCTGGAGATGCAAATACAAGCAAGCAAGACAGTCCTCATCTCAAAGAGCTTACATTTTAACAGAAGACAACACAGAAAGAAGAGCTAGAAATGAAGAGGGGTAGTGAAAAGAGTCCTTGCACGTGCGGTCACTGAAGCTGGTGAGGAGGCAGAGAAGTTCAACCTGGAGCCCTTCAAAGGGGGCCTGGCTGGAATCTCCCTAATGAAGTGGTGGTCTGGGCTAGAGACTGGCTGACCAGGAAAGGAGTCCAAAGGGCAGAGATGTCCCTAGGGGGACCAGGCTGCTGGTGAAGTAGGAAGTCAGGAGTGAGAGTTGAGTAAGATATGAAGCCAGAACAGATGGAACCTTTCCTTAGAAAAATGACTTGGATGGAGCAGGAGGCTAAAGAACATGGCCAGTTCTGTGGGAGGTGCTTCAGCCTAACAGATCAGGAATTCCTTTTGTTACCCCTGTTACAATTTAAATGTTATTATAATATTAAATATTAAAATTTATAAAAGAAAAAAAAGAAAAATGACTTGCTTGGGTTCAGCAGCCCATCTTCAAGAGATACCTGTGACTGTCAGGTTAAGTGATTTGATCAAATAATATATGTATTGAAATCAGGGCTTCCTGACTGGCCAGCTCTCTACCCACTATGCCCCACTGAACTCCACTAGGACATAAATGTGTCATGTTACCATTAGATTAGAGAGCCAAGATTTGGGGGGGGGGGCAGGGGGGGGAGATGTTTACCAAAGGACAAAGGTGGGAAAGATCACTTCCAGACGGAGGCAATCAGGATAACCTTCATGGAGGAAGCAGTGTTGGGGCTGAGCCTGGAAAGATGGACAGAATTTCAACAGGCAGAGATTTGAAGTGGGGGCAGGGGCAGGGATGGCACTCAGAGGAAGACAGACTATTTTACAGCCCACATCTCTTTCCTCCTGGGGATGAAAGCAAAACAAATTTAAGGATTAAATCACACGGAGGTATAATCCCCCAGGGGAACATGGTTATGATGATGATATTGTACAGGAACTGGGTTAGGGCAGGAGAGGGGTGAGTACCATTTCAGCAGGGACTCATTAGGAGTCTTCCAGCCAGGAGAACATTACTGGGGCTTTGCAGGGGCCTGGTGACGGATGGCCACCACAGGGCAGGGACTCTCACCCTCACGCTTGGCAGTTTCCTTTGTACTGGGAGGAAGGGGGAGGAGGAGAGGGCAGCAATGACAGGGCAGAGGGGGTTGGTGTCCAGCATATGCCTCCATTTGCAAAGGCCAACCTTTACAGGAACTCTGTGCTGGGGTAGAATTGAAGGAAAGTGAGTAGAGGGGAGAAAACAGGGGTGGGGAGGGGAGTCAGGCAAATTTAGAAAAACCAGAAAGCACTGAAATCTCAGACCCTGGCTAGGAATTGTCTCTCCCCAAAGGAGCTTCTCTAGGCCCCTGTGGCCCCCAGACATCGACTGACAGGACACCAGTTCATTTGCCAGTCCCAGCTTTACAATAATGCCATCCCCCTGCCTCCTGGTGTGGGTCTGTCGCCTTGTGTTTTTTTTCTCTCTGTCTCTCTGTCCTGTTTCTTTGTCTGTCTTTCTCTCTCTGCTTTTTCATGTGTCTCTGACTCTGTCTTTGTCTCTGTGTGTCTCCCTGGGCCGCTATCACTCCAGCCCCCAGGAGTGCTGATAGCACACCCAGCCTGCAACATTGGGCCCTGACCTTAAACTCACACTCATGAAGTACATGTATGCACGTGTATGGATCTATGCATGGGTGTTTGAGTATGTGTGCATTGCATGAGTCCGTACACTCATGTCTTCTCCTGGAGCCCTCTGCATCTCATCACTCAACATCATTTACACGGGGGCTTTTACTGTTAGATCCCAAAGCACATACGTATCTGTCAGCTCATTTGATCCTCACACCAACACTGTGAAGGAAGCAGGGAAAGGGGAAAAATATTTTTTTAAAGAGACTGGGAAGGACTCATTCTCCCTGCCTTACTTAGGGAGGGGGCAGCAGATTCCCAGAGAGGGGGAATGACCCAATCAGTGTCACAGAGCAGAGATGGACAAACCACAGCTAGACATCCTAACTTAGTACCATGCTCCCCAGACCTGTACCGCCTCCCCCATTGCTATGGTAACAGTCAGGCAGCAATGATCAAAACAGAAGCATGAGCCCTAGCTAGCCCCAGCCTTAGTTCTATGAATCCCCTAAATGTGGTCTTGTGGTAAGAACCCTGGATTCAGAACCAGGAGTCTTGGGTTTGAATCCCAACTGAGTTACTTACTCTTTTTGTGACCTTGGGCAAGTTACTTACCTTATCTGAGACTTAGCTTCTCCATCAGTAAAATAAAAACATTAGATTATCAGGGGTGGGGATCCTCTAACCTTGAGACCACATGTGGCCCTCTAGGTCCTCAAGTGCGTCCCTTTGACTGAATCCAAACTTCACAGAATAAATCCAAATTTGGATTCGGTCAAAGGGACGCACTTGAGGACCTAGAGGGCCACATGTGGCCTCAAGGCCAAAGGTTCCCCATCCCTGGATGGTCTGTAAGATCCCTTTGGGCTCTAAGTCCTATCATCTATGCCACAACCTTGGCCTACCCTGCTTTAGGGAATCTATAGTTCACTTGGACCGAGAGCCCCAGAATCTCTGGAATGAACATTTTCTGTGTCCTCACCCTGTCTTTCTAAGATAGGCTTAGACTCTACAGAGTCTATAGAATTGCTAAGAGGGTAGCGGAAGAGGCCTCCAGGCCAATGATTTTTCCTCAGGACTCAACTGGGTTTTGTTTTTTGTTTTTTTGTTTTTTTGTTTTTTTTCCCAAGCCTGGAATATAATTTTAGAAAAGAATATCCTGGTAAGAGCCCAGAACTGGGAGTTGGAGGACCTGTTTTCCTATTCTCACACTACCTGTATGACCAGGATCAGTCTCTTTCTGAGTCTAGGACTCAGTTTCCTCTTGCAAAAATAAAGAAGTTGGGCTAAGATTATCTCTGAGGGTCCCTGCCAGCTCTAAATTCCATGAATAGCTTAGGGTGAAGAGGAAATCAGTGCTACGTTATCTCAGCTCTAAGCCCACAGCCAAATAGAATCCTCTATCTCAGCTCTTGGGGGATACAAGGGATGCCTCCTCCCCCCATGCACAGGAGAAGGGAGGCACCCGCTTCCCTTACCATCCACTCTGGGGCCTCCCCATTTCTCCTTCCTTTTCATAGCCCTGTGCCTGCCCGCCCGCCGTTTGTAGTTATAGAGCTGGGCCTCCACAGAGTAATTTACTAGCAGAATCTCTCTCAGAATACAGCTTGAAGCCGAGCTGTAAAAACAGCTGAGGGTGTAAATAATTCATGCAGACAATATGACTTTTTTATGTAAATTCGGTGCATTAACCCTCTATTATAATGATGGACGACAGATATGGGCGACGTTGCCTTGGTAAGAGCTAATGGATGGCCGCCATAAATTCACAGCACATTTTATTGTGTTGCTAGAAATTGTGCCTTCCGGCAAAGCTGTTTACTTTTATGTAAAACTCTAGGTTCCCTAAATATTACAAATATTTTACATCCGGCTCCTCAGCATTTGGGCGCAGGGCACAAATCAAGCTTTCTCCATGTGAGTTGTAATTAAAGGTTTGTTGTTGTTTTTTTTCCAGGGACAATTATCTCCAACTATAAAAAGAAATATTTTTCCTCCCTTTAGATATTCCGTCATTGACTTACTAACAAATCCTTTGAAGAAGGAAGGACTCAGGAACCTATCTCCCAGTGTTGCCACGGTGGAACTTGGAGCCAAACAGATGGGAGGGAGAAGGAAGAATTGGGGGACAAGGTCCTGGTAACTGACTTTTATGTCTGTTGTTGCTCATGCTTATTTACACATATAATATTCCTACTTTCCCCTCCTGAGCTCCCTGCCCCTCTTCTTGTATTTCTTAGTCACGGTAATGGAAAAGAGTCAAAAGATCTAGGCATATCATGACCTTGCCTTTCCCTTGCTTACATAGCTTTGGTCAAGATGATCTGCCCCTTCCCTGAGCCTCAGTTTCCTCTCCTCTATAATAAGGATGTTGGCTGCTGGACTAAACAATCTGAGACCCCATCTAGTTCTAATATTCTACACTCTTTGCTCTAATAAGCTATATTTAAAAGTTCCTTTCCAGCTCTTTTCCAGTGCTAATACTTTACATTCTGAGGTCCCTTCCAACTTAAACATTCTATATGTATGTTCTAACACTCCATTTTCTAATCTCTTTTAAATTTTATTTTAATTTTCAATTAACAAAAATTTAGCCTTCTTTTTAGCTCTAACATTATATGTTCTAACACACTGTGTTCTAAGGTCCCTTCTAGCTCCAGAAGTCTTTGTTTTAGGTTCTAATATTCTATGCTCTAACCTTCTTTCCAGTTGTAATCTTTTACATCCTAACATTCCCCCTTCTAAGATAGCTCCCTTCTAGATCTAACCTTCTGTGTCCTAATTCTCCCAGCTCACATTTTCTGTGCTTAATATGCCTTCCCGTTCTCAGCTTCTGTCTGTTTTGTTCTAAGTTCTAATGTTCCATGCTCTGATTCCATCAGGATAATATTTTTTCTCCACCTGCCTCATTGAGCAACCAGGTCCGTCCATGAAAGAATACAACCTGTCTCTTCTTCCAGAGGGCATCTTATCTTTCTCAGGTCTGGGTCACATCCTAATGCCAGAGCAAAAGCTGTTTTCCCCTCCCAAGCCACAAGCCCACAGCTACACAGACTAAAATCTCATTTTTGTTCTTTTATAGATTCCTTTTAAATCTCCAGCCCTGGAAATGCCCTTTTCCCTCTCCTACCCCTCTCTACAAGCCCACAACAACTCCCCATCTCCCACCCACCTGCCAAGGCTGACGGTCGTCGGGGATACCGTCCAACTTCTGCCAGAGACTAAGGAGAGAGAAGTATGACAAGAGTCATTTGTCAGACACAATGCCGTGGCTTCTCCCGCATAGAGGCACACCAGCCTGTAATGAAAGGAGGCAGCTTCTGGAACAGCCAGCAGCTTTGAAAAGAACACTCATACTTGTTTATTGTTGTCATTAATATTAATGGTGAATCCCGTAAATATTCACATAATTGGATTAATATCATTAAGGAATGCTGAGATCTCAAAGCACTTCTAATTATGCATTTAATTAGTCTTTCAACCCTGTTGGATGGACTGCCTGCACCCTAAAACCACACTGTCGTCGTCCATCTTCCAAACCTACCCTTCCTCCCGCCCCCAGTGCTTTTATGTCTGTGGCTATCCAGAGCATGGTGCATAGTCCCAGATAAGAAGTCAGGACCCCTAAGTTCTAATCTTCACTCTGGCACTGACTTCATGTGTGATTTGAGGCAAGTCACTCTCTGTCTCTGGGTCTCAGTTTCCCCACTCATAAAAATGATGGGTGGTGGTGAGATACAGGTTGATCTCTTGAGATTTTCTAAGGTCCTTTCCATCTTTTTCTCTGTGTTCTGTGATTCTCTGAAGTTTCTTCCAGTTTTAATTCTATGATCCTATTATTTTCTCAGGCCAAAGCAAAGCTCAGAAAGTGGCTGTCTAAATCCAAAGAATTTTATCCCGGAGGAGGCTGGGTGTAGGAAGAGGCAGAGCCAGGGGTATTTGCTCCCTCAGCTCAGATGCATGCTTCTCCGCATGTGGCAGCAGGATATAAAGATCAGAGCCCTTGATCTGGAGTTAGATGACCTGGGTTCCTATCCCGGCTCTCCTTACAACTTGTTCGACTTTGGACAAGTCCTTTCCCTTCTCTGGGACTCAGTTTCCCCTCTGTTAAAATTAGGGAGTTGGACTCAGGAGCACAGTGGAGTGGGGTGGAGTGGGGTGGACATTGGGCCAGTTGTCAGAAAACTGTCTCTGAGGCCTTACTCTGACACTTACTTTTACCTTGCGCTAGTTAATTCTCAGGGCCTCAGTTTCCTTATCTGTAAAATGAGGCAGTGGGACTCCCCATCAGGCTCCAAATCCTCAGATTTCCACTACTGTGACAGAAGTGGTTCCAAGTTATATTTGAAGGTTTCCAACTGAGATAGCTCAAGTAGAAGAAACATTATATTTTCCCCAAAGGCCCTAATTTCCTGAAGAGTCAATAAAAGACACGTTGTGATAGAAGTGAGCAGGGGTGGGGGGGAGGGAACCACTTATTAAATAAAGGCAGAATGCAAAGAAAGACCTGTTAATGACATCACTCTTCTCACCAGCCTGTCAATTTCGGGGAGTAATAAGAAGATGGCTAACAGGTTAATTGCACATAAACCGACATAATAAGGGGACTTATTTGACTTTGTAAGCCCCGGTGACATTGTTCACCACTCTATTAGATGAGTCCGAGGGAAAAAGCCTCGTCGGTACGACAAAGGCCACCGGACCGAGAGAGTTCCAGGGTTCAAGTCTCAGCTCTGCCAATTTGCCCGCAGAGGGATCTTGCCCCTCTGTGAAGCCTCATGTTCCTCATCTGTAAAATGGGGGCTATCATCCCCACCCACCCAACCCACTTCCCTCCCAGGGTTGTCATGAGGGTCAAGCAAGAGAATGGATATAATTACAAAGTAAAGTGCTTTTGTTATGAATATTATTGGTAAGTGAGAAGCTAGCGCTGGAGGCCCAGCCTGAGACTCGGGGTATTGCATTCTTCGGCTGAGCCTGCAGCATTGGCTGAGATTTCTAAATTGGGACTTTCGGATTTTGCACCTTATTCTTCTGACATGCTTTACTGCCCTGAAGCCACTTTGCAAAATTCATCGCGGCTTTCACATGCTCCGCTGCTTCCTGGGACCAATTCAATCTTGAACAATAGCCGCGTGAGCAGAGGAATAGGGGAATGGTACACTGGAGAGGCAGCCGGGCCCAGCAAGGCGGGAGACGAGCGCGCGCGCAGGAGGCAGCATGAAAAAACATGAGCTCCGTCCTGCTCGTCCTCTCCGCCGCCGCCGCCAGCGCCACTGGGAAGACGAGCTAGTGGCTTCATCCGAAAGCCCGGCTGGCCCGGCCGGGAAAGAGGCAGCCAGTCACTCACTCCTCGGGAAGCTTGGAGCAAAGCGCTCCTGAGAACCGACCTCCTTGTGTTCACCCCGCGGCCGGGGGCAGTCTTAGGATTTTAAAATCGAAACAAAGAATGCTAATGTGGGAGGAGGACTTAGAATGTAGAACACAAATGCCCGGGCTGGGAGGGAGCTTAGAACGTAGAATGTCGGGGCTGGGAGGGCACTTGGAACACAGGGTGGCAGGACTGGGAGGGCCTTTGGAACACAGGATGTCAGAACTAGGAGGGAGCTTAGAACATAAATATTAGAACAAAGACTATAGAGAGTCAGGGCTGGCAGGGAACTGAGAGTATGGAATTTTAAGGAAGAAGGGAAGAAATATTTATTAAGTACCTACTAAATGCCAGGCACTTTACAAATATTATCTCATTTAATCCTAACAACAACCCTGGGTGTTAGGTACTATTATCATCTCCATTTTACAGGTAAGGAAACTGAGGCTTGCTATCTCAGCTTTCGTTGTTCATTAGCAGAATTGATGCACCAGCAATCCAGGGATTTTTGGAGACTGGGAGCGAGGACTACACACATCATGGGTTGCCAAGGGCTGGAAGGTTCAGGTACCTGTTGACGCCATTGCAGATGGATTCTGAAGCTCTGCATACAGACTTGCCCAAGGTCTCACAGCTAGTAAATAGCACAGCCAAGAATCAAACCTAGGTCATCTGAATCCAAGTCCAGGATTTTTTCTACCTGACCCACCTGTATCAGGTGTCCTTCAGAGGTGTAACCTAGATTTCAGAGCCCTGAGGCCATCCTTGAGGGTTTTTAGACCCATCTCTGAAAGACATGAAATTTGGTTTTCCAGGGGAGCCTGCCCCACAGTCCTGAGAGCTGAGAGTACGGAGTCTGCAGGCTGGGCCCCTTCTCTTTATCCTGCTTGGCATTTCACAGACACAGACACAGACACACACACACACAGACACACACACACACACACACACACAGAGGCTCACACACACTGTGACGTGGGTCAAATGGAATTGTCTGTTGGGGGTGGGGGAAGGCCTGTCTGCAGTCCCTTGGAGCGTTCACATTTTTGCAGCTAGGGAATGAAGTTGACATGTTAGCCAAGCTATGACAGTGTTTTGCATAAATGCTAATTTATTAATTACCATTTACGAAAAGATGCAATTAAAAAAGTTAAAATTTTTTGCTTCAAAATCAGTGAGGCAGGTGCCCCCCCCAAGTCTGTCACAAATGGGTAGTGTAGCCAGGAAGCTTTTGTGAACCCAATGCTCGAACTTGAGCTCAGAAAACAGAGCTCTTGAGGAGAAGCAGCCTAGTTTGATGAATGAGTGCATGGCTGAGAATCAGGAAACCTGAGTTCAAATCCTAACCCAAACCCTGAGCCTGATGGGTAACTGTGGAAAAGCCCTTTCCCTTCTCTTGGCCTCAGTGTGCTCCCTTATCAAATTCGAGTGACAGACTAAATGATCTTTAAGGTGATGTTCAGCTTATGTGAACCGGAGAACAGGGACTGGGTTTTTCCCTTCTTTTGTATTTCCAGTGCTTGGCACAGTGGATATCACAGAGTTAAGTGCTTAGTGATGCTTGTTGATTGACAAAAAAAAAAGTTGGATCTCATGAGGGAGACAGAGTCGAAAATACACACAATTGATAGAATAGGAGAAGAGCCACAAAGAGGTTCAGACAATATGCTCAGGTTTCGGGGAATGTGGGTGAGGGAGAGGTAGAGGAGGATGCCTCATGGAGGAAGCAGATTTTTTAACTGTCATTTGTGACCCTGGAGACTAGGGTGAGGAAAAGGATCAACAGACAAGGTGTCAAGCAGTCCCAGCATGACTAAAAGGGCCCCCAGAAATCCCAACAGTTCTCCAAAGCTCTGGGCATTAAGCAAGGGACGGGTGCTGTGCCCGCTTCAGCCCCCTCCAAAAAAAACCCTGCAGAAGCTGTGAGACTGATTGCTAAAGGGCAACTCATCGGCTGGTAGAAGAATCAGCCCCTTACCTGGCTGTGATCTAATCCCAGAGAAATACAAAAGGCAATGAAGAGAAAGTCTGAATTCGAGCCAGAGGAGACAGCTCCTGCTCTCCATGCCTCCCGCCCCCTCCCACTTCTTTGTCCAATAGCAGAAAGACTGCACCAGCAGCCTCTGCATTTTTGGAGGCTGGGAGTGAGGCTTATTTATTTTGCAGGTAGCCAAGGATTACAAGGTTGCCAGTACCTGCTGGCGCCATTGCAGATGGATTCTGAGACTCTGGATACATACTATCGGTCTAGTAAGAACTTAGATTTGGCATTGTTCTAAGGTGCCTTCTGGCTCTGACATCCTTTGTTCAATATAGTAAAATCCCTTCTCACTCCCATTCCATGGACATTCTGTGTTTTATGTGCTAAGATCTCTTCCAGCTAGCATTGATATAGCTCTTTAAGGTTTGTAAAGCACTTTTATATGTGCTAAATCATTTGATCCTCACACCAACCTTGGGAAGTAGGTGCCATTATTATCCCCATTTTATAGATGAGGAAACTGAAACACAGCAAAGTTAGGTGATTTGCCCCAGCTCATTACAGCTAGTGTCAGAAGTAGGATTTGAATTCAAGTGCTCTTGACTTCAAGGCAGCTAGGTGGCACCATAGTGCACAAAGCACTGGGCCTGGAGGCAGGAAGACCTGAGTTCAAATTCAGCCTCTGAGACTTACTGTGTAACTCTGGGCAAGTCACTTAACCCCAATTGCCTCAGTTTCCTCATTTGTAAAATGAGCTGGAGAAGGAAATGGCAAACCACTCCAGTATCTCTGCCAAGAAAACCCCAAAAGCGGATCATGAAGAGTTGGACATGACTGAAAAACAAATAAACAACTTCTTGACTCCAAGGCCTGCTCGCTTTCCACTTTCCATCGAGTTGCCTTCTTGGACTGGAGTTCAAAGACCTGAGTTCAAATCCAGCCTGATACTAGCTATTTGACCTTGGCCAAGTCACTTAATCTCTGTTCCTCAACTGTAAAATGGGTGTAATAATAACTCCTACCTCCAAAGACTGTTGTAAGGATCAAATGAGATATTTCTAAAGCACTTAGTATAGGGCTGACTCTTAATGGGCCTCTTAACCAAAGCTTCCTTCCTTCCTTATATTCTATGGTCAGTGATTCTTTACCCCTGACTCCACTCCCCTCCAATCTCAGCCCCTCAGAGAGAGCCCAGAACAGCAGGAACCTAAAGGAGGGCAGAACTGGTGCTGAGAACGTACTTTTATGGTGGCTGATGTTTCTGATTGCCGCAGGCTGATTTCCTTTTAGTTCACAGCCTTAGTTCTATCTGGCTCATAAGAATTGAGAGCTAGAGGAGGCTCGGGGGCCTGTGTCCTTCAGTAAAACGTGCTTCAGGAACCAGAGTTATCCCTGGTGAGGGAGTCGGGGAGGAATGGCCAGAGGAAGTAGAGGGTCCTTGGGTCTGGGGAGGGGCTCACTGGGGACTTCAGGGGCTCTGAAGTCGTCAGAAGGGAGCTGTGGGTCCCCACAGTGACCAAAGCTCCCTTTGTCCCAAAGGTCAGGAGCACCCAGCCAGCTGTGGGGGAGTTCCGCTTCCCCCCCTCCCCCAGCCCACGGCCCAGATGTGCGTGTTTTCACAGCCGATCGGGTATACTGAGGGGGCCTTGTTAAGCAGGATGAAAGCGGGGCTTGTGGACCGGCTGTCAGCCTCCTCCCCACACCCCCATCCCTGGCCCGCCCGACTCCATGACACACATCCAGGAATGCTGCTGCCACTGGATGGATGGAAACCTGCTCCCCCAGGCTCTCTAACTTTTCCTTTCATTAGAGCAGTTTCTCCCTTCCATGGAACCCACATTTTACAGATCAGGAAAGTGAGTCCCAGAAAAATTAAGTGGTTTGCCCAAAGTCACTCAGCTAGTAGTGTCCGAAATAGGATTCAGACCTAGGCCTTTCTGGCACCAAATCCAGAGGAAGAAATAGAATCTTAAATCCACAAAATCAAGTTAAAGAGCATCTAGTCCCAATGCTAAAACTTCTTTGCCCCAAGGCCAAAATTTTAAAGAACATCAACATTGTTGCCCCAGGAGCTCTTCCTTCCCTGCCTATCCTACCCTACCCTACCCTACAGTAACAGTACCCTATATTCTACCTTCCCTTCCCTTCCGTGTTAAAAATGTCACTGAGTCCCAGACATGCTTTTCCTCTCCTCTCCCAATATGGAGCCACACCCCAAGGGAGCCTACCCTACCTCACTTGCCACTTGTCCCAGGTGCAGAAAGTTCTATTTGCATCATTTTACAGAGAAGGAAACTGAAATCCAGAGAGCGGAAGGGGCTTACCCAAAGACACATATCAAGTGAACGAGCCAAGAGAGAATTTGATCACAGACCTCATGATTCCCAGCAATTTTCTACATTACATGAGCCATGGTCTAGAGTTGAAAATCATAAAGAAAAAGATATAGTCTTAGTGTACTAATCAATAATAATAATAATATCAACTACAATCAACATTTATATTAGATTTAACATCTGTAAACAACTTTCCCTACAACTGTGTTGTGAGGCCTATAGAAACAGTAGTATTTCCCCATATCAGAGATGAAGAAACTGATGTTCAGAGAGGTGCAACTTATTTACTCAAAGCCGCTAGGCTAAGGTGTCAAATCTAAGATCAGAATTCCAGTCTCTGGACTCCTAGCCCAGAGCTCTATTCACAGCATCATGCTCAACTTACCATAATGATAATAATAGCACTTTACATGATGATTCTCACAATAACCCTGTGAGGTAGGTGCTATTATTACCCCCATTTGACAGATGAGGAAACTGAGGTTGAGATTTGTTGAGTGACTTGCTCAGGGTCACACAGCTAGTAAATAGTTGAGGCAGGATTCAAACTTGGGTCTTCCTAACACTAGACCCAGAGCTCTATCTACTGTACCACCCAGCTGCCTCAGTAATTAGAGGTTCCCAAAAATGTTAGGAAACTAATTTAGCTTCCTGTCACTAGAAGTATTTCAGTAAAGACTGGGTGACTTTGTGAGGGACACTATAGAAGGAGATCCTCTGAAAGACTGATGGAGAGGGGGGGTGTAAATTGGAGGTCTCTGAAGAACCTTCCTTTCTGCTTAGTCCCATGTTAAACCTATGTTTGTTGAACGAAAAATGCCCTTTCTCACTAGATATATTCCGTGAATGACACCCATAGGCCCCCTTCAACATGGTGTCAGTATCAGTGGTCCACCATTCTCTCCCAGTTCTTCCAATGATGAGAGAGACCTGGGAAACTGAATGGGCCCTGACCAGTGTGGCCTGGATCTCCTCTAAGCCTTGGCTTGATTGCCTTGGGTAGTAGGAAGCAGAGCTGGGGCTGAGCTCTTCAGTCTGCAGGCATGGTCTTGCCTTAATGAAAGCATAATAACAGCTCCCATTTCCAGAGTCCTTTAAAGTTTACAAAGTGCTTTGTGCCTAACCACCCAGTGGAGGAAGGAATACAAATTTGTGGAATAGTACAAAGAGTGCTAGACAGCATGAGACATATATTTTTTGGACATGGCCAATGAGGGAATTTGCTTTGCTTGACTATTCATATTTGTTATGAGGGTTTTGTTTTGTTTTGCTTTGCTTTTTTCAGTAGGAGGTCAGGAGGTAGGAAACAGAAGAAATAGATTTTTGTTTCAATTTTTAATTAAATCAAATTTTTAAAAACAAAAATAGATTTTTATTTCTATTAAAAATTAAATTAAACAAACATACATGTAGGGGAAAAACAAGAGGTATTCCCCCCCCCAAAAAAAGAAAAAGAGCAAAGAAAATAGCATTCGACTAGCAGTCAGGAGACCTGGGTTTGAATCCTGGTTGGGACACTTGCTAGCTACCAGACCCAGAGTGAGTCACTTTGCCTGTCTGAAGCTCTACAGAGAGGTTACAAAAAGGCAGAGACATTCTTGTATGACCCACTTCCCAGAGGAGAGAGAAGTGCTTTGTAAACCTTTGAGCTCTATAGAAAATAAAATTATTTTTACAGATAAGGAAACCGAGGCCAAGATCATAAATCTAGAGTTGGGAAAACAATCCTAGAGGCCACCCAATCCACTATCTTCCTTTTACAAAGGAGAAAACCAGGGCCTAGAAAAATGAAGTAATTTGCCCAAGGTGATACATGAAATAAGTGGATGTCTGGGATTTGAACCAAGTCACCTGACTTCAGATCCAGCACACCCTTCCACTGAACAAAATTGCCTTGAATGGGATGGCAACTGACTTACCCAAGGCCATACAGCTTGTAAGCACTGGATCTTAGACTTGACTTCAACTCTCCCAGTTTCCAAGACCAGGACACTTGACTGGCCTCCTGGCCCTCTTCAATCAACCGTGCCTTCCCAGTCTTGGGCATCTCTACCCTCCATCTTGGCTACAAGACTCACCACAGAAGTGGATACATAAACTTTCTTCCCTTTTTGGAGAATGATCTCCTGAAAATACACACACAGAGATAGACCAGTATGTTGAAGGAAGAGTCGGATGGGCTCACAGTTGCAGATTCAATTCAAGTCCCTGTTGATTTAGCACTTGCTATATGCAGGGCTTTCAGTTCCTTCAGCGTTAGGGTCACACAGATGAAAACTAACACAGTCCCTGCCCTCAAGAAGCTTACCTTCTATTGGGGGATACATCAAACATACACAAAAGTATGATATAATGTGGAGTTCGATGGGGGTAATGTATTCTAGGGAAATTTGAGGAGGGAGAAACACTTTCAGTCTGGAGCATAAAAGGCTACATGGAGTTTTCTGACCTGGACCTTGAAGGAAGGGAGATTTCTACAGATAGAAATGAGATGTTAGGAGGAGGAAGTACTAGTATACATTCTCTCCCTTTCTAAGACTGATGAACAGCTCCTCAAAATCCCAAGTCAAAAGTCACCTCCTCCAGGAAGTCTTCTCTGATTTCAATTGTCCCCTCTCCCACCCCCACAGTAAGGATCTTCCCATTCAGACCTCATTCAGTCTCTGCTTTGTCATTCTCCCATGCATGTATCATATCATAGCATACCATAGTTATGTTGGGGTCCTGTTCCTCTTCTAAACTGTGAGCTGCACGAAGAACCAGGCAGACATATACAGTGTTCTACACATAGTAGGTGCTTCATAAATGTTTGTTGTTGTTGTTGTTGTTGTTGTTGAGTTTCTGGAGTAAGGGGAAGAGAGGGCAGTGGGGAGAATGACCTGTGACTCTGCATGGAAAAGAAAAACTTGGCTAGGAAACAGTAAATCAGCTCTGTTGGGCTGGAACAAAGTGTGCATGGCATATAGGGTCTAACTAGAAAGGTAGGTTGGAGTCAAATTGTGGAGAGCCTTGAATGACAGGCTAAGGGATAAATATTTTATCTTAGAAATGGTAAGGAGCCACTGATAATTGTTTTGTTTTTTGAGCAAGTAAGTGAAATGACCTGGAGGCACTATACTTACAGAATCAATTAATCAATCAACATTTATTAAGCACCTACTATGTGCAGGGTACTGTACTAAGTACAGAACCCCATAGTTCTCTGTTCCTCCACATTCGTTTGTCTTATTTTACCTTTTCCCTTCATTCCCTAGTAAAGTTTTTTTTAATCTAAACATATCTCTGGTAGATTAAGAAGAATGTTTGCCAATATCTGGTAAATTTGAATGAAAATTTGATTCATATGTGAAGTGTCCCTTCTCCCAACTTCTTTTTTGTTGATGGCACCATCATCTTCCCAGTCACCAAGTTCTTAACATTGGAGTCATGTCTGGAGTCATCTCTGAGTACCTCCATCCCTTATCCTCAACATCCAAACCTACATCAAGTCCTGTCCATTCCACTTTCACATCTTCATTCCATTCACTCCATAACCAAAGCCAGCAACCTAGTTCATCATCTCTCCCCTGGCCTATTGTAATGTCTCCCTGCTTCAGGAGTGTGCTGAAGCCAGAACTAAGCAGCTTGTTAAACTTTTAGTGAGCATTTAAGAAGTAAACAATCACTAAAATTAGGGCTTGATTTATTGTTTTGTTGATTGTCTAGACTTTAAAAAGTGTTAATACAGAAGATTAAATGTAAAAGTGTGTGTGTGTGTGTGTGTGTGTGTGTGTGTGAATGTGTATGTGTGTGTATGCAAGTGGAAGGTAGGTGGTGCAGTGGATAGAGCACCAGCCCTGGAGTCAGGAGGACCTGAGTTCAAATCTGACCTCACACACATAATACTTCCTAGCTATGTGACCCTGGGCAAGTCACTTAGCCCCAGTTGCCTCACACCCACCCCCCAAAAAGCATGTGAGTGTGTATGTGTGTGTGTGTGTGTGCGCGTGCACGCAATTACATTTTTTCCCAGAGAGCCTGGTTGTTAAACATTTACCAGACTACCCCTGCCCTACCTCAGCCATTCTCCTTGCCAATTTATCTTCCATAACAATTGCCAAGATAATCTTCCAAGCCACAGGCAGAACCATATCCCTCCCTTGCCCAGAGACCTTCAGTGACTCCCTATTGCCTCTAGGTTAAGAGGTTAAACTCTTTAGCCTGGCCTTTAAGACCCTCCCCAATATGGTTTCAAGCTAACTTCCCAGACTGTGCCAGCCAAAGCTGAACTATCTATTCCTTGAATTCAACCTAACATATCCCACTTCCACACATTTGCACATACTATCTCTATACCCAGAATCCTGTCCATTTCTGCCTGTTGCAGCCCTTCCTTTCCTGTAAGGCCCAGCTCAGAAGCCAATTCCCCCACAATGTCTTCCATGATCTTCTTGTTCATTCCTCCCAGCTGAAAACAATCTCTTCAAATTTCCTTAGACCATTTTGGTTTTTTTGTTTGTTTGTTTGTTTGGTTTTTTGTTTTTTTGGTTTTTTTTGGTGAGGCAATCGGGGTTAAGTGACTTGCCCAAGGTCACACAGCTAGTACATGTCAAGTGTTTGGTCTGAGGCTGGATTTGAGCTCAGGTCCTCCTGACTTCAGGGCTGGTGCTCTATCCACTGTGCCACCTAGCTGCCCCCCATTTTGGTTTTATGAATGACATTCCAGAAATACCCCCTGATTATCAGTTTCTTGTTACAATCTCTCACCTCCACGCCTTTGCATAGGCCATGCCTCATACATGCTTTTCTTCCTTGTCACCATCTTGCAAAATCCTTCTCCTCCTTTGGACACTCAGCTCAGGTGACCTCTCCTCCTTTAGCTGAAAAATATCACCTTCCAGATGAACTCTGATGATCTTTGAGAACAGACACACATGTCCTCCTCTCATATTTTCCTAGAGTAGTTTGCCTCAGTCTTTCTTTTGCTCCCCTCATATATCCTATCTTGTAGGAGTGATGATTACCTATGTACATACAATTTCCACTACCTTCCAGTAGAATTTTAATTCTTTGATAGTAGGGACTGAGTCTTTTTTTAATCCTTGTATCCCCAGCACCAAGGACAGTGCCTTGGACATAGCAAAAAGGAGGAAAAAAAGGTTTATTGAAATGAACTGAACTAAGTGGGAAGGGAAGGAGTTGCCAATCTCTTGGAGGAAGGAGCTTTTAATTTCATTTGTTTCTGACCTGCCCACGGGATAAAGAACCCTCTGTAGACTAAAGTAGGCCAGACAGTTCAGGAAAAATGAGCGGAGGTTTTACTTATGCTGCCCTAGAAAGAGCATTGAATTTGAAGTCAAGAGAGCTGAGTTTGAGTTCCAGCTCTGCCACTTACTAGCTGTACAACCTTGGATGAGTTGCCTTACCTTTCCAAGCCTCAGTTTCTTCATCTGTCAAAATAAGAATAATAACACTTGTAATGTCTTCTTGAAAAAACCATTACAGGAACCTCTTGAAATGTAGGTAAATACAGTGTTTCTTAAATATCAAGAGCTATCTAAATGTTAGAAAATACTATTTTCTGCCCATTAACATCATCTTCTGATAATCCTGAGCTCTACAAGGCAAGGCCAGGGAAGGATAGTCTCTGAAATGTTCTGCCAAGGCACAGTCTTCAGTGAGAAGCAGTCTAGCTAAATTAGGTAAGGCTCACGGACAGAAACTACCAGATAATGAAATATTTTGGCCACAGCAGACGATAAAGGGCATTTCTCTAACTAAGCAGGTAAAGCACCAGTCCTGGAATTGGGAAGATTTGAGTTCAAATCTGGACTCAAACACTTGCTAGCTGGGTGACTCTGGGCAAGTCATTTAACCCTTACTTGACTCAGTTCCTCTTCTGTAAAACAGGGACACACTGGAGAAGGAAATGGCAAACCATTCCAGTATCTTTGCCGAGAAAACACTATGGACTTGTTTTGTAGAGTCAGATGCTGAACAATGCATGAAACAACATATGAAAGAGCTGAGCTCTGTATCTATGGAAGGTTCGGTCATTCTTCTTCCAGTCAAGGAGATCACAAACTTGTAAGGAGCTGGGCTTGAAGTCAGGAGAATCTGGGTTCAGCTCACTGGCTGCTCAAGGCATAGGCAAGTCTGCACCAATCTGAGCCCCAAGTTCCTTCTCTGAGGGGAAGATAACACTACGTGTAATATTCACTTCATATGATGGCTGGGAGGATCGAATGAGCTCATGAATGCCAAGAGGTCCTGTAAAGGTATGCTATTCTTATAAAGCAGTTTGTTAGGGGGCTCGGAGGTAGAGAGAGGGAGGAGCCTTTTTACTTCTAAATTAGGGGCCAGAGTTGATGCAAACCACCCCCTCCCCACCCCAGGCAGTGCCAGGACCCAACCTGAACCCTTCCCATCACCAGCCAGGCAGGAGCTGAAGTCTCCTCACCACTGCTCCGGAATTCGGGTCCTCCGGGCAGGGCAGGACCCAGCCCTTCCTCAGACCCAGCCCCCAGGCCCCAGGTTCACCCACCCAGGGCGAGCCATGAATCCACTTCTCCATTTAATACCCTAAGTAGTGCACTCTGCATATGAGAAACCGCAGTGTTATCAGAAAGCATTTCAAAAACATATGTTTCGCCGAAATGTGTTGACAACTGCAGAAGCCAAGTTTTTGTGAAGTCTCAGGAGTTTAGCCATGACAAGCAGTATTAATGAATGGAATTAATTAAAAAGCATTTCCAGATGAAGAGGGGTCTGCGGCGGCCCGCGCGGCTCCATACATTGGGGGGTGGGGGGTGGGGGGTGAGGGGAGCCGTATTATCATGCAGCCATTTGTAAGGAGAGGATTTGCCTTCCAAGACCCCCCCCCCATCTTGGGCTGGGCAACGCTGGCAGCAAGCCCTTCCACTCCTCCGGGTGGGCGAGTGGGCCAGAAGCGGGAGAATGGGGGAGGGGGTTGGAGAGGAAAGGGGCCTAAGAGGAGTGGGAGGGGGCAGAGCCAAGGCAGCCGGGAACAGGGTGTGTGAGGGGGAGGAGGGTGCTGCAAACAGGGAGCCTCAGAGCCTCCCTCTGCTACCTCCCTCCCCAACCCTTCGGGGTGCAGGGCCTGGCCTCGCCCCGTCCCTCCTCTCCCCTGCCCTTTCTGCTCCAGTCCCCCAAATCCTCCTTCTTTCCCACTCTTGTTTCATCTCCTCTCTCCTCTTCTCCAGGTCTCCTTTTCCTGTCCAGTCCCCTTTCTTCATCCTCCCCCTCTCTCCTCACCCCACACTCCTCTCTCCCCATTCCTTCCAGTTCCTCGCTCCATCCCCATCCCAGCTCTGCCCTCCCTCCTCCAGCTCCTCTCCCTCCAACGCCAGTCCACCCCCTCTCTATCCACCAGCTCCTCTCTCGTTCCACCCCTCTTGAACCCCTGAGTTAGTTCAATGAAGGGACTGGAGGTTGGGGGAGGGAGAATGCTAGAGAAATAAAGAGCGACCAGAAGGGTGAGGGGAGGAGGGAGAAAGAAGCAGGAAAAAAGGCTGGGCCCTGATGTCTAAAGAAAGAGGGAGAAAAGGAGCAGGAGGAGGGAGTTAGGCTAAGCTGCCCCTTCGGTCTGCAATCTTTTCCTGAGAGTGACCCAAGCCTGTACCAGCAACTCGGGCAGGGCCCGCACCCAGGTAACACTCCAAAGCTGCTCTGAGAATTCAAGGCACTGACTAGTTTCCTAGACTGTAGGAACCCAGGGCAACAGAATGCGATGTAAAGGAGGTGCAGGCTCTCTCCTGCCTCATGATGAACATAGTCCTCTCCCTCTTTTCTTGCCTCTTGTCTTTTTCTCCTCTTTCTCTTCCCCTCCTCACTTTCTTTCTGATGGCTCCTAGTCTCTCTGCTTCTCCTGTCTCTCTCCCAATGTCCATACCTTGGAGCTGCAGTAGACTAATTAGTGAGAAAGAAAGAAAGAAAGAGAGAGAGAGAGAGAAAGAAGAAAGAAAGAAAGAAAGAAAGAAAGAAAGAAAGAAAGAAAGAAAGAAAGAAAGAAAGAAAGAAAGAAAGAAAGAAAGAAAGAAAGAAAGGAAGGAAGGAAGGAAGGAAGGAAGGAAGGAAGGAAGGAAGGAAGGAAGGAAGGAAGGAAGGAAGGAAGGAAGGAAGGAAGAAAGAAAGAAAGCCCTGTACTGGGCATGAGAAAAGCCTGATTCTAGTCCCACCCAGCCACTACAGTAACTCTCTTTGTGACCTTGGGCAAATCACTTTCTCTCTCTAGACCTTAGTCTCCACATCTGTAAAATGAGGCACAGAATCAAATGATCTTCAAAGTCTCTTCCCACCCTAACATTCTGCAGTCTGACATTATATTATAATAATAATAGCTCACATTTATGTATTGCTTTAAGTTTCTACAAAGCACTTTCTGTATTCCAAGGGCTCTTCCATCTGTAATATTTTATGACCTATAAAATCTCTTTGGGTTTGAAGTTTATATTCTTTTTTAAAATTTTAATTTTTTTAAAGCACAGAGCCTTTTTTATTCTTTTTTTTTCAATTCCAAATTCTTTCCCTTCCCCTACCCCCTACTTCATCCATTGAGAAAGCTTAAAAAAAAAACAACCAATTACAAATACGCAGTCATGCAAAACAAATTTCTACATTAGACAATGGACAGTATATAATCTAAGGGCCCTTCTACATTGAGCATTCTATGTTCTAAATCCCTTTTAGATCTAGCATTTTATAATCCAAAGTTTCTGAAAGTCTGACATTATATGTTCTTAGGCTCATCCAAAGTTAAATGTTCTTGGTCCTAAAAAGTTCCTTCCAGCTGTAATATTCTCTGTCCTAATAATGTCCCTCCCAACTCTGATATTGTGTATTCTAAGGTCTCTCCTAGCTCTACCATTTTATGTTTTGAGATCTTTCCTAGCTCTACCATTTTGTAATCTCAAGGTATCTCCCAGCTCAAACATTCTCTGTTCTAAGAGTACTTCCAGCTCAAAGATTCTAAGTTCCAAGCTGCTGAGTCCTGCTCTGGTCAGCACTGCACTTTAGGATGAGGGAGGGATTCCTCTCCCACCAACATACCCTCCCCCACATCACCATGGGCAGGGAGCAAGGAGTTTATACCCTTCTGGGAAGTTGCCAATAGTTCCACCTGACTTCTGATGTAAGAGCCACCATTGCCACCTCCAGCCACTCACCAAGTCACCAATCCAACAGAAAGAGGAACCTCTCTCCTCAAAGGAGGACAGGGTGCCTGATGGGACAGGAAGGTCTCTATGAATCAGCCTTGTTCAATGCTACTTCTCTGATGTTGGTATGGCTATTTGGAGGGGTAGCTTACAGTCCTAGTGGGACCATTGCTGCAGGATATTCATTAGAAATGGCAATCCTGTTACTCAGCCTCTCCCTCCAGCCCCCACACATCAATATTTAATTTAATTACCTATGTTGTGGTGCAAGTCACATCTGATTTAGGGGATAACCATACTTATTTAGTAATGAGAGATAGCATGCCCCAACTGTCACCTCTCTCACTGGGAGTCAGTGAAGGGAATCATAGAATGTCAGAGCTGAGAGACTTTAGAACACAGAACATAGAACTGTCAAAGCATAAGGGCCCCTAGAACATAGAATGTCAGAGATGAAAAAGACCTTACAACACAGAATGTCAGAACTTAGAAGAGACCTAAGAGCATAGTGTCAGAACTGAAAGGTATTTCAGGGATCATCTCACCCAACCCATTCCTTTTACTGATGAGGAATCTGAGATCCAGGAAACGAACATGACTTGTCAAAGGTTACACAAAAAGTTAGCAACAGATCTGAGGTCTCCCAATTTCCTCTCCAATGCTCATTCTAATATTATATTTACATTTCTTGATACATACATATATTTACATATATACAGGTACATACATATATGTGTGTGTATGTATGTACACATATACATAGCCTGCCAATGAGGAAGCAGAGATCTTTCCATTCCCTGCCACCCCAGGGACTCCTTAGGATGCCAGTAGAACCCACTTGCAAAAAAAGCCCCAAACCAGTCATGAACTATTAGAGTATCCTCAGTCTTAACTCATTTTACGGAGGAGAAAAATCAATGCCCAGAGAAGGGAAGGCACCTGCTCAAGGTCACACAGACAGTGGCCTAAATGGGTCTCCTGAATCCCTGGTTATCAGTCAATGTTCAAGTTTCAAATAGTACCAAAGAAAGAAAGAAAAACTCCACTCTTAAGACTATCCCTTGGGGCTTCCCAAGGAGAGTAGTCTGAGGAAAAACCCCAGGGAGAGTCACTTAAACCTGTAATTCTCTCTAAGGGCTTGGGAAGGTAGGGTCTGATGTCAGCTGAGGTTCTCTGGGCTGGGCTTCTGTAGCCTTAATGAATGAAACAAGATGACATCTCCACTTTTGTTTCTGGCCAGGATGAATAATTTACATGTCTCATCAGTGTCTCCTCCATCCTAGAGGGATTGGGTGGAAATGAGTGGGGGAGGAGTTCAAGCCGATGGGTTGTGAAGTGTCTTTTGTCCCTGTGCAATGCTTCCATATGTCATTGTCTCTCTCCGTGTCCCCAGCACAGTAACTTACATATATTTTCAAACTTGAGCAGTACCTCAAATGCCTACACTTGTGCTGATTCCAACCTCTCCACACTTTTAGAGCCCATGTGATCCACGTCTGTGTTTTCCTGGAGATCCTAAAAATCACAGAATTTCAGAATGTAAGAGACCTCAAAGGCCACTGAATCCAACGCATATCTGCCCAAAGATCCCTCTGCCAAAAATCTGACAAGAAGTCACCCAGCCTTTTCTTGAAGACCTCCAGTGAGAGGGATCCATTACCCCCAAAGTAGACTATTCCACTTCAGGACAAGCTCTCATTGTTACGAAGTTTTCTCTGCCTTCAATCCCAACTTTGCCTCTTTATAACTCCCACTACTTCCTTCTGGGACCAAGCAGAGCATATCCAATAGTTCTCTCATGTGACAGCCCTTCCAAATGGATCAATTCAATTCCCTTCCAGTTCAACATTTAAGCACCTACTATATGTAATAAATATTTGAATATAGCTATTATGTGCATCATAAGTTCTCTTTTCTCCAGGATGAACATCCCCTGTTCCTTCCAGATAGCTTCATATGACATGACCTCAAGGCTCTTTGACATTATGGACACTGTCCAACTTATCCTTTCAAAAATATGGCACCCAAAACAAAAAGAAACCATCCAAACAGGACCCATTCAATGTACTGAAGACTTCCCTCAGATTCTTTTAGGATTTCACGTAATGCTTGAGCCGTCCATCTGCTGTCTCACATTATTACTTTGATTGATAGACTAGGGGTTTCTATTTTTTTTGGCTAGGCAATGGGTTTAAGTGACTTGCCCGGGGTCACACAGCTAGTAAGTGTCAAATGTCTGAGGCCTGATTTGAACTCAGAGCCTCCTGACTCCAGGGCCAGTGCTCTATCCACTGCACCACCTAGCTGTTCTTAGACTAGGAGTTTCTTGAGAGCAGGAACTGTTTCATTTTTCTCTTTGGATCCCAGTGCCTAGCACATAATAAGCACTTGGTAAAAACTTGTTGACTGATTGATTGATTGGTTACATGACCTGGCTACCAAAAAATCACAGAATCTCAGAGTTAGAAAGAACCTTAGAAGCCATCAACTCCAACCCATACTTAAGCAGGAAACCAGCACTCCAGCACCTCCAGCAAATGATCACTAACTTCCCTTGGAGAATTCCTTTGATGGAAGCAGTTCACTGCCTCTTGACCATAACCCATTCCACTTCAGGACAGCTTCACTTGTCCAAAAGTTTCTCCTCAAACCAAACCAAAAACCTGTTTCCCTGTGACTTCCCCCCTTCTCTTCCTAGTTCTGCTCCCTGGAGCCAAGCAGAATACCTCTCTTGCACATGATAACCCTTCAGGTGTCTGAAGACATGATGTCTCTTCTCCAAGCTAACCATCCCCATGTCCACCAATCAGTCCTCATATGATATGGTCGCCATCTTACTCAGAACTAAGCCAGTGAGAACCATGGCTGTGGGCTAAAAGGAAACTGGACTATAGACATATAGAAACTTTGGCCTCAATCTCAGTATGCCCCAAACTTAGGTTTTGCCCTCCCTCAGGTCCTTGCCGCCTAAGCCCTCCCATTGATGCTAGAAAGCAGGGAAGGCTCATAGAACATAGAATGTATAAGCTTGAAGGAACTGTAGAACATAGAACATCAAAACACCAGATAACTTAGAACATAGAATTCTGAACTAAAAGGGATCTTAGACTACTAAACATGAGGTTTCAGAGTTAGATGAGATCTTAGAACATTGAACATAGACCGTCAGAGCTAGAATAGACCCTAGAACATAGAACATAGAATACAGAACATAGAATATCAGAACTGGAAGGGATTTTAGAAAACTGAAAATAGATTGTTAGGGCTAGAAGAGCCTTTAGAACACAGAATAACTGAGCTAGAAAAGATTTTAGAACATCGAACATAGACTGTCACAACCAGAAAGGACCTTCATACGTTGACGGGCTCCAGTTTTTCAAGGTCCTTCTTAAAATGTGATGGTCAATATGGAACACAATAGTACAGACATAGTCTGACCAGGGTGATGCACAACAAGATTATCACCCCTCATTCTGGACCACAATTGCTCTTAATGGACTCTGACAGTAAGTTAACTCTTCTAACTCCCATATCACCCTGTTAACTAGGACTGAAGAAATGTATGCCCTTTGTCCAAGGGCCAACCTAGCTAGATGCAAAGGGACTCATTAGCGAAGACCATTTACTAAGGCATAAAGGGGTCATGAACCATAGCAGTGGCTAGAGTTCTCACCCTGATGAAATCCCATATCTTTTAAGAAGTAGTTGCAGTTCATTTACAGTACTTTGCAAAGCACCTTCCTCCCAGCATCCCTGTGAAGTAGATTCTGCAAATATTGCTATCTCCATTTAAAACATGAGAAAACTGAGACTCAGATAGAGGAAATGACCTGCCCAGGATCATACAACTAATAAGTAAAAGAACCCAAGCTCGAACACAGGTGTCCTGTGCCCAAGTCCAAGATTCTTTCTGTTGTGCCAGGATAAGATGGTGTAAGGCAGAGTGCCTTGTGGAGTCCACTAAGCGCCACAGGGACAAGCACCTGACTCACATGGCAGGAGAAGGTGTTGATGAACAAGCACAGCTGGGCCCCCTAGTCTTTGGGCCAGACTGAGCAGACTCATGGCACAGAGAAGCTGATTCTCAGTCAGCTCAATCCTTGGTTTTCATGAAGACAGAGTGACAAACTGCCAGGGTATAGAGTGATGCAATCAAACCCAACCCAATCCTGCAGCACAGAATATCTGCTGTCACCCATCTGCAGTCCCACATCTGTTCAGAGTGATGTCCATTTGCAGAGTAACATACGTCTGTAACAGCATCTGTCCACAGAATGAGGTCTGTCTAGAGGGTGGACTCTCTTCAGTGTGATTTCTGTCTTCAGGGAAACATCTGTCCACATGGTGGCTTCTGTTTGTCGAGTGACATCTTTCTGCAGGGAGAATATCCACCCTTGGAGATGTCTGTCTTCAGAAGGATGTCCATCCAAATTGTGACATCTGTCCACAGGGAAACATCTGTCTACAGTATGACATGTGTCTGCAAGGGAACATGTATCCACAAGGTATGACATCTGTCTACAGGGGAACATCTGTCCAGAGTGTGACAACTATCTGTTAGGGGTTATCTGTCTTCAGGATGACTTCTGCATGCAGTATGACATCTGAAGTGGGGGTGGGGGAGAGCGGGTGGTGGAAAGAGAAGGAGTTGAAGAGTCATCTGCCCCCAGTGAAGTCTGTCAACAGAGGCATGTCTGTCCTCAGTATGACATCTGTGCCCAGGGGAAAATCCATCCATAGCACTCTGCCTGTCCCTTGTGTGACTTTCCTCCTGGCAGTGGTATTTTGCCTAGGTTTCTGCTAGTCTCAAGAGGATCCCTCAAGCAGAATGTGACCTCCTGCAAACCAGATGTTTGTACCTGAGGCCAGACACATCTGCTTCTTCTGCTATGCAAGTAAAGGCATAGGAAAGCCCAGGGAAAGGGGGAAGGAAAGGGCAGGTGCATGTCTCTTGCCTGTAAGGAGGTTGCTGCCCATACATCTGAAGCACCCAGTCATAGCAGTGGCCTCCAGGCTGTCTGGAACCCAGCCAACTGGTGTCTCTTTGATCTCTGCACCTGCTGTATATAGCTGCTTCCCTCCATCATGGGCTGTTCCCATTCAGTATGTTCTGATTTTAGACTCTTAGAATGTTTTTGAGCTGGAAAAGATTCTGTAATCCAACTCCCTGCCCATTTTATGAAACAAGAAATTGAGGCCGAGAGAGAAGAGGCTTGTGTAAGGTGACATAACTAGGTAAAGGCAGAAACCGGATGGGGCACCCAGGCATCCCTACTCCTGGCCCAATGTATCTTCCACTGCAACACACTGTCTTTCTTCCAGCCTCTTCCTACAATGCTTTCGGGTCCTTCTCCTCCATGGATAACTGGCTTTTCTTAGCTCCTCAATGTACTAATTGTTACCTCAGAGAGTAGGTGTCCTCCTGGCAGCAGAGAAACCTAAAGAAAGGCACCCATCCCAGCCAGAGGCCACCAAAAGAAAAAAAAAGCAGCATTAGGAGTTAGGAACAGAGTCTCTGTCTAGAAGTCTAGACACAAGGCACCAGACCCATCTCAGTCATTGGATGTAGAGATTCCCCTCCTTCAATGAAGCTGTGGGGGAAGGCTTTGAACAAGGGGGGAAAGGAGCCCTTGGTCTAAGAAAAAGGTATAGTCCCTGCCCTTTGTGGGCAACCAGTAAAAGAGTAATTAAAGAGATGTGTAAAAAATAATGTAAGAACATGTGTAGAGTATCAATATATGCAAATACAAATATAAACTGCATTCAAAATTGTTGAAGGGACATAGAGTAAAAAAGCTTGGGTGTGGTTAATTAGGGAATTCTTAGAGTGTCAGAACTGGAAGGTACTTCAGAACATAGAAGAACTGGCAGGGACTTGGAACACAGAATATCAGTACTGGAAGTGACTTTAGAACATGGAATGTCAGAGCTGGAAGTGACCTTAGAACAGAGAATGTCAGAATTGAAAAGTGTCTTGGTACATAAAAGGCCAGTGCCAGAAGGACCTCAGAATAATAGAATTCAGAGCTTGGAGGAACCTTTTTTGTTGTTGTTCAATCGTTTCAGTCATGTCTGACTCTGTGTGACTTCAATTGGGATTTTCTTGACAAAGATATTGGAGTGCTTTGCCATTTTTTTCTCCAGGTCACTTTATAGATGAGGAAACTGAGGCAAACAGGGTGAAGTGACTTATCCAGGGTCACACAGCTAGTACTTGTTTGAGATCGGATTAGAACTCAGGCTTCTTGACTCCAAGCAGGGTGGTCTATCTACTGTGTCACCTAGCTGCCCCAATTCAGAGCTGGAAGGGACCTTAGAACATAGAACATTATTGTTGAAAGCAATCTTGGAGACCACCTAGCCTAATCCCTCCTTTTACAGAAGAGAAAACTAAGACCCCAGGAGGAAAGATCCTACAATAAATTGATGGCTCCTTACCCAGTTTTGAAGCCCATTATTCTCATCAGATCCAAAGAACAAGGATTTTGGCCTCCCTTGTGAGTGAGGCTCTGACCACTGACCTTCCTTTCACAAAGCTGTATGCTTTCCCTGGATTATTCCCTCCCATATATGTCAGATTCATCATGTCTGTGATTCACAGAGCTTCTACTTCATGGGAGGGCCTGGCTTCCTCACTCAGTGCCCTCCCCACTGTAACATCTGGAGCCTCCACCCTCTAGAGCTGTGAATACACAGGTATTTGTATGACCCCTGGGGGGTTCCTGCCACTCCCAGGTTGAAAGCAGAGCTGGTTCTGGGACAGGACAAAAATCTATTTCTTTATTGGTTTCATGATGAAATTACCCCCAAGAAACCCCCAGCCAAAGGCCTTCCCATCCCAGAACACCCCCACAAAGGTTTCTCAGCACAAGACACCTCTAAATAAAAAGTTCCTTAGCTCGAGGACACCCACATGCAAAAACTCCTCTGGCACTAAGTTGGTCATGTTGCATGTTGTCTCCCGAATAGACTGTAAGCTCCTTGAGGACAGGGACTGTCTTTTGCCTTTCTTTGATCCCTGGCACTTAGCACAGTGTCTGGCACATAGTAGATGCATATAAATGCTTGTTTACTGATTTGTTGATTGAATGTCCTATCCTTTTCCTAAGCAATTTTAAATCTTGGCCTCGCCTTTCATCTCCCAGCCTTCTCCTTTGGGGGAGGAGGGTGAAAGTAGATGGAAGGAAAGGATGGATGATGCCTAAAGCCCAACCATGAATGACCCCATTATCTTTGAAGGAGGGGTGATCAGAAAGCCCATAAAAGCTAGCATCTTCTGGCAGCTCTGAGTGAGGTTTAGGAATCCTGCACCCTGCTAAAGTCTAACTGGAGTTTTGAGTCTCTTTCCCAAGGAATGTAGTTATGCTGCCTTTCATGGTTAATTCAATGTCAATTAGCTGATTGCTAGCCTCCCTCTAACCAGACCTTATTCAGCAGCAGCCCAGGGTAAAGAAGGAAAGGTGAGGGAAAGCCTTCTACAAGCCAGACATTGCATCTTAACCACTCAGCTCTGGCCACCACCTCAAAAAAGGTGCCAACCAATAGTCTGTCCCCATGTTATCAAATATTTCTGCATATCCATGTTATTTCTGTGGCTCCCAGATAATCCCAGGAACCTGGATATGTGGGAAGCTAAGGCTACTTTCCAGACCAAAGTCATTAGAAGTTTCTCTCTGAAGAAGTCTAGGGCTCCAGCTTGATCAGCAGGGAAGCCTTCTTCCTCCATTCTTCCCTTCCCCAGAGTTCTCATGTTATTAGTCTAGACCCAGGTGATGGGCAGCCTTCCCTCCTTCTCCTGCACTAGATTGTAGACTCTGGAATTTTCAGCACCGTGGCCAGTGACGTCCCTCCTTGCAGGTAGGGTGGGGGGAGTGGGAAAGGGCAAGGAGAGAGGGTTGCTGAGGAGAAAGGTGATGAGGGAAAGGATGAAGCATCAACCTGCAGCCACACTCTGGAGTCAAGGGAATTGGTGTTCAAAATCTCCCTCCCACCACTACCACCCTATTGGAAGAAGACCTCTGGGATCCAAGGCAGGGAGTAACACATTTTATTGAGGATAGAGAAGGAAGGGACACCAGAAGAGAATCCATCAATAAGTATCTTTGACACCCTGTTTGCCAAGCATTCTGCTAGGCACCATGGAGGGAAAGAGAATTCCCCTTGGAGTTTATTCCTCATTACAATATATGTACAGTTATATAATATACATTGTGACATGTAACATGCACATGTGTATCTATTTGTAACATAAATGTTACATCTGTTTATGTTATACCTGTTATTACAATTGTGTGTAGTAACAGATATTACAAATAGGACTCAATTAGTGAGAGCAATAAATCTCATTAAGTGACCACATTATTTGAATTCACACTGTATATTTCCATTGCACTGGAACCAATTTTTCATATTCTATAGCTTCAGATTTATAAGCATGAATTTATAACTTTGAGACACATGAATTCAAATAATGAGACCACTTTATGGGATTCATTGTTAGCACTAATCAGGATCTAGCTGTATATTATGGTTGTATGTGTACAATATACCCAAATCTGAAGCATATGCACTCATATAATATGAATATTGGCACATACTGATATATAACACATATGGAGATACCATGCGCATGTATGACACGTGTACGTATAGACCGCAGGAGGGTTGAGAATACATTGTGGAACATGTATGGGTTATGTAATTAATACACATTTGTGTGGTTTGCATATACAGTGAGCACAGCACAGAGATGCTGGGTGATGTGTGATGTGTACAGGTATGCTATCCTGAGATTTAGAACTAAAAAAGACCTGAAGATCATCTAGCTCACCCCACCCTCATTTTACAGAAAAAGAGACTGAGACCCAAGAGGGGTCTTACAGTCACACAGGCAAGAAGTAACAGAGTGGTTTGCACATGTATATAATATTATGGACTAGTAACATACAGGGGCATGACCTGAACAGAAATGTCATTTGCACAGATGTATGATAACGTCAAGTCTTTCAATAACAGGCGACTTGGATGTGATTTTGAAGTAAAAAGAACCTTCCCTCTGAGGCCTCAATTCGGGGATAGGAAAGACGTTTTCACCAAGACCAGGACTTCACAATTATGATGCAAGTGATGGTAGTTTTCTGCATCCCCTTATGCCTTCAAACCCCAGGAAAGGACTGTTCTTAGTGCCCTGGATTTGGATTCAGAGGACTTATGTTCCAAGCCCAGCTCTGGCGCTAGTTACACCTATGCAACCTTGGCTAGATTACTTTCTTCCCTTCTGTTTCCTTGCCTGCAAAATGAGGGGATTGAACTGAATGATCTCTAAGTTCCCTTTCAGATTTCAAAGTCTTTCCCCTAAAATATGATTCTGAACTTAAGCCCAGAAAAGAGGCAAGGGTAATCTCTGTTGAAATATAAACTCTGTAATAAAACAAAATTGAATGCCTCATAATTATGATGAAAAAGCTTGGCCCCAGAGAAGAGTTGAGAAAATGCATTGTACACATCTCTTCCCCTCCATTGCAGAGTCTGGAGGTGGAGAATATTACATAAACTCTCAACGCGTTGGTTTGTAGTGGAAAGAGAGCTGGCCTTGAAACAGATAGACTGTAGGGTCAACAATACTGACTGTGTGACTCTAGGTGAGTCATTTAATCTCCCAGTGCCCCAGGCAACTCTCTAGGACTATAAATTACAAAGAACCAAACTGCATTGGTAGTAGGAGTTTCCTTACCTCAAAGATTCCTGTACCAAGAAATCATGGATCTAGTCCCTATTCCTATCATTGTCCCAGGCAACGTTCATTGGGTAAGGGAGGGGGATGAATACAGTGGGAAATCAATGTTGTAAAAGCCTAAAGCATCAATAAAAATAAAACAAAAATTCAGGGCCTTAAATATTTTAAAAGTACAAAGGACACCAACCACTAACACCCTCCTGCAATGCCTCACCCTAGGACGGAGGTGACCCTGGCCTATTGAAGGCTATACCAACGGAACACAAACTACTAAGGCCTATTAAGCTGGAAATTCTTCAACTCTGGACCCTGCAGAGGTTGGATGACCATCATCCTAGAACCAGTTAAGCTGCTTAGAACAGAAAGTCTCATCAACAGAAAGTTGGCTACCAGATAATGATTTTTTTTTCGGCACACACCCACACCAGTGAAACCTCCTCTACCTTTTGAGATACTGCAGTGAAGAGAGCAGAGTAGGGTTACTTTTGAAATGCAAATGTATGTAGTGAAGCCAGAAGATGGCCCTAGAATGTTCCTAGTTGCAGCAAGGTCAGGAGGAAGTGGCTGTTGGATGGAGATGCATCAGTAGAACCCCAGGAAAAAGGAGTGGGGATCAAGAAAAAAGGTGGGGAAAGATACGAAAGTTCCAGGGGAAAAAACAGAAAGCACTTTATAGATCTTAAAGCAACAGGAAAATATGTTATGATTATTAATTCTGTTTTATTGTTAGCATTGTTATTATTTGTTTGCACTGTATATGACCTATATATACATAATCATTTCCATGTTATCACCTCCATTAGAACTTGAGCTTCTTCAGGGCAGGGACCTTTCTTTTTATCTCTGGTACTTAGTACAGTGCCTAACAAATGGTGGGCATTTCGTAAATTCTTGTTGACGGACTGACTGGTTGGGTGAAAAGAAGGGAAAACAGACCCACCATGATGGATGCCAGATGCAGGATAGTAGCCAGAACCCATCAACATGGCAGAAGATAGAAGAAAAGAAAGGCAGAAGGACAGGATATGCACAGTATGTTAAATGGGGAGGGGAGGACCGGGTTCACTGAACAGAAAGAAGAGGGAAGATACAAAGGTGAGAGGCAAGGACACAACTGAGCTCCTAAGGAAGGGGGTACTTTTGATTCAAAGGGGAGAAAAGACCTGAGGCCCAAACAGCAAACAATCTTTCTCCTTCAGAGAATGGAAGGAAGGCTAAAGACCATGACTTGACCTTAATCCTAGGGTGAGGAGAACTGTACGGTCATGGGATCCCATTTTGGGAGGGAGTCCAATGAGCTAGAATGTGTCCAGGGAGGGCAAACAGGATGGGGAAAGGACTGGAAACCATGTCATCAGAGGATGGCTGGGTTCAGTGTGGGGCCAAGGATGTGGCTCAATCTGAGGGCAGGCATAATTAGCATTCTGTCTGGAACTAGGGTTAGAGCTAGAATTAGGATTAGAGCTCAGGCTAAAGTCAGAGCTTAAACTAAGACTAGGATTAGGTCTCATTTTAGGGTTGAGGCTAGAGTTCAGTCTATGACTAGGACCATGTTTCTGTCTGGGGCCTGGATTGGGGTTCCATTGTATAGTTTTGCCATGCTGGGCTTCCCTGGTCCCAAATTTGGCTTGACACAACTCAGGAGACATCTGAACATCACGATGGCCAGAGGAGGAATAACTGACTGCTAGGACCAGGACTTTGTCTTGGACTGAGATTGGGGCTGGGGCTCAGGGACCTGCTGCAGTTTCTCTAGTCCCTGAACCTACAGGGCTGAGTTCTCCCATCTCATGTGGAAAACAGGAGGCAAGACAGGGAGAGCCTCCTAAAATTTTCACCTTTCTGTAGAGAGCCTGCCTCACATCCTATGAGGAGTTTTGTGAAGTGAAACCCCAAAATCACTACCACCAAAGAGTCAGACCATGACTGGAGAGATGGGATGGCAATGTTGTCCCACTCAGGAGGAATGGCCATCCCAAAAGGCACAGGGAAAGAGTTAGAACTGTTCAAGTGTGGCAGTGGCAATGACAGGCCTGGCCCCTTTGCCAGCTTCACCTTAAAGGCCTAGGGCAGGGTTTCTGCAGATTTGGTTCTTTATTATTTTATAACCTCATTTCAGTATAATTCTATGTATTTTATTTTATGCATTTAAAAGCATTCCTACAACGGGGTCCACAGGCCTCACCAGATTGCCAAAGGGGTCCATGATACAAAAGGTTAAGGATTAATGGCCTAGATGGAACTTTTCCTTCAGAAAGAGGTCTAAAGATCTCAAGGATAACATGTCCTCTAAAAATCCCTGACTCCTCCTGAGAGTGAGAGGTCTCTGCAGCAGCCCACATTCAAGTCAGGCCTCCCTGGCATACACTGAAGACTATTATGCCTACCCTGTGCCAGCTAGATAGTGAGCGTCCTAGTGAAATAGACTATTTATAAGTCAGAAAATCACAGATGCAACTCACAGCTCAGGACCAGAATTCTGGGTTTATATTGCCTGGGCTCAATCTTAGGCGTGATCTCTCAAAAATTTCTCTCCTTGGCTCATTTTGTCTCCCTCCAGGCTCTCTGGTTTATGTCGAGATCTCTCCAGGAAGGGTATAAGAGATCTCAGCTCTCATGCAAGCAGTCAGGCTAACGATATATGGAATACATAACAGGCTTTTATTTCACATGAGAGAAAATTCAGAGATTTGTAACTAGCCTCATAAACAGTCAAGACAGCTCTCCTCATTCCAGGAGGCCCACCACCTCCAGGAACCTATACAGACCCAGAGTTCTACCTTCAGCTTCAGTCCCAGAGCAGCCCAGGCCTCCCCAGACAACCTTTCCATCTCTGCTCGAACAGCCTTCTTCCTTCTATTGTGAGTTTCTCCCCAAACCTCCATAACAGCCTTGCTCTCTTCAAACCCAGGCCAGCTCCTTAAAGGCTGAGACTATCTTTTTGCTTTTAATTGCATTCCCAGAACTTAGCGCCTGGTGTGTAATAAGTGCTTAAGGAATATTAAGTTCAGGGCAGCTAGGTGGTGCAGCGGATAGAGCACCAGCCCTGAAATCAGGAGGACCTGAGTTCAAATCCAGCCTCAGACCAAATACTTGACACTTACTAGCTGTGTGACCCTGGACAAGTCACTTAACCCCAATTGCCTAAAAAAAAAGAAATATTAAGTGCTCTATCTTTTTATCTACAATTCTATCTTTAAATTGTTCCCTCCTAACTCCCATCATAGAAGAAAGCATTCACTGGGAGGGGTGGAGAACCTACGGCCTCTGGCCCTCTAGGTCCTGAAGTGTAGCCCTTTGACTGGACCCAAATTTCAAAAGTGGCCCGAGGTCACAGGTTTCCCATCCCTGGTTTAGACAATCAAGCATATCATCTCTTCTAGCCCTACCTTCCTCAGAGATCTAAACAGTCCCGACTTACAGCCGACCCTGACATGGCTTCCCTGTTCAGAGAAAGAAATGAGGATCACTGGAGAGCATACTCCCTTCCCCTGGATCTGCAGGGTCCACGTAACTAGTGAAGGGTAAAGTCTGAGTTTATCCCTCTATATATTTTAACTCTGTCTCTTGCTATTCCTTGGGGACGGATCCAGTTTCATCTCAGAACTTTTCCTTTGGTACAGGAATTCCTCCTCTTTTTCTCCAGAACATGGTCCCAGAATTCCTTCTGCTTATCCAAGAATGCCTATTCTTTCTACACCCTTTCCAGTATACACTGGAATATACACTGACATATCTGTATTCTTATGGCTCCTCCTCTCGTGAGGCAATAGAGGGAGCTAGTTCACATTTCCCTGGAGGCAGTATGGGGACACCGGGGGCCCTGGAATTGTAAACTTCCCTCAACGGAATTGGAGTCTCCCCTTCTCAGTTCTGTGTCTCTCTCTATCTCTTAGATATGTATGCTATCCCATTTTAAAGGTCAAGTGGAATGGTGGAACTCAGTTGCACACCAATCATGACTCAATCAACCATCCTTCATATGGTACCGATGGATCAAGCACCTAGAGCAGAGGTACTCATACCCCAACAAGGAGATACCATCAATGGCAGAACTATGACTCAAATGTGGCATTAATGGGGATGTTTGAATTTATGACTTCTAGAAGGAAGAAGCCTTCAAATCCAGAAAGAAGGCCCCCTACTTCAACCTTGTCAACTTTGGCCAGGATCCTCCTGGTTGTGCCCATTATACAGACACAGATGGGCTGTCAAAGTACAATCTTGAAGCCTATTCTTTCCTCACTTCCCTTACACTACAATTCTCTCTCTGTCCAGCCCTTCCTCTCATCCTCTCCCTAAGCCTGTTTCTTGGACTTCCCAAAAGGCTCTTTTTGCTCCTAATCTTCTAACTTTTTTCACCTCTGCTTGGTTTCCTCCTCCCTTCTGGCATCCCTAAATACCTGTCTCCTCAGCCTACTAACAAGAGACAAATGACAGAAAAAGAAAATCCCAGACTGTCAGTGACCGAAGAGACCTAGGGCATGAATCCCCTCACCAACAGTCTAAATGAAGTGGTCATCCTCAGACTTTGAACTTGAATTTGATCACCTGGAACCCTAAATACCTGAACACTTCCAGCATACCCACTATGGCCCCACAACTCTACACAGACACAGTGATGATTTACAGCAGGCCCCTGTCACTGACCTAAGCAGAGATGCCATGCTGATGTCCTAGGAACAAACACAAGCAATTGCAGCAGGGTAGATGTCCATTCAATACAAAAAAGAATCTCATCACAATAAGAGCTCCCCCAAAGTAAAATGGGCTTCCTCCTGAGGAAATAAGCTTCCCATCTGTAACTGGAGGCATTCAGTTGGACCTTAAATGGCCATTTGTTAAGGACATTATAGGGAAGATTCTTTGTCAGGTACAGTTTCAAGTATGTGCCTCAGTGCCCATTGAGTGTTTTAAAGGTCAAGTGGAATGATGGCACTCAGTCGCACATGAGTCAATCAACCATCCCCAATATGGTACCAATGAACCAAGCACCCAGGACAGTGGCACTCATAGCCAACCATGGAGATACTATCAATGGCAGGACAAAGGCTCAAATGTAGCTCAGAGCTTCCAGCTCTAAGATTCCATGGCTCTAAAATCCAAAGACCCTTTGGATCTTCAAGACACACCCATGGTGAGTATTCCAACATGATACTGAAGAGCTGTCTGTTTCCTCCCCACTGGGCACCTTTGGGTGTTCCCCTAAAAGGCCAATAACTAAAGGACTAGAATTTCTTGTGCATCTGTTTACAGACCTCCATGGCTTGCCAGCACTAGGACTGCTTTCCCAAGTGTTTATTTGAGCAGGATAAGCAAATAATTATCAGCAAATCTGCCCATTCAAATAGACAGAGAACTTTTTCATACAGCCTCTATTTCTGTGTCTGTCTGTTTCTCCCTCTTCCTCTTTGTACTCTCTCCCTCTCCCTTCCTCCCTTCTTTTTTCTTTCTCTATTTCTCTCTCTCTTTATTTGCCTCTCTACCTCTGATTCTGTCTCTTTGTGTAAATCTGTCTGTCTTTCTGTCTACCTCTGTCTCTGTGTATCTCTCTTTCTTTCAGTCTTTCTGTCTGCCTCTGACTCTCTCTTTGTGTATCTCTCTATCTCTCTGTCTGCCTATGACTCTGTCTCTTTGTTTATTTCTCTGTCTCTATGTTTCTCTCTCTCACTCTCCCTCTTTTTCCTCTTCCTCTCTCCCTCTTTCTGTGAGTTTTGCAGAAGACAATTTTTCTATTAATTTTTTTATTCCAAACTTAACAAACACCAAATAAAACAGGCATTGCCATATGCACAAGAGAACAGAAATCAGAGGAGTGTACATGAAGCTAAAGATCTCTATTCTGTTCATCCAGAAGACAAAGTAATAAAATGAAAAATGAAAAGCAGCATTCCATCTTGCCCCTGAAAAATCACGGTCTTAGAGACAGAAGGGACCTTGCAAACAATTTAGCCCATCCCCTCATCTTATGCAGGGGAAAAACTGAAGCTGACCTCGGGGAATTGAACTGTCCAAGATCATACAGTGAGTTAGTGGCAGAGGAGAGACCCAAGTCTTCTCATTTGTACGCCTGGACTTTTGCACACCAAACTGCTTCCTCTCTCTGATCCCTGATTTTTTCCCCATTTTATCTTAAACCTTTTGCTTTTATTTGATGGATACTTCCTGACAAATACCCAAACCCACAATACCTTCAGATCACTTTCCTTGAAAACTGTTAAGCAAAGTCAGGTTCCTTCTTCACCACCACCCACCCATTCATTCATTCAATCATCAAACAAAGAAACAATGAATAAGCACCTATTACGTGCCAGACACTATGAAGGGTGCTGTTTCACTTGGGTGTATAAACAGGGAGATAGCCATTAATACTGTTTCCCTGGTTCCTGGGATGTCGCCCTTCTCTCTGGAGATCTCTCAGGGGTTCCACTTTGACCCAGCTCTGGCTATGTCATCTGCATCTAGTCCAGGGGTGGGGAACCTGTGGCCTCGAAGCCACGTGTGGCCCATTAAGTCCTCAAATGCGGCCCTTTGACTGAATCCAAACTTCACAGAACAAATCCTTTTATTAAGGGGATTAAGTTTGGATTCAGTCAAAGGGACACACTTGAGGACCTAGGGGGTCACATGTGGCCTCAAGGTCGCAGGTTCCCCACCCCTGATCTAGTCAGTTCAAAAGACCCACTAATTATGGCTCTAGGGTGAAGGGACAAACTGTACAGACAGTGTGGCAGGTTGCGTGGGCAAGTTCATACAATTTAGGCAAACTCAAAGTGATTTGAGGTTCCATCTCTGTGGTCATGGACTCCATGGATGCCCCTGCTCTCCTTGACTGTTGGGGTTCCCATCCAGTCCACCTGCTTGACTTTCCAAGGACCACCTGCAGCTTTTACCCTTCCCTTTTTTTCCTGGAAAATTAGAGAAGCCCACAACCTCAGGGATGGAAAGGACCTCAGAAAACATCTAATACCGCCTGGATCAGTACAATAATCCTCACTACAACACCCCCAACAAGAAGTCACCCAACTTGTTGGACAAATGTCAGTGCTAGGGAATGTGCTAACTCCCCATCCTATTCATGAGCAGTTCTAGTTAATTATTAGAAAGTTTTTCTTTATATTAACTCAAAATCTGCCTCACTGCAACTGCACACCACCACCACCACCACCAAAATCTTCCCAGTTTTACTTTGTCCACGCAGAGCAACTGCCATGCCATGAACATCCACTGAAGGAATGGAGGTGATTAGCCTGGAAAATAGAAGACTCAGCGATGACATGATGCCTGTTCTCAGTTATTTGAAGGGCTGCCCTGTGGAGGAAGGATATGCATTGTTCTCTTTAGCCTCAGAGGGCAGAAGCAGGAGCAAAGGGACATATTTAGGCTTGATGTCAGAAAAAAAAAACTTCCTAACAATTAGGGCTTCCTCCAAAAGTTGGGCAGGTAAGTGGTTCGGCGGTTAGAGTGCCAGACCTGGAATCAGGAAGACTCGCCTCCCTGAGTTCAAATCCAGCTTCAGATGCTTACTAGCTGTGTGACCCTGAGCAAGTCATTTAATCCTGTTTGCCTCAGTTGCCTCATCTGTAATAATGAACTAAAGAAGGAAATGTCAAATCACTCCAATATCTCTGCCAAGAATATCCCAAATGGGGTCATAAAGAGTTGGACGTGACTGAAAAACCACTGAACAACAACCACCAAAGGTGAAATGGACTACCTTGACAGGTGGTGGGTTCACTCTTTAGAGGTCTTCAAGCAGAGGCTGGCTGACCACTTGTCAGGTATGTTATTGTGGGGATCCCTTTCATACATAGGTCAGACCAGATGGCCACTGAAGACCCTTCCAACTCTCCAATTCTGTGATTCAGTGTGGCCTAACCCCCTCTCCTACATGATAATTCTTCAGATACACACAGCTATCACATTACCCCTAAATCTTCTCCCAACTCCCCTGGTTAAAAAGATCCCCATTTCTTCCAATTAATTCATATATGGCACGGTCTTTAGTCTCTTCACCATCCTGGTCACTATCTTCTGAAAATAATGAATAGAGATATGGAAGTAAAGAAGAAGGAAGAAGGAAGGAATAGGGGAGATGTATGAGCAGGTCATTTTTGTCGTTTTTGTTGTTGTTCAGTCATTTTCAGTCTAGTCTGACTCTGTATGACCTCATTTGGGGTATTCTTGGCAAAGACACTAGAGTAGTTTGCCACTTCCTTCTCCAGAATATTTTACAGATGAGGAAACTGAGGCAAACAGGGTTAAGTGACTTGCCCAGGGTCACACAGCTAGTAAGTGTCTGAGGCTGGATTTGAATTCACAAAACAAGCAGGCCATAAGGGTGGTATAGGCAGCTGCTCATTCTGTAGAAGGGGAGCTCCAGTCAATTCCTGTCACCAGCAGTCAGCTCTACAGTCAGCACTTCTAAGCCTCTGGAAATGGGTAGTGGGTTCAGGCATCCAGGCCAGAGAACAATCTACATTAAACATAAGCTAAAGGACCAGAAAATCGCAGCCTCAGGTAATGAATTGCTACACAAGAAATTTAGTGGGAGGGATCTTCTTTATGAAGCCCAGCACAGAGGCCCCAGGAAAGGGTGGAGAGCTGGGCAAATAAATACCATTTACAGATCAACAACTAGGACCTGTCAAACCTCATCTGGCCAGGCTCTGCAAAACTGGCCATACCAAACTCCCTCCTGGCCCAGCGGTAGGAATTAATGAATCAAGCAAATCATTTAGCTTCAATTTCTTCCATCTACAAAATGAGGAGGGGATAAGGAGGTGGATCAGATCATCCAAGGTCCCTTCCAGCTCTAATGTTAGATGCCCTAAGGGCCATTTCTGTTCCAACATTCATTTCTTGGGTCCGTACAAACTCTGACACTTTGTGTTCAAAGGTCGCCCTTCAGATTTAATATTTATTCTAAGATCCCTTCCAGTTCTGACATTCTGTAGTCCAAGGTCCTTCTCATTTCTAATGTTCTTTGTTCTAAGGTCCCCCTCAGCTCTGACATTCTGGGTTCTAAAGTCCCTAGCAATCTGACATTCAATTTTCTAAGGTCCCTCCCAGCTCTGACATTCTGGGTTCTAAAGTCCCTAGCAATCTGACATTCAATTTTCTAAGGTCCCTCCCAGCTCTGACATTCTATGTTCTAAGATTGCTCCCAGCTCTAATATTCTTCATTCTAAGGCCCCTTCCAGCTCTGACATTCTATGTTCTAAAGGCCATTTCAGCTCCGACACCTTGGTTATATCAACAAGGCCCAGAGACAGAGATAAAGGTAGATATTGGGCCCTGGGGGAGAGGGAGGACTGGTGCATGAGGAGAGAGGAGAGAGCGTATATACTGGGATTCAAACCTGGGTGACTTGGGGCCAGCCCTGGCCTCCCACCCAAGGCTGCTCTGCTGCCTGGGGGTGTGGGGGAAGAGGCTCTAGGCTTTGCCACCTGAGTTCTCTCCCTCCCCCAGCAGGTTATCAGCATGAAAACAGGAAGGATGGCAGCACCATGAATAAAACATGAAGCCTCTCCCCTGGCAGTCAGGCAGGGCAGGCAGGCAGGCAGGCGGCTCCCTCCTCCTCCTTCATGGAGCAAGCGAGCATGGGGGAAGGTAGGGGAGCAGGAGAGCCAAGCCCCACTAAACCCTCATCCCATTCTTCTCTTTCTCTCTTTTCTGAAAGCCTCCTGGATTTAGAGCTACCTGCAGGCCTTCTGACCCTAGGATTGTCTGTGACCTTCAGAGATCAGAAATACTCAATTTTGGTCTTATTGGTGGAGATAGGGGTAGGAGGAAACAAGGAAGGGAGAAGGAAAAGACTCTCTTTTGGCCCTGGTTACAGCTCACTGGTAAGGGGCAAGGCCTGAGGCTGACAAAGGCTCAGTGGAGATGCCCGGAGTCATCTGGCCCCCCATGATCACCCAGAAATCCCTGAGATCAGTTTTTTCCAAGTCAAAGAGGCACTGTGGTCCCAGGGGGAAAAACACAGGATTCTGGATCAGAAGATTTGAATTCAAAGCCTAGCTCTTCCATTTACTATCCTCAGTGGCCTTGGGCAAGGCTCTGGGCCTCAGTTTCCTCACAATAAATGGGTAGGATTAAATGACTTTTAAGGTCCCTTCCAGCTCTAAAGCTCTGATCTGGTCATCTAAAATGATCAAATATTCCATAATTAAAAGACCAGCATGGTGGATAAAATGGTGAACTTGGAATCAAGAAAACAACCTTAATCATTTACTAACAGTATCACCCTGGGTATCACTTAACCTCTCCGAGACTCAGTTTCCTCCTTTGTTAAACAGGGGTTCTAGTAGCACCTACCTCACTGGGATAGTGTGAGGGTCAAAGGAGACAGCTCATGGAAGGTGCTTCTCAACCTCACAGAGCCATATGCATGAGAACTATGATCAAAGATTGTCCCAGCCCCACATATTTTCACTACTATGGGAGTTGATGGTATGGCCCAGTGAATAGAGTACTGAACTAGGGGGTGAGACTCCCTGTTTCTAATCTAGGCCTTGGCTTGTTCTGTAACTCTTGTCCACTCTAGTACTCATATTCCCTCTCTATATTATAGAGAATAACCCTACCCAGGCCTAGAGCTTCCAGTGACTGTGAGACCCTGGCGAGGGGGTAGAGGGAGGTAGCACCATCAGCCAAGCCTGGATTAGCCCCGAAGCTTCCTGCGTGATCTCTAAGCCATTTCCTGCTCTTGGCTCTATCTTGGCTGGGGCTCCTAATTAGGATCAGGCCCACTAAGGTAACCTGGCAGGGAAGCAGGAAGCCTTTCTAGGGACACCCTGGGGCTTAATCTGTGACCCAAGGGAAAAAGGCCAATAATGGCCCAGGACACGGTGTGATAGGCCCCAGACAGGTAGGATTCTCTGTCCCAAAAGAGGAGAACAGAGAGCCCATGCCTGATGAAGGTGCCAATGAGCACTGGCCAGCTCCCTCTGGGAGCACCTGAGTACTGAACATGAGGGCCCAGCTGGAGGGAGGGTCCAACCACAGCTCCATGGCTGGAAGAAGGCAGGGTCACAGCCAGAAGGGAAGCTGAGGGACAGCTAAAGGAAGAATGGCCACTAGCGGCCCAAGCCCTTTCTGCTCCTGCTTCTGCTTGCCTGGTACAGGAGACAGAACCCAAACTTGGGAGTCTGGACAGCTGGGTTCTATATGGTCCAAGTTCTTCCACCTACAGCCACATGACCTCAAACAACTCACTTCCCCTCTTTCCTTCCTGTCTGTCTGCTCCTGTATCTGGTACTCAACACTTGCCTCTATCCATAAGGAGACTTTCCCACTGTGCCCAGGCTCAGACACTTTCCCAAAGGCAGAATGCCTTCCCCATTGGCATTCTGCTCTCCATCTGCCTCCTTCCTGAGCTCCAATGCATTTTTGCGAAAGACCAGAGGATTGAGATCTGGGAGCAGGGCTGCTGTGAACCTCACATGAGAGAAGGGGTGTAAAGCACTTTAGAAACCTCAAAGCCATGCAAATGCCAATTACTGTTGGTGGTTGTTGTTGTTAGCCCACAGTTATCAGGCCTCCAAGCTGGTGACAACTGCATTCCCTGAGCCTTCTACTGCCCCCCTGCTGTGCTCAGGCAATGTTCATAGTGAAGTCCAGGGGTGTGCTGGTAAATGTTTAACAACCTGGCTATTCAGAAGGGAAAAAAAAGCATGCCCACTTACTTCTTAGTTTAATCTGCGTTGTTGACACTTTCTTAAGTCTAGACAATCAACAAAACAATGAATAGAGCCCTGATTTGTAGCTGCTGATTTCCGTGCTCACCCTAGACATTTCACAATTGGGTCTTCTGTTAAAGCTGGCTCCAGTGCACCCCTGTCTGGAGTGGACTTAGAAATCACCTGGTTAGTCCCCTTCCCACTGTGGACTCAGAGGAGGGCAAGGATTTGCCCAAGATCACACTGTCTCATTCACTATCTCTCTGGCTCTGTCTGTCACCTTCTTCCTCTCTGTCTCTCTGTCTGACTCTGTCTATGTCTGTCTCTCTGCCTCTGTCTCTCTCTGTATCTCTTTCTGTCTCTGTCTGTCTGTTTCCTTCTCTTCCACCCCTCCATCCATCTGTCTCCCTTCCTCCTTCTCTGTCCTTCCTTCTTCCATCCTTTCCTCTTTGCCCCTGTATTCCTCTGCCTCCCTCAGACCTTCAGATTTAAGGCCACCCAGGAGCATCACTTTCTCTGCGGAGACAACCTAGACCAGTGCCACTCTGCTCCATGCAGGGGCAAGATCTGTATTTGCTGCTAAGCGATAGAGCAACCAGGTGCAGCTGCAGGCAGAGGGGCCTTTGATGACCACACCTACTGGACCAACCAAAGAATAGAAATTTTGTGGCAGGGGAGAAGAGACTGAGGTAGAGACCGAGACCAAGAGCCAAAACAGCAGCCCAGCTGGATGCTTCCTTCTAGTCTCATTATTTGTGTGGCTGGCCACCCTCAGCAAAGGAGTCAGCACCCGGGATATTTCTTGATGTCTTTGTAGCCAGAAATGTTTTTCATAAGATTTAGAATTAGAAGGTGGTTTAGAACTTAAGACATAATCTAACCCATCCCCCCCATTTTACAGAAGGGAAAACTGAAGAGATTGACTAACTTAAGGTCACACAGATTGGAAGTAGGAGAGTCAAGATTTAAATCAAAGTCTTTCCTCTCCAAATCCAGTGCTCATTCTACCATTATTCACTAGTCTCTACTACCAAAAAAAGAGGGGGGAGGGTAGAATTACAGATGAAATAGGACCTGAGTTCAAATACAGCCTCAGGCACTTAACTAGCTGTGTGACCCTAGGCAAGTCATTTAACCCTATTTTCTCAGTTTCCTCATCTGTAGAATGAGCTGGAGAAGAAAATGGCAAACCATTCCAGCATCTTTGCCAAGAAAACCCAAAATGGGGCCACAAAGAGTCAGACACAACTGAACTGACTGAACAATGACAACAAAAAGGAGAAGAGGGAAGACAAGGAGCAAAAGTGAACCTTCGCTGGGGGGATCAAGGTGAGCAGCAGTTTTGGGGATGCCCCTACGATGCCCCACTTCCAATACCTGGTGACCAGAGTCGATAATGGCTCACTCTTTGCTTGGATGGATACACTCAAGGCACCTTCAAGTCCTTAATTGTTGCCTAAAAATGAGGGGCCTCCTCCCCAACACCCTGACCTGAAGAGCTCCATCGCTCTGCTCTCTATCCCTTCTCATTATCTCTGTCCCAGTCTCTTCTCCCTCTTTTCTCTCTATCTCTCCCTTCTCTTATCTCTGACATTTTTCTTCTTTTTCTCCTTGTTTCTTTGCCTTTTCCCCCACATATCTTTCTTCCTGTTACTCTCTGTTCTTTTCTTCCATCCCCATTCCCCCAGCCCTAGCCCAATACTCTAATGCACTTCCCAACTCCAGGACTGCCCCTGGCAAAGATCCCTTCCCTGGACCTTCCCCAGCTTCCAGTATTTCTCCTTCTTCCTCCCTCTTCAAAACCCAGGTCTTATATCTCTTCCTGTCATGGTCCATATTAAGGTACTAATGAATGAATCTGACAATGACAATATTATTCTTCCCAATGAACATAGCTGCGTTTCAGCAGGGGTCTTCTGGAGACAATGTCCCTAACCCAGAGACTCCAGTGGGAAGGTTTTTGGAGACAGGAGGCTTTTTATGAGAGAAACAAATAGACAGAGACAGAGACAGACGTCTGTGGAGATCTAGAAACTAGCAATATTCACAATATATTTTCAGATGTCCCAGTGGCAACCCTCAATAGAGACAAAAGAACCAAAGAATTATGATTATTGGCAGGGCAAGGTGGGGGAGGCAGGGTGAAACAGCGAATGAATAGTGATCATGAGATCATAGATTTAGAACTGAGAAAGACCCTACAGCCCATCAAGCCCAGTCCCCTCATTTTACATGAGGAAAGTGGGGTTCAGGTTCAAATGACTTACCCAGAGTCACACAGTAAGTATCTAAGGCAGGATTTAAACTCAGGTCTTCCTGACTCCAGGCCTTGCACCCAATCCGCTAAACCACCTAGCTACCCCCTCCCCCGCCACACACAAACACACATCTTACAGTCTTGTAAAGCCTTACAGGTGGCCTGGGAAAAGGGAGGTTGATATCAATAAATTAACAAATTAATTAATTAATTACACATGTTAATTAATACGTGTAAATTAGATGCAAATCAATTTAGGTTTAATATTTAAAAATCAATGAGTTTACATCACAAGATGTCAGGGTATCTGAAAGATGCCTGAAGATTTTGGGACAGGGCTTTCAGGGATCTCAGAAAGTAAGATTCTATAGACTTAAGGTAACTTAGGACATCAGTGGTATTTCTGACATATGAGTCACTATATTCTTAAATATACTCACCCCTCCCATTAGAACTATCTATTTGTCTCCTGGACCCAAGAGGAATCTCCCCTGAGATTCAATTCAAAAATACTTATTAAGCACCTCCTGTGTTCTAGGGGGTTAAGGCAATTAGGTAATGAAGCCAATAAAGTTCCAGACCTGGAGTCAGGAAGACTCACCTTCTGGAGTTCAAATCTGGCCTCAGACACTTACTAGCTGTGTGACTCTGGGCAAGTCACTTCACCCTGTCTGTCTACCTCAGTTTCCTCATCTATAAAATGAGCAGGAGAAGGGAAATGGCAAACCACTGTTTTCTCAGTATCTTTGCCAAGAAAACCCCAAACGGGGTCAAGAAGAGTGGGACACGACTGAAAAAAAATGACCAAACAACAACATATTCTAGGCCAGTGGTGGGGAACCTGCAGCCTCAAGGCCTGTTCTAGGTTCTGTGCTGAACAAAGACAAAAAAGAAATAATTCCTGACCTCAAGGAGCTTATGCTCTACTACAGGCCTCTCTCCCAACAAGGTAGGAGACTAAGGTTGCCCTATACCTCTCGTGACCTGAGTCACAGAGGAGGGTAGACAATTCGGAATAAGGCCACTTTATCAAGGGGACAATAAGAATTCACAGGGGTTAGGGTTCACTCCCCCGGTCACCTCCCTAATATGTGTCTTCATCACCTCTCATTTAGACTATCAGAACAGCCTCTGAACTGGTCTTTCTATTCCTAGACTCCTCTTCCTAACCCATCTTTTACAAAGTTACTAAACTGATATTGCTTGCTAAATGCACAGGTCACTCATTATCCTAGAAGCTTCAATAGCATCCTTTGTCTCTAGGGTAAAATACCAATTTCTCTATTTTACATTTAAAATTTCTCTATTTTGACATAATATGGCTCCAACCTATCTTTATAAGCTGCTGTCACATGACTCCCCTTCACATTCTCTATGTTGCAGCCAAGCTGTGGTTGGTCACCCGTATGTGATATTCCATTTCCCATTGCAGTGTCTTTGCCCAGGTCATCCCTCATGCCTGAAATGACCTCCCACCTCTTCTCCTCTTATAATTCCAGGCTCCCTGCAAGGTTCAACCCAAGTGAAGCCACTTCCCCCACACACAGTCTTTCCTGATCCTCTCTCCACTGGTATTGCTCTCCCCCAAAGTCCCTAATTACTTTGAATTTGGTCCATTACACACGTTATTCTTTCCCAGAAAACGCAAGTTACCTGAGGACAGGGATTAATTTTTTTTGTCTTCGTATCACCTGTGACTAGTACAATGCTTTGCACACCTAACAAATACTTATTACTTATTAATATATGTTTATTGAATTGAAGAAAACACAAATATAGTGGGAGAAGAGACAGATGGACCCAGGGAATGAAGCAGAAGATAATAATAATAATAATAATAATAGCTAGCATTTAAAATATACCACTTCCAACTTTACAAAGCCCTTTACATATATTATTTCATTTGATCCTTACAACAACTTAAGTGTTATTGTTATGCCCATTTTACATATGGGGAAACAAAGGAAGAAAATAAGCATTTATTAAGCATCTACTGTGTGCCAGGCACTCTGCTAAATGCTTTATCATTTGATCCTCACAACAACCCCGGGAGGTAAGTGCTATTATTATCTGCATTTTATAGATGAGGAAACTGAGGCAGACCAAGGTTAAGTGATTTGCCCAGGATCACACAAATAAATGACTGAGGTTGGATTTCAGGTCATATCCATTTTACCACCTAACTGCCAGCACCAGAGGGATGCTCCCAACAGGATCCCTGGACCAATCACTCCTGTGTGACTTTAGGCCTAGGGAAGACATTGGATGAACCCTGAAAAAAAAACACCTAAGTCAAAAGCCCTCTGCCAGCCCATAGGCCTCCCCAACCTTCAGTTTTGTGCTGCTGACCCTCCCTTTGCAGGTTTGATCTCAGTAAAGTCATGTTCATGTGGCATCTTAGGAGCATCAGAAAAGTGTGAAGTTTAATTCTTCGGAAAGAAGATGTAGTGAATGTAACAAGTGGGCCGGAAGAAAGAGCACTGAACTCAAAGCTGGAAGACCTGAGCTCCAGTTCCACCCCTGGTGTGTGACTTGGACACCTTGGTGTGACTCAGCTTCCGGTCCTATAAAATAAAGGAATTGCACAGTTGATTTCTAAGGTCCCTTTTAGCTCCCAACCCCATGATCCTGACCCTGAATTAGAGGGAGCTCTGAAGCTTTAGTCTCAGAACCCAAAGAATCCCTAGCTTGGAGTTTTCCTAGAAGAGTCCTAAGCCCAGCTCTGTTGCAGACTCTCTCTCCCCTGGATCAGAGCAGGCTCACCAGGGAATTAGCTTTGGCCTGGAGTGGAAAGATAGGCCAGAGGTGAGGAAAGTGGCCACTGCTCATTCTCAGGAAGGAAAAGACCACTGAGCTGGGTTGCACTCAGCATGATTCAGAAGCAAAAATAGATGATTTGGTCTTTGGCTGAATCAACAGAGATCTGGTGACCAGAGCAAGGGAGGTGTCCTGTGCCCTGGCCAGACCATTTCTGGGGAACTGTGCCCAATCCAGGTCATGGACTTTAGGAAGGATATCGAAAAGAAGGCAGAATAATACAGTGCAAAGGGGGAGCTCTGACTCCATGATCTTATGATCTGGACTGGACTACATGCCCTATGAGCATCAATCAAAAGAACCGGGGATGCTAAGTCTAAGGGAAAGATAAAAACATATAAAATGTAATATAAATAATTTAAGATAAAAACAAAAATAACTTTTTTTCAAAAGAATTTTTCAAAAAAGCCAGGCAAGATGCCGTAATACCATTTACCAGGAAGGCGGAGGCTGGTAAATTGTTTGAGGTCAGGATGTCTGAGCTAAAATAGAGTTAATACACATCAGATATCCAGACTCAGTTTGGCACCAAAGTGGTGAGCCCCCTGGCAGGGCTGAGGAGGGGCTCGCTAGGCTGATGAAGGACATTAACCTACCCAGATCAGAAACAGAACAGGTCAAAGCTCCCATGCTGACCAACAGGAGGAGTGGAGCCTTCAATGGCCACTTTCAAGATAGGGAGGTCAAGTCTCAAAAAAAAAAAAATGACAGGGGCAGCTAGGTGGCACAGTGGATAGAGCTCAGGCCTTGGAGTCAGGAGGACCTGAGTTCAAATCCGACCTCAGATACTTGACACTTACTAGCTGTGTGACCTTGGGCAAATCACTTAACCCCGACTGCTTCACCAAAAAGCAAAAAAAAAAAAAAAAAAAAGACAGAAAGATTTAGGGGGAAAATAATGGCCATTTACAAGTCTGTGAAGAACTGTCATGCAGATGAGGGATTCTATTTGCTTGGTTTGGTCCCAGAGAGCAGAACTGGAAGCAATAGTTCATCATCATCATCATCATTGTTATTTAATAGCACTTTAATAAAGTTATATTAATCAATAGCATATAAATTAAATATATTATATACTATATGTTATATATAATATATTATATAAATTAAATTATATTAATAAATAAATTGTATTGTGTTAATATTATATTAGTAAATAATATATAGCACATTTTTAAAGTATTTTACATGTTAACTCATCTTATCTTCACAACAACCCCGGAAGTCAGGTCCTGTTATTATCCCCATTTTATAGATTAGGAAACCAAGGCAGACAGAGATGAAATTACTTGCCCAGGGTCACATAGTAACAGAGAAAGAAAGAAAGAAAGAAAGAAAGAAAGAAAGAAAGAAAGAAAGAAAGAAAGAAAGAAAGAAAGAAAGAAAGAAAGAAAGAGAGAGAAAGAAAGAGAGAAAGAAAGAGAGAGAGAAAGAGAGAGAGAAAGAGAGAAAGAAAGAAAGAAAGATAGGCATATATACTTATATTACTGTATTTCAATCTAACTGTTTTCCTGCACAATCTCATGCATTTTATGCATTTAAAAACATGACTCTTAGAAGGAAGGAAATAAGTATTTCCTAGTTTCAGCAGACCGATAAAAGGGTTCATAATATACCCAAAAAGTTAAAAGTGCCTGCAGTAGACCATCTCTCAGGTCCCTTAAAGGTCTAGTGTCCTATGATTCCATGGCACACAGAAGAAGGGGTTCACCCAAGGATTCTGGGGACCTGAGGGCCTAGACTATCCCACCCTGTACCTGCTGAATCCCTCCCAGCACACCAGGAAAAGGAGAGTGCTATGATTTCATCTCACATCAGTACTATCCAAGATGAAAGTAATATAATTACTGGGCCTTGATTGGGTAACTTCTGCCCCAGAGCAAGGCAGGTTCACCCAAGGAGAGTAAGTGAGATAAGGAGCTGGTTGCTGAGAGGAGGCAAAAAAGAGAGCATTCCTCCCCACCCACTCAGCACAAATATTGTTGGGGGGTGGGGGTGCAGGGGGAAACAGGTGTCCTAATCCATAGTGTGGTAGAAAGAGCCCTGGACAGGAGACCAGCATTCTGGCCCTGGCTCTGCAAAGAACTGGCTGTATGGCCTTGGGTAAGTTCCCTCTCCTCTCTTGGCTTTAGTTTCCCCATGGGAAAAAATGAGAGGGTTATATATACTTAGTGATCTCCAGGGTCACTTCCAGCTCTGAAATTGTGTGCTCTGAGGTCCTCTTTAGCTCTGATATTCTGTGTTCTGAGGTTCCCATCTCCACCTCCACCCCACCCTCATCCAGCTCTTACATCCAGTTCTCACATTCAGACGTTATACGATTTTGTGACCATGGACCTACTCCCCATCATCCCCATCCTCCCTCCTCACTAGTCCATACAATACAGGTTATCGGAGAAATAGTGTCTAAGACTTGATTGGAGAAGTGTTCTAGAATACAAGCACAAAAGTGGAGGGTGGGAGAAGAAAGAGAGGAGGAGGAGGAAGAGAAGAGAGGAAGAGGAGGAGTGCCCTGGATGGAGCCTTACATGCCCTCAAACTAGCTGAAACACAGACTAAGCCCAGATTATAGATAGGTGCTTTCTAGAGAGCTGACCCCAACAGGTACAGAAGGACCGCTCATGGATAGGGAAATTGAATGCCAGAAACCTGCAAACAGAAACCTTCCCACCCCAACTAGCCTAGCTGGAGGTTCTCCCCTGGGACCTTGGAGCCCTATCCACTCTTCTTCTTCTAACGGGACAAGGGATAACCCCCATTCTTGTCATATGAGCTCGCCAGGCCTAGGGATCGGGGAAGACTTGAGCTATATAACTCATCAGCACAGAAAATCAAGGCTGAAGGGCTGACTGGGCTAAGGATTTAAATTATCCCAGACTCCCCTACCCATTCTCCTTCCAACCCTCCCCTCCCTCCCCTCTTCCCCCAGTGGGGTGGAAGCTGAAGCCAGCCAGAGAAAAAGTTTGCTTTGTGAGAAATGAAATCTAGTCCTCAGCCTGGCGGGGTGATTAATCCCCTTAATGATTTACTGATTTGCAAAGAGCCTGCTTTGCATATCGAGAGAGCAGGGAGATACATTCAGCCAGTGCAATTCCCCTAAAAATGGATATAAATATCCCAAGCAATTGACCATCCCCAATTTGAATATTCTGCCAGTGCATCATGGGGGAGCTGACAGGCCAGGTCAGGGGAAAAAAAAAACCCACCATGGAAATGCTTATCCCAGGGCAATATTTCATGCCCTCCATCAGCCCAGAGCTCCACCCCTCCGTTCCCCCATTCCAGCTTGGAACCTGGCTCAACAGAATCAATAAATAAAAGCTGCCTACCTCCACCCCCTCCTTCCAACACCACCACCCCCCCTCACCCCTAGGGAAATTATCCTCCTGTGGGCAGCCACGGACTCTGGACAAATCATTTCCTTTCTCTGAGCCTCAATTTCTTTGCAGGTAACATAGGGATATCATACTGCCAGCCTAGCTAACCTCACAGGGTTGGTTTCAGGATCACCATGTGAGAGTGGGTGGTCATTGCCCTTTGTAACTGTAAAGTACTATATAGAAATGTAAGTTATTATTATGAACTTTTTAATTATTAATATTACTGATTGATCCTGACCCAAGGTGATTCATAAGGTGACTCCCTACTTCTCAGGCAAAACAACAGAATGAAGCAAAGGAATGGTGCAGCAGAAAAAAGACCTGGGTTCAATACTTGGTTCTGCTCTTTCCTGACTATTACCTGTATTGTTGCCTCATCTCCCTGAGCCTTGGTTTCCTCAATTGTAAAATGGGACATTGGACTAGATTCTCTGTCAGGTCACTTCCACCACTAACATTCTGTCACCCTAAGCAAACACTGCTGGAGGAGGATTAATATTAGGTTGGAAAAGATCTTCCCAGAAATAAGGTGGACAGTCCTGAGGTCAGTAGCTAAGACACCCTACCTTTCCTGGTGGGGAACTTCCAGCATAAAGAGGAAAGAAGGCCAGGGGAAGAAGGGTAGATGGGACAGATGACCTCTGACGTGATCCTCTGAGCCAGCTGGGGTGATGCCAGCTTTCCTTCAGGTCAAAACTGATACACATTCCAACCCATACATGCTGAGCTGAGTGAGGCAGGGAAGAGCAGCTCAGGTGCTGGGCACGTAAACAACTGTGGGTGGTGAAGTCATTCCTGAAAAGATTTAGCAAGAGGCAAAGCCTACAACAGCACAGAGGGGAAGGTAAGCAAGGGAGACTTCCTAAGGAAAGGCTTTTCTGCTGGCCCAAATGGCCTCTGCATCATAAGCCTAAGGTGGGGAGGGAGGAGGAAGAGAGTTCTGTACAGCTCTAATGACAACACTTGGGTGGAAATACCACCTTCTCTTTTTAATCTCTTTAACAAACTGGAAAGGCAGGGCAGAAATGATTCCACCCATTTTGCAGGTAAGGAAAGTGAGGTTCAGAGAGGAAGAGCCTTTTAGTTATTCTGAGGTCACACAGAAAGTTAGGAGCAAACCAGGAATAATAATAATGACATTTACATAGCGCCTACTGGCACCTTACAAATATTGTCTCATTTGATCCTCACAATGAATGACTGGTAAATAGGTATATTGTTATCCCCATTTTTAGGAGGAAACTGAGGCAAACAGAAATTAAGTGACTTGCCCAAGATCGCAAAGCTAGTAAGTATCTGAGGCTAGATTTGAACTCAGGTCTCTTAAGGGTTTAGTAAGAAATAGACCCAAGTGGAACCCAAAGTTTTAAAAACAAATGTTAAAAATTGTTTTCACATGCAACTGGGAAATAAGATATACAGGCAATGGGGTACAGAAATCTATCCTGCCCTACAGGAAAATAGAAGGGGAAGGGGAGAAGAGATGGGGGGGAGATAGAAGGGAGGGCAGATTAGGGGAAGGACTATTCAGAATGCACACCGTATTGGGGTGGGGGAGGGACGAGATGGGGAGAAAATTTGGAACTCAAACTCTTATGGAAGTGAATGTTAAAAACTAAAAATAAATACATTAATAAGAAAAAAAAAAGAAATAGACCCTAGGCTCCTCTATAGCAGGAAGATAAAGGAGAGTGGATGCATGCAGAAACAGGTCAATACCTTCCCTCAGACACAAAATGGGTGTCCACAAAAATGGGGTCCCTAGCCAGAGAAGCACTGTCATTTTGAAGGGTACACTCAGGACCTCCTCTAGCTTTAGTTCCAACCCCTTCCATGTTCCTCAGATGGGATGAGATTCTCTGATGGGACATAATGCTACCTGGGACAGTAGAGAAAGGGCCAGAGCTAGGACCCCAAAGCTGACTCCTCCCAGGGAGCCTTTACAAATGGACCTGCCCTGAATTTGATCATTTGTTATTACACACACACACACATACACACACACACACCCTGCAGCCTCTCAGGCTTCTTGAAGGAGGCAGACTTTGTACTCAGAAATGCTGAGAAGTCACAGAATTTACAGTTAAGAAGCAAAATGGCATAATGAGAAGAATCAGGCTACTGGACAGGGCAGTGGACTGGGAATTACCTTGGAAGACCTGGGTTGAAAGGCAATTTACTTAACATGTGTCTCTTTCTCTATCTGTAAAATGAGGGCATTTTGCTCAGAGGCATCTAAGGGCCCCTTCTGATTCAAAATATATGAGTTGAAAAGGACTTTAGAGATTATTTAGTCCAACCTTCGGTTATAGACTGGGGGGTGGGGAAAGTCTCAGAAGCTCTGGGTTTGAATCCCTACTCTGCCACTTAATAACAGAGTGACCTCAAGGTCACAGGGCATGGATACATCTATTATATTAACACATCCCTTCCTTCTGAGCTTTGGTGTCTTCTATGAAGAGGAGGAGAGACACGGGACTGGACTCAATGATTTCCACTATCTCTTCCCACTCTGGCCATCTCTGACCCCATCCACCCCATGGCAAGAACTTCTCCTTCGTTTCTTTCTCTCTCAGACCTAGTGGCATCTTGCAACTGACCAGCTAGGGTCTGGTATCTCCTGATTGAAGGGTGTGAGACAGAGCTATGCCCCCTCCCACACTCCAGGATGAGCAGTCATAAGATAAAAACTCCCCTCATCCCAGCTGTCTCTAACAAACCTGGAACAATAGAGAGCCCCTCGCCTTCCATTCACAGTATGTCCACCCAGCCAGGGCCCTGGTGTTTTCATGTGACTATGGTGGGGGAGGATGTCTCTGATTAATATCTGTAACTAGGGGTATAGACCTATATCTGTAATATTTATGCGATTTGTGTACGTAACTGCTTTTTGGAGTATTGTCATATGTGATTGTGTATATAGTTGTATATGTTGTGTATATTGTATGTTGTGTATGATTTCTGCCTAGCTACTCTTAAGTGTGGTTGTGTGTGATTTTTGTGTGACTATGACATTTCTGTGACTTTCTTTGTGCTTAGTGGCTGTGGCCCAATCTATGATATTAGCACGTGGAAATCAATGTGACTTGTATGTGTGTGGCTATGTCTGATCTCTGGGATAATGAACGGAACACTGGATGTAACGTGTGTGGTTGTGTTTTCGTTGTTCTAATATGTATGTGGAACTGTGTGAATACACTGCCCTCTACAACCCTGTCAGAGGCCTGCAGGACTCCCCTCCCCTCTCTTACCCTATCTTCAAGCCCTCCTTCTTGTCAGCCCCTCCCCATCCTGCCCCTTCCCCAGACAGCCCCACCTCCCTCCTGAGACCCCCCACAGAGACAGGCCCATCTGCTGGACAATCAGTGACCTGTGTCAAATGAGGCAGGAGTTTGGGTAGGCCGGACTCATTCTGGGCCAGAGCAGGCAGGCGGCTATGCTGGGAAAACCCCCAGCATGGAAGTGGAGGGAGGGGGAGGGGGACAGATTGACTGATGTGAAGGGGAGCCCTAAAAAAAAAGAGAAGGGGGGGCAGGAGTAAGGGGGGAGGAAGACAGACGGGAGCTGCCCTGGCAGAAGCACTCTCTGGAAACAATGGAAAAAAGCACTGGGGGGGTGGGGTGCTTGTTTTCCCTCCCTGGGGATCTAACTTTGGACACACACAGTGTCATACCACAAGTGCCCTGATCTGGGTAGGCCCTCGGATGTTTCAGAGTGAGCCTCCCCTTGGCCTGGTGTGCTTTAGTATGTCTGTTAGCATCTGGGTACCTGTGTTAGCATTTGTGTACGTGTGTCTGGACGTCTATCGGTGCCTCTATCTGTACCCACTCTTGGGCACACTAAGAAGAATTCTGCTTCTGTCTCTATATGCCTGCTCCGGCTCTGTGTGCTGCAGGGCGGCTGACTGTGTGTATGTTTGCATCTGTGTGAGTTAGTGTCTGTATGTGTCTGTGAGGAGTCTGCATGTATCCGTCTGGTCTGTGCGTATCTGCTTGTGTGTATCTATTTGTGACTGCATCTGTGGGGTCTGTGTATTTGTCGGCATGGATCAGCCTGCCTGCCTGAGGGCCAGTGTTGTGCTGGAGAAAAATAAAAAAAATTCAGCTGGGGGAAGGGGGAGGGGAAACACGGCAAAAGCCCTGGATTTGTTTCCCAGCTCTATCCTTGGTTCCGTGGGTCTGTCACCTTAGGCAAGTCACTTTCCCATGCCAAACATGGACTTCTGTCCTGACTGTCTCCCAGAGCTGCTGTAAGGATCAGGTGAGATCCAATGAGTTTCGAAGAAGCATCCAGTCCAATGACCTCATTTGACTGAGAATGGATAGGAAAGTGGACTGTCACCACGAAGTGCTTCTGAAAATGGAAGCTGGGAGTGTTGTTACGTGTGGGGATGAGCTCTGACCAAGGAGGGAACCCCTCTCCCTGCCCCCATTCCCTTTGAACAGAGGATCTGCTTTGACCCAAGCTGGCACTGGCTAAGTCCTTGCTTATTTGGGTTCTAATGCCCAACAGAGGTGCTTCAATGCAATGACTTGAAACCTCCACTCACAAATTGGAAGGAATTGTAACTTAAAAAATAAGTCCTAATCATTATCGTTCCAAATCTTGACATTCCAAAACAGAGGAATGAATTTGACTTTTTATTCTGAAAGGGAAATCCTGTATTCTGTCTTCTACGTCTCTTCTAGCTCTAATGGTCTGTGGTTGGCGTTCTAGCACAGACCAAAGCCCAGCTAGGGTGAGATCAGGGTAGGAAGCACAGCTTAAGTACTGCCCTTCCCCACATATCATCAGCTTCTACAGGCAGCACAGATCTGGGGAAATGCTCTCAAATTAGAGCAGCCAAACAGGTTAGAACAGAGTACATAGACTGCTAGAACAAGAAGGGACCCTAGAACATCAAAAATTAGACTACAGAATTCCAGCATGGAGAACAGAGAATGTGAATTGGAAGGTGCCTAAGAATTTCAGAATTGGAAGAGATCCCAGAGACAGCCTAATTTAACCCTCTCAGTTGACAGATGGGAAAAAATAAGGCCCCCAAAAATAAATGTGAACCGGTGTCCAGATCTTGAAATACCAAAACAGAGAAAGCGAATGTGACTTTTTCCTGGAAGTCCTACGTTCCTTGTTCTAGCAGTCCCCATCGGGGGCTCACTTCATTTATAAGCCCCACCCGGTCCCCAAAGGGTTGAAGTATAATCCTTTTTGCCCCTGAGGAGGGAAACAGCCAGGCTGGCATCAGGTGCTAAGTCACAGCCTAGGTGCTCACTGATGGCTAAGCCTAAATCTAGAGTACCACTCACTGTACAAAACCCATAGAGATACTTCTGGAGGGATTTTTTTCCTCTCCCCAAGCTTTACCCACAGCAGCTAATGGCATCGGCCCCCCAACAGTGATCACCAGGTCACGACAAGCTCTCACTAGAAGGCTCACGGACTGAGGAGGTCTGCTGAATTTGACGTTGATGCCGAACGCAAGTAAGTACTGTACTGCTTTTAAACACTCGTCATATTACCAGAAGATTTCTGCCCCAACAAGAAATCAGTATTGAGGTTACATAGTCAACAGGGCAGTGCTCTCATAAAAGGGGTGAAGGCCCCATTCAGAGCTGCTGAATGAGAGCAAGTTTTCATAGGCTTTTAGAAATGGAAGAAATTTGAGAGATCTCCCCAGTCCAGTGGTTCTTAGCTCCCCAAAGGATCTTAGCTCATCAGAGGATCTGGGTTCTCCTCCCATTGCTGCTGCTTACTGTGTGACCTTGGACAATAACCTCTCTGAGCCTCAGTTTTCTTACCTGTAGAAATAAGGGGGTTGGGCCTTTTGGCTCTAACTGCTATGATCTAACTACTACTTTAAATGACACTCAAGTGGAACTCACAGACTCCACTCAGACAAAATGATAATCACCGTCCATTTATTGATTCAATGCTTCTGGGTTGTTTTTTCTCCTCCAACCAAGGAGGATTAGATGGGTTTGCTTGCCTGCATTTTCCTGTCACTGAAACTTTTTTCTTTCTGGACATCATTTGGAAATCTAGTTCCCTTGTTCTACAAATGAGGAAGCTGATGCCCTCGAATCAATAGTTCAAGTTTACCCTACCTAGGAAGTTAGTGTCAAGGCTAGGAATAGAACCTATGACTCCTGTCTCCAAAGACCAGGTTCTTTTCTGTCACCTATATTGTGAATCTTGATCTCCTAATCCCAGGGAAATGAATCAGGGCAGAGGGGAGAAACCTTTTGAAAAGCAAAAAGAAAACACTTACCCAACAGAAGGGTTCTGCCTCATAGCATCAAAAGGGCAGGGCCTCAGGAGCACAGCCATCTGACAGCCTGGAGTGAGAAGACATTTGAGAAGCATTTCATGGGTATCCAGGACACCTCAATTTTCCCAGACTTAGCCACATTAAGAGCCTAAGGTAGAGACAAACAGAGTAACCCCTGAAACTATGGGTGGTGACAGGGGAGGACTGGGAATCTCCCCCCCCCCATAGGGAGGTGGAGTAGCCAAAGCGTTTTTCACCTACAGGGTAACTGACAGAAACAGAAGATATACTCCTCTGAGGGTCTCTTCACAGGCTTCAGTCACCATCTGAGAAATCTATCTGTGTCATGAATGACTCTCAGAATGGTCAATGTTTCCCCAACCCACTTGGGAATCTCCAGAGAAAATAATAATAATAATAATAGCTCCTATATCTATAGCATTTTATGTTTTACAAAAAGATTTTCAGAAAACCCTGAAAGATATGCAGTGCAAGTATTATTGTTACACCCATTTTAAGGATGAGTAAACTAAGGCCCAGAGAGGATAACTTAAGCTCGGAACTCAAAAAATGATGAACTAGAGATGAACTAGGGATGACCTCGGACATCATCAAGCTTATAGATGAAGAAGCTGGATCATAGAGGTGGAGGAATTTGCAACAGCAGGAAGTAGCAAAGGGGAATCTCAATTTGGGTATCCTGACTCCAGGCCCATACTCATTCTACCCCCACTGAGACCTGATTAATGCTTAGTTGACCACCTGTTTGGATGGCTTCTGCCAGATATCTTTAGTACGGGTTTCCTGATGGTCTGTTCATAGAAAGCCCTCACTCACCTCACTCTGAGGCCCAGCCTCAATTCACAAACAGCAGCCTAAGGGAAGAAGTAATGAGGGAGGGAAAGAGGGAGGAAAGGAAAGAGTGGGGAGAGAAAAGGAATTTCAATGGCAAAGAAGAGATCAGTCCCCTCTACCAGTCCATAAAGCATCCATACACACACACACACACACCACACACACACACACACACACACACACATACACACACACACACACACACACACACACACACACACACACACACACACGGCAAACATCCCAGGATCCCTAGGGATCAGAGATTTCTCTGGCTCTCAGACCTGGGAAAAGACAGGAGGCTGGTGGATGAAGCAGTTAGGGAGGAGAAGGATGAGGACTGGCTGCTAGGGAGCTTGGGTTCCTGAGGATCTGAGCCCCTCCCTGAGGCCTCGGCCTCCCCTCCATGAAGTGAGAACATGATAAACCTCCCAAAGACTATCTGCTATGGCTGAAGTTCTGTCCAAGGCCCTTTGCCTGCCTTTAATCCTGGAGTGACCAGCAGAGTACCTGAACCGGGCCCTGGGCTCTAACTGTCTGACCTTGATGGGGATTGAGGGGAAGGTGTATCAAGATGTCAGTCCTCTTCCTTCCTTTCTTGTGCCGCTCTCGGAACATAGCCTGCTGAAGACCTAGGACCTCTGACCCACAGAAATGGTAGGAACAAGAGTGAGGAGGTTTCCAAGGTTTCTCTGACAGAACTCGGCCCCCAACCAGACTTCCATGGAGAGCAGGCTGGACAGCTCCCCACCCCAGCAGGTTTGCCCAACCAACCCCCTTCCTCAACTCTCTTCTCCTGCCAGGCTGTACAATGTCTCCGTGGGGAAGGGGGAGGGGGCAGTGACCTGGCTGTGACCCCAGTCACTGAGCCTGTCAGGCCCAGTGGGAAAGAGGAGCTGGGAGCAACTTCCAGAGAGCCCCGAGGGGGCCCGGCCGGAGAGGGAGAAGTCTTAAGTACCTGGCCCCCTCCCATGGCACCGCGCCCCCCCCCCCCCCCCCCCCCGCCAACTTGCTCCTCCAGAGGGCCCGATGACATTATCCCAGGGAAAAACACGGGGGCTGGGCTCTAGCCCGAGCCCCTCCCTGACACCAGTTACTTTCCCGCTAGTAGTGAGTATGTGGGAAAAGAATGAAAGGGAACCAGAGAGGCCTGGGACAGTGGCTTCTTTACTGGGAACAAACAGCCCTCAGTCACCGGCTCGGTACTCACCTGGGCTGCAGCGGTGGGGCTGACTTAGTCGATAGACGAAAGAGATCGAGCCCCAGCCCAACCCGGCCGGGCCTCGAAACCCCGGCTCTGTCTCTGTCTGGCACAAAGCTCCGGCACTCTGCGCTTTGCACCCTCCCCGTCTGCCTGCCTCGCCTTTCCCGGGGAGCCAGAGGCCCCAGATCGGAACCGGAGCGGCCGAGGATCGAGATGGGTGGGCCCTCAGGAAAGGAGAGCGCGGGTCAGGGCGGGGATAGGCAAAGCCGAGCCGAGCCCATAACGAGCCCGGATCCCGTGCGGGGGGCGAAGGAACCAGACCGCGGTTTTACCTCTCAGCTCTGTACTGCAGGGACTCGAGATGCATGGGGAGGACCAGTCCCGAAGCAGAGCAGCGGCCTCTCGGAGAGGAGGAACCGCGGGGCTGAGCAGCTTCTGGGGGAACCTGAGCGCCTCCCAGAGCCAGCTCTGATCCCCTGGACAGGGGAACCGAGGAAGAGACTCTGAGCCTCCTTCTCCTGCCTCACCCAGAAAGAGTTATCTGCGCTCTCCCGGGTTCGTTGCTCATAGTCGTGGGCCTATCTTGGGGTCGCCACTGCCTGTGGGAAGGAGGGCCCACGCAGGGAGTGGGGAGAGAAAAGCGAGGTGCGGTCCCCAGTCCACCCCCGCGCCTTTCTCCCACGTGGCGGCCGCGCCCCCGGGGGCGTGAGTGTGAGTGTTAGGTGCGGGGAACTGGGGGGTGGGGAACAAGGGGGAGGTGGTGAATGAACCCCCTGCGGCCAATCAGCGGGACCGACACGCGGGACCATCCGGAGCTGGAGGCCAATGGTGAGGGGGAGGCCCGGGCCCGGCAGACAGGCGAGAGGAAAGAAGGAGGGCGTCAGCCAAGGGCTTTGGGGGGGGGGGGGAACGGGAGGCGTGTCTGCGGTCAGCCAATGAGAAGGAGGAGGGGTGGGGCTCCGGAGTACAGAGCGGGTCCCGGCTTTAAGCCGGCGGAGCGCGGCGGCTGGGCCCGCAGACGGAGCAGCAGCGGCGGCAGCGGCGGCGGTGGCGGCATGGCCACCACCGCGCAGTACCTGCCGCGGGGCCCGGGCGGCGGGGCCGGAGGCGCCGGGCCGCTTATGCACCCGGACGCAGCTGCGGCCGCGGCCGCTGCTGCAGCGGCCGAAAGACTCCACGCGGGGGCCGCGTACCGCGAGGTGCAGAAGCTGATGCACCACGAGTGGCTGGGAGCAAGCGCGGGGCACCCCGTGGGCCTGGCCCATCACCAGTGGCTACCTACGGGCGGCGGCGGCGGGGGCGACTGGGCGAGTGGCCCCCACTTGGACCACGGGAAGGGTGGAGGCGGCAGCCGCGGGGACGACGGCGGAGGCTTCCACGCGCGGCTGGTGCACCAGGGGGCGGCCCATGCGGGAGCTGCGTGGGCTCAAGGCGGGACACCTCACCACCTAGGCCCGGCCATGTCACCGTCACCTGGGGCGGGTGGGGGTCATCAGCCCCAGCCTCTAGGGCTCTATGCGCAAGCAGCAGCTTACCCGGGAGCTGCCGGAGGCGGGGGCCTCGCGGGGATGCTAGCGGCTGGCGGGGGCGGCGCGGGGCCCGGCCTGCACCATGGGCTGCACGAAGACGGACACGAGGCGCAGCTGGAGCCGTCGCCACCGCCCCACCTGGGTGGACATGGACATGGACATGCGGGTGGGCTCCATGCGGGTCACCTGCACCCGGGCGCTGGTGGTGGCGGCTCCTCCTCGGTCGGGGAGCACTCGGATGAGGACGCTCCAAGCTCCGACGACCTGGAGCAATTCGCCAAGCAGTTCAAACAGAGGCGCATCAAACTGGGCTTCACGCAGGCCGACGTGGGGCTAGCGCTGGGCACACTCTACGGAAATGTCTTCTCGCAGACCACCATCTGCCGCTTCGAGGCCCTGCAGCTCAGCTTCAAGAACATGTGTAAATTGAAGCCACTGCTGAACAAGTGGCTAGAGGAGACCGACTCTTCCACCGGCAGCCCCACCAACCTGGACAAGATCGCGGCGCAGGGACGCAAACGCAAGAAGCGCACGTCCATCGAGGTGGGCGTCAAGGGCGCTCTGGAGAGCCACTTCCTTAAGTGCCCCAAGCCGTCGGCTCATGAGATCACGGGCCTGGCCGACAGCCTGCAACTGGAAAAGGAGGTGGTGCGCGTCTGGTTCTGCAACCGGCGGCAAAAGGAGAAGCGCATGACCCCGGCCGCTGGCGCCGGCCACCCCCCTATGGACGACGTGTATGCGCCAGGTGAGCTGGGACCCCCCGGTGCCGGGGGCGGGGGCGCCTCGCCGCCTTCAGCCCCGCCGCCTCCACCGCCTGCCCCTCTGCACCATCACCATCACCACACACTGCAAGGATCCGTGCAGTGACCCCTCCTCACCCTGCGGGGCCCGGACTCGAGCCCCTTCCTTCTCCTCTGCCCACCGTGCCAACACTCCCCCCCCAAAAGGGAGCGGCCCCCTAGACAGCGAGACCTAGAGGACAGTCGGGGGCTGATCCCTCCCGCAGCCCACGCGGACAGGACTTTTTGTTTGTTTGGATTTTACAATTTAAAAAAGGCAAAGAAACTTTAAAATAAATAAATAAACACGACCCCGAACCAGACGAACGAGGACCCGAAATTGTCTCGGAGATGGTGGACTGGCGGCGGAGCCTGGGCGGGAGCCGAGAGGAGCCGAGACCCCGAGCGGACTTAACCAACTCGCCGGCCTACCCACGGACCACCACCTCCATCCATCCCACTCCCGGCAGCCCTAATTCCCCAGACTCACAGGCAGGCGGGTGCGCACCCATCCCTTCCCTCCCTCCCTTCCCCCGGCTGTTTCGGGCGGGATCCCGGCAGCGTCCTCCCAGCAGCGACAGGTAACGCGATTAGGGGGAAGGGGGATCCCGGGGAGAGGGGCAGAGGAGAGGGCGCTCGCTGCACACACGCAAATACACATACTCTTGTCACACGGACACGCTTTCGGACACACTTAAAAACACAATCACACTTGCAATCACACGCACAAACATACACACACACAGTCGGGCGACCTCCATAAACACATAATCACTCTCCCTTACGAAGGCACAGTCAGGCATACAAGCTGAGGAACCTCCCCAGTTGGGGTCCTGGGGGCAGCGAGGTCCTTAAAGGGTTAATGCCCTGGGAAACTCCTGCATCCACGGGGAGAGGCGGGGTGTGGAGGGAGGGGACCTTATTTTTTCCCTCCACCTCTTTTCCTTCCCAAATCGTGGCCACCTCTCTCCCCAGTCCTCCTGGTTAGTGGGTGTTTGGGGTGGTTTTTTTTTTTAATGTTATGTTTTTATTTATTCGTTGAGACGTTTTTCGTTTTTGGTTTGCCAAACTCCGCTCGGGTCCTTAATTTAAATCGCTGTTTACTGTATTTATCGGGGCTCTCGACGGGCGCGGGCGGGAGGGCGCAGCAGGCGGCGGGGGAGCCCGGGAGAGAAGAGCCGAGTCTGTGTGTCTGTCACACAGGAAGTAGCCAAAGCTTTCATCTAGTCCTATCTATTCTCACACTCCCCCACCTCACCCCAGAAAACCGAAAACAAGAAAAGATGGATCGAAATCCTCAAACCCCGGGGATGCTTTCTGTTTCGTTTAATCCGAACCCGCATCTTCCTATATCCCTGCAGGTGGAGGGGGGCTCTATCATTCCCCTCCCTCACTCCTTCAGGGAGACTCGGAGGGCTGGGAACAGAAGGCCTTCAGCCCCTCAGTATCCCCACACCCACCCGGGGGCCCCTTTCTCCCCATCCCATTTTGAAAACACTTTTTGGAAAAGTTACATCCCTATTATTATTGTTTTCAAACCCAGCGACAGAAACAGCACCCCCCCCCAAGTCTTCTTACCCCAGACTCCCTTCAACTCTCTGCCTCCTTTAGCCCATCACCCCCAGATGCAAGTCTGGGGATCTGGGAGCCCAGGAGAAGCTGGGGAAAAGTCCAGTCCCGCTTGGGGCGTTTGGGGGAAGCACTAGCCCTGTAAATATGTGAGATATGTATGCGCAGGCCAGTGGTTAGAGGAAAAGGAGGAATCCGCTGTGCTGAGCTTATCTTGCGGGCTTGGGGTTTTCCATCCTAGAGAATTTTGTACGCTGCCTAATCTGAAGAGGATATTTTAATATGATTTCCGGATTTCTGACCGGTCCTATTTATTTTCTGGATGTGTCTGGAACTTCCCCTCCTTCCCTTCCTTCTCCACCCCACACCCTTCCCGCAGTTCTAGGTCTGTTTGTTACAGTTTAAAGTTTAATTTTATTATTTTTATTAATTTTTTGGAAAGCATTTTGGTGCATTCTGTTTGTATTTTAATTTCTAAAAATTGTAGACTGGGAAGTTCCCCCTTTATATTTATGTTATAGTAAATATTTTATTACTCATAAAACATGTACCCCATGGCTGTGTCCTGTCCTCTTTGCTGTAGCAGGGGCTGGGAAGGGTGGCATGGGTACCATGCGCATGAAACTGAACCTGGGACAGAGCGTGTCATCCCAATGCCCCCATGGTAGGACCCATACTCAGGGTAAAGGTGGTTTGTTTCCATATAGCCCTCAACCTCCTCAGCTTATCTTTTTCCCAAGGCCGTAAGTCAGGAAACCTGGTGTCATACAGGAGAGAGCCCAATACCGATCAGACCAGCTTCTCCTGAAAAGAGGTTGGGCTCAGCTCTGACTCTAACAGTATTAGAAACCAGAGTCTCAAGTGTGAAGCTTAAAAGGGCAAAGCTACACCAAATTTCCCTTCTGGATATGAAGACCCTAAAAAGGATTTGTTTTCTGTTCTCAGCACTCTGCACCAGAAAGCTGAGCAGACAGACTTGGGGGCCAACGAACTGGCTGGCCCCAGTCTGCAGCTCTGAACCCCTCAGGCCACACCTACCAGATTCTAAACAAAAGCAACTTTATGGTGCTCCCACCTTCCTTGTCTGTTTCAGGGTCTGGGAAAGTCTCTTCCTTGGGGTCCTTGAAAGAATAGAAGAATTCTCACACACCCAAGCCACTGGCATCACCATGTTCTCCTGGGCCTAGTTCCACTTTTTAAAACGTGTAAAACAAGTTGGCCCTTAGAGTTTCCCATACCTCAGCAGGGGGAAGGGTTAGAACTCTGACAGCCCCCAAACTCCCTGAGTCCATCACCTCTAACCTAGACTTTCATTCTTCTCTTCCATGGGTCATTCTCTTCCTGCTTTGTATTTAGGAGCAAAATGCCCATGTTTGATTCTCATTGAAATAAATTTTTTAATTTGCTGGGGTATTTGGGTATATAGGGCCAACAGCATCCTCTTCCCTTGTGTCTTCATATCCATGTTCTCTTTGAGGATCTCTGGTTGAAGAGAAGGTCTACAGAGCACATCCCCAGTTTCCATTGATGCTTTTCTCCAAACTCTGGGTGCCAGTATGGAAGGGATGCCCAGAGAATAGGAGTAGAAAGAAGGAAGGGGAAAAGAAAGAGGAATAAACAAGAATTTATTAAGCTCCTTCTATATGCTGGGCATTGTGCTAATAAGCACTTTACAAATATTATCTTATTTGATTTGATTTGAGGGGGAATATGAGCACTCAATACTGAAGCTAGGAGGCCCTTCCTATGGCCCCAGAACAGGAACCTCCCATAAGCCCTCAAGACCAGCTGGCTAGGTGCTGGTGAAGCTTGTGGTTTGTAACAGGACATCAGGCTGTAGGGCCAGGGGCCTGGGCTTCAACAGAGCCAGGAAATTTGAAGGCTTAACATCCAAAATCCTGTCATTTGGGGCCCCCCAACCAGTTTTACCAAAGCCCTTTAGCAAAGATCATGCAGAGGTCTTAAATTCCTAAATAGTCTTAATATTCTCTCAAATGTATACCTCTTTCTTCTCTAGAGAAGCCTGTGCTAACAGTAATATTTTCCTTACAGTCACTTTTTTTTCCGCCTTTAGTCCTAAAAAGAAAGTTGCATCAGTGTGTGTGTGTGTGTGTGTGTGATGGTAACAGCCAGGAGCCCTTTACAGTGCTCATCCCCCCACTGCTAGCCAAGTAGGTGGCCTTGGAACTTGCTCCTTTGGTGGGGGGGGGCCAGGGTGTTGAGACAAATCTGGGATGGTTTTAATTTATTCTTATTTAACTTCTACTGTCCTGTATATAGCAAAGGTCTAGGGCAGGGGCAGAGGAAGACTTTTTCTCCTTTGTCAGACTTCCTCTTACTTTGGGATGTATTTCCTAAGTGACCCTTGGGTTCTGTTTCAGGTCAAGGGGCTGTGCTCACCCACTAAAGTTTCTGAGGCTTTTCCTTCAGTACAAAGGCCTTAGCTGGTGTTTTCAAAGCCTCAAACTCAAACTCTCTATTTCTTTTTTGTCTTTTTTCTCTTGTGGTCTCGACCTTGTAGACGACCAACGTGGATGATCAACAGCCATCCCAGGGGGCCTAAAATTATTGGTGTGCATGGGTGAGCAGGCAGGCCGAGTCAGGGAACTCAGTGGTGACAAGACAATGAAATCCCTAAACTGACTTTTCCCCTTGGACCCAGAAAACACTGGACAATTGGTGCCAGACCCCCGGCACCAACAGGGCCCTAGAGCAAGCCGAGGCCTTATTTTGTTCCTTCAGTCCGAATGTTTTACTCAAAACTATTTCTTTGTTTTGCCCCCTTTCTCTTTATTTTTTTTCTTCTCTCTTGCTTTGTGTCTCTGTCCCTGAGGCAGACTGGGAAATGAGCTAGAGAGAGGCTTAGGAGAGGACAATAGGGCCCTACCAGTGGATCCCCTTCGCCTGGGCCACAAGGCCAGTTTGGAAGGAGGATAGAAGCTCTTCTCGTTTGAAGAGATTAAAGGAACAGAGACTACTTCCTTGGCCTAGCCTCCCCTCCTGATTTCTTGAAGCTAGCTCTGAAGAAGCTTGTTTTCCCAATTGTCTGGTTAATCCTTTGCAAGAGTTTAGGTTTACCCTTTAAAACAACTGATCTGCAAAAAAGCAACGAAAGAAGCACTACCCAGAGAGAAAGTCCAGGTCAGAGCCAGGCTGGAGCTAGAACCAGCAAACTACAATTTGAAAAAAGTACACTCTCAGAAAATTCTCTGATCTCTAGAGTTTCTTGACGACTTTTCCAAATAAGACACAAGCCGTTATTCCCAGACACCCACTGTGTGCCTAGTGACCCTCGTTTGTGCTTGGCTTTTTGGCCCATCACCTCAGCCCAGCTCCCCAGTTGGGGGCAGACCAAATTCATCCCAGTCACTAGATTTTTCCTGGACTTTGGGGCTGAGCAGGATGGGAGTGGTTTTTCCACAAAGTGCTTTTTTTTTCCCTTGGATCAGAGGTCAGGCAGGCAGGCAGGTACCAGCCCCTACTTCTCCTGCCCAGCAATGCCTGTGCTGGGGTATTGGTATGCACATGGATGCGTGTCTGTGCATGGATGTGTCTGTGTATGCACACACTCACCTTCAGGGGAAGCCTCTCATTCTTTCCCAGAGACTCAGATGTCCCTGGGCTCTGACACACAGTGCTGTTATCCCAGCAAAAAAAGATTTTCCTCCCAGATTTTTTTTTTAAATCGATCATACCCACTAAGAGGGAGACCAGCTAAAGAAATGAGGTGTTAGTCCACCGTGTGTGTATGTGAATATTTGTGCCTACACACATCAGTGTTGGTGTGATTCTATGTTAATATGTAGATATAGGTGTGTTTCTGTGTGGACTGAATTTTTGTTTGTACATTAATCTCTGTTCCTATATTCATCAATGAACAAGTATTCATTAAGTGCCTAATATGAGCTGGGTGCTGAGGATGTAAGTGCAAAGAATGAAACTCTCTCTATGAAGAAAGAGCTTCCATGAATCTGTGGGTTTCTCAGTGTCTGTGCCTGTGTGGTTTGGTGTGCTTTGGTAAGTGGTGTGTGCACTCACAAATCTGTCTGGAGAGTCTGTGGGCTTGCATGTTTTTAAGGATATCCATGTTTTTGCATGTATTTCTGAACAGTTGTATGTGTTCGTGTGTGCAATATGGGAGAAGGTGGGTCCCTGGGGATCAGCACAGGACTGGGGAGGCGCGTGAATGAAAGCAATGGTAAAACCTTAGGGCATTAGAGGGATTAATATTCCCAGACCTGCAGCTACCATGTTGGGGAGGATGGGAAGGCACCATTCACCAAAATAACGGCTGCTTTGAACTAGCTTAGAGTCCTTTAAATCATTAAGACCATGGGCCTGGGGATGCATGTTTGGTGGCCATGTGTGGTCATGGTATATATGCTCAGGCCCACACCTATGTGTGTTCATATGTGTGTATGTCTGTGGGACCCTCCAACCCCGACAGAGAGCCTACACGGGCCCAACCCAATATCTAGCGAAGGATATCAGAGGACAATCCTAGGCCATCTCAGACACCTGGGCTGTTCTGTGAGCTGCAACGGAACAGGAGCTAAGGCTTCCACCAGGTGATGGTTTTGCTTTTGCTGCTGTTTCTCAACTCACCCTGGGGGCCACATTCAACCAGGCTGACCCACCCCTTCAGGGGCTCACCTGGCTCCAGGCAGCTTCTCCCCTGGCTGGAAGTTGTCTGCCAAAGGACATAGCCAAGAGGGGCAAGGGTTGCTTGGAGGCCTGTTTAATGATTGCCAGGGAAGCATGCAGACTGGCCCTCTGTGCTCCGACCTCCCCCTCCACTCCCACCTCCCCCTCCACTCCCACCTCCCCCTCCACTCCCACCTCCCCCATGGTTCTGAATGAAGGGGGTGGGGGAGAATCCCCTAGATGGAGCTGGGCTTGGCCCCCAACATTCCCTGAGTTCCCTGCTCTGGGTCTGGGCTCACTGAGGCCTCTACGTAGACTCTGTCCTGCTCCTCAGTCTGCTAAACTACATCCAGATTATGGTGGATTGAAAGTGCTTCTTGGAGTGAGGCAGCAAAGCTTGGGGCTCCCTGCTCTGTTCTGCTCCATTCTCCTCCCCTCCTGCCTCCCAGGCCTCTTGTGGGAGAGGACCGCCCTCTATTGGTCTTTGAGCCAGGGGAACATACGAGCTGAGCTTTCCAGAGAGCGAGAAAGATCGCTGGGGTGGTGGGGAAAATCCAAGAACCGGGCCCACCTGCTCCCAAGCCCTGTCTCCCATAGCCCAGGGAGAAACAGCCTCACTCCCTAAGACCTGACCTCATTCCCTCCTATACACAGTTCCTCGGACTTAGCCCATTTCTCAAGGCCTTTTAAACACAACCTGTCAATCTTACACACACACATACCCCATAGCAACAAGGAATGGTCAGAGCTAGGCCTGCTCAGAAAAGCTGTGAGAATGCAGATGCCAGGTTCCTGAAACTTGTAATAAAAGTGGTGTTTATATTGTTGTCTAGGGACTATTCTCTGAAGATCTCCAAGCATCCCAGACAACCTACACTTCACTAAATTAGCTGGCATCAACCTTCCATTCTCCTCTCTTCTATTATCACTTCTGAGTCCCCTTCTGATAATTGGCAGGACGCTGTAAGTGTACATATGTGTAATCCTGTTTTTTAAACATACACCTCCACATATACATATGCGTGTATATATGCAAACACATACATACAGAGCAACGAACCATCTACTTGTGTCTCCACAATTTCACTGCCTTAGATAAAATGCAAATCATGTAAATACATTCACAACAGTAAGGCTATAAACACACCCGCATAGACACAGCCCTCCCGAACTGCCACACACAGTTGTGCACAGTCACCGTCACACATATACACTTACACACACACACACAATTTCACCGTCCTTTTACACCCTCACAAAATTGTCTATCAGTATGTTCTAGTCAGTCACACGCCCGTCAGACTGTCACCAGCACTCATACTGACACACGCATAGAGATGAGTCCAATGGTGTGCCCACGTTGGGCTGCCATGCTATCTCTTCAGCACTCACTGTCACCCTCGCACACTGTTGCCCTGGTCACACAGTCAGTCACGCCCCCATGGAGATCATAGTCACACTCAAAGCCACGAGTTCACACAGTCATGCTAACACGGAGACATAGCACACACACACTCAATCACAGGTACACTCACACATCCTCAGTGTTCCACCTAGGTCACAACTCCCATCTTTGATCATTCCCCCCGTACCCTTTTGCCAGGTGATGAGAGAGGGCTCTCTCTCTCCAGGCCAAGTTCCCTTGAGTTTCTGAGAGCTGCTTCCTGAGCTGGTACTGGGTAAGGCTGGTTATTACTAGCCTACAGAGGAAGAACTGAGGCATATGGTCTCATACACAAGAAATAATGTTCATGTTAAATCAGACCTCATGCATAATGCATAATGCCTGGTGCCTGATCTCACATTATTTTGGGTGTTCGTCAAAATCAGTGTTATTTCTTGTAAGCTCTCCTGAAAAGATGGGGAGGTGGGGGGGCGGTAAAGTCGTTTGTTAATTACCCACACTGTATCATGGACACATCGCTGAGAACGTTCCTTGCCAAGGGGCCCTCTGTGCTCTTGAGTTCCACGTAGCTGTCTCTCTCATCTCTGTCTCTGTGACTGTTTCTGTCTCTGGATGCGTTGACTTCTCTACATCTCACTGTCTGTGGCGTTAGGTCTGTCTCTGTGTGGGGTCAGGGCTTTCTGCCATCATTGCGTTCTCTGTCTCTCTGGCTCTGTGTGTGTGTGTGTGTGTGTGTGTGTGTGTGTATCTGCCCTTTTTTCTGACTTTAAAGGGGGAAATTTGTAGGTCTCTGTTTTAATGGAAAGAAAAGAGGTCTGTGTATCATTCTGAATCCTCCGGTGTGCTGGGCTCCTGGTCCCTGGAGGGCTGGGGGACTTGAAGCCTCTGCTTCTGCTCTCACACCCGATTCATTTGCCGTTTCATGAACTCCCCGTTGATTCATCGCCTCCCCAAGTCAATGACTCACTCCTGATGGCTTTTCAGAATTTCTTTTTCAAAGATTCCTGATTATTCAGGCTTTCAACGGAGGCGACCTGAAGCTGGAGCTGCTGCCTGGTGAGCTAGCTAGTGGTGGGCTGGTGTACAGCAAGACAGGGAATGGGGGAGAATACTGTTGATCTATCTCAGGCCATCCCTGGGGGCTGAGCCAAGATGGGGGAGCAGGGCCAGGCAGGAGACTTTGTCCTTGTCCCTGGGCTCTGGAGTTGCAATCATGTTAATAGCAGTTCCTTTATACTTGCATGGCACATTATCTCATTAGAACCTCACAAATGTATCAGCAGGAACAGCAATCAGCAGTCCCATTTCACAGATGAGGCATCAGAGCCTCAGAGAGGCCTTTCCTACCAATACACATAGTAAATGATAGAGCCAGAATTCTAACCCAGATCATCCCTCCCTGGGTCCAGGGCTCTTTCCATCAAACTATTGATCAAACTGAGTTGGTCAGTAGGGAGAGTGTGGAGACAGTGCTGGCTTGGGAATCACAGGATACTGGGTTTGAGTCTTAGCCTTCCATTGACTACCCATGAATATCAGGTCACTTAACTGACCTGAGCCTCAATTTCCTCACATGTAAAGCTGAGGGGATTGGACTTGATGACCTTGTAAGTGCCCTTACTGCTCTGTATCTATCATCCTATGAGTCAATCAGAGAACTGGCCCAGGCCCAAGTCTCCCTAGTCCCTGGGAAACTCCCAGACTAAGACAGACACATGTACAGGACATATTGCTGACAGCAGCCTGAGAATATTCAACACAGAGATGACTGGAAAGGGTAGAATTTCTTTACCTATGGTTCCAGGCATAGTTAAGGAAAAGTCTGAAGGTGGGCTATACTTATTCCAGGAAAGCGAAACTATTTTGTGAATGGACCAGAACAGCTCCCTGGAGGAGGCAGGCCTCCCAGAGTTATTGAAATGTTATGTGGTGCAATGAGATGCAGAAGAGGTGAGAAATGGGGGATGGGGCACCCCCCCCTTCCCTAGAGATCTTTACAGATAGGCCATGCCTCTGATCTGGGATCAGAGAGGCCTGGAGGCAAGGGGACAGACACAATAACCTTTTTGGGATATGTCCAGCTGCTGCCTCTAGCTGGGGCTGGTAAACATTGAAGTACCAGCTTTCGGTAAATAGCGGCCTGTTGGCCTTAGGTGGGATAAAGTCTGTTTCTTGTCTCCTGGGCCACATTTCCCTCATGTGGTCTCCAGCACCAATCTAAATAGTCAGCATGACTGTACCAAGCAAAAAAAGATAATGTCCATGATTAGAAGGATTTGGAGGGAGGGGATGCAGAGAGGAAGAAGAAGGTAGGAAGGAAAGAATGATCAACAGCTGTTATTTGTTGATCTAGAATATATAGATGGTTCAGGGTTTCTGACTTAGCAGTGCCCCCCACATGATCACATCCCCAGATAACACATCAGATCAAGGATCTCCTTGACTTCATCTCTTACTAAAGACAATGAGCAGCCAACCTTATATCCCTGTGAGCTTCCTAGTGCAGGGCTGGGTCATGGAGTATCCCAACTGTTCCCTCCCAGCAAAGGACCCTGCCTCCCTAACGCTGCCTGAGTCCTCCAGGAACACTTCCTCCCAGCAGAATGCTCAAATAGCTGCCCCCAGAAAGGGGGCTGCTCATCTCAGCACTTTAATGAGCTAATTTTGAGCCTGAGGCAAGAATATAAAATTGCCCCCTTCCCTCCCCTACCCTGAACTTAAGAAAGTGGATGCATATTTTATCTTTTTTTTTCTGTACCACCCCCCCAGCCCAGTCCACCTAAAGCTTAAGCTCTTTCACTCCTTTCTTCATTCAGTCAATGCTTCCTGAACACCTACCATATACACAGTACATTATTATTTAAAATAAAATAATATTCATAAAGCTCTTAGCACAACGCCTGGCACATGGCACATTTAGGTGCTTAATAAATGCTTATTCCCTCCCCCCCCCCCAACCCTGTACTCAGTACTGGTGGGACAAAGGTGAAAATTGACAGTTATTGACTGCCCTCATGGAGCTGATATTCTAATAAGGGGGATATGATTTGGACACAGAGAAGCATCATCAGGGGAATGTTGTGGAGGCAAAGGTGAGATCCCCACAAAGTGCCTACTATGTGCCAGCCACTGTTATAAGTCCTGGGGATACCAAAAAAGACAAAAGACAGTCTGTGCTTTCAAGGAGCTTACAGTCTAGTGGGGGAGACAAACACAAGCTACTGTGTACAAATAAGATCTAGGCAAGAGAATTTGGGGGTTATCAATGGAGGAAAGGCACCAACATCAAAGGCTTTCACCAGCCCCCATTAGAGGTAGGGATCTAAAGGTGTCCCACAGAAATAATTTAGTCCATCTCATTTTACAGATGAGGAAACTGAGGCCTAAAGAGGTGAAATTACTTGCTAGTAAGTGTCTGGATCAGGATTTGAACTCAGGGCTTCTATATTCTCAGGAGAGTGTTTTACCCACTACCCCACACAAGAGGCACAAAGGGAAAGATCATTAATGTTTGGGCTAGGGGAGTTGGGGGAGGGGTCTAGGAGGGTAGGAAAGAAGACAGCATTAACTGAGCTGGCACTTGAAGGAGGGGGAGGATTTTAACAGGCAGAGATTCCAGAATAATGACACCTTATATTAGGAAGCACTTTCACATCCATTATCTAATTAAATCTTCAAAACAACCCTGTGAGAGAGTTATTATCCTCCATTGGACAAATAAGGAAACAAAATAATTGACAGAGCCTGCACTTGGACCCAGGTCTCCTAAATCCCACAGGAAAAAGAGCCCAAGATGCTTTCTGTGGCCCCACTGCTGCTGTAAACCACAAATGCCTCTGTCTCTAGGCAGGCTTGGGAGACCATCTTCTTCCCTCCCCTTGGCCCCCACCCCAGGATCCCAGGAACAGGAGCCATAATGTGAGAGGAAATGGGAAGATAGATCTCTGCTCCATCTTCTGCAGATGCTGAACAAATCAGCTCCTGCACAAGGGAGGTAAGTAATCTGGCCTAGGGGCTGTCCTCTGTTCCTGTTCCTGGGGACCTCCAGCCCAGGAAAAGAATAAGGACAAGGAAAGTTCTCAACAAGTTTCTTTTCTCTCCAAAGCCTTGTCATCAGACACAAAGCAAACCCAGAAACAAGAGGCTAGAGAGCCATGTATGAGAGAGCCCTCCCTCTTGTCCTGGTCAAGGCCACTCTCTGTCCATGAAATATCGGGCCCTTACCCCCTCCTGACACCTGCCTTTACCTTCACTCTTCCCTGGCCTTCCCTTACCACCACCACCACCCTCCTCACTTCCAAGAACAATGATAGCCCATATTTATGTAGCACTTTATTATCACTTGGAACGCATTCTTTGACTCCTTATAACCTTAACCCAGTAAGTTGAGTGGTCCAGTGGAAAGAGCCATTTGCAGTCAGAGAACCTGAGTTCTCCTGGCTCTGAAACTTACTACCCGTGTGAAACTGGGCAATACCTGTAGAACGCTGGGTCTCAGTTGCCTAATCTGTACAATGGACTAGAGAAGCCTCCAACGTCTCTTCTAGCACTAAATTTATGAAACTAAGGAACAAAAATTATGCCCATTTTTTACAAATGAGAAAACCAAGATACAGAAAATCAGATTCCAATCCCATTGCTCCCCACATCATTGCAAAGCAGACCACACCTCTAGCCCTAGAGGAGTTTTAGCAAAGGGTGACCTTCCCCTAAATCTCCCATATTGGCAAAATTCCAGAGGCTTCTCCCCTTGATCCACCTGCTCTAAGCCTCACCCACAAACTGTGCAACAGTGAGCTTGAGGAGAAGGACTCAGGACACCTCCTGTGGGATATTGGATGAATTACTTCTTCTGCCCTTCAGTCCTGGGAGAGGATCTGTGAGCTCATAGAGTGATCTTTGGAAGGCCCCCATCTCCAGGAACCCTGTGTGATCCTGGGCAGCTCCGTGCTTGGCTCCATACACCAGGACCTCAAAGAAAGTCTAGATGCTGCCTCGGGTCTGAGCCCCCTGCAGGGTTCTATGTTAAGGACTCAAGAAGTGACTGATAGGTCTGGAGGCTGTTAGTGGTGGAGGAAGAAAGAACTGGAGAAACAATCAGTTCATCAGCAAACATTTATTAAGCACCTGTTGTATGCCAGGCACTATGCTAAATCCTGGGGACATAAAGACCAAAGTTAAACGATGCCTGCCCTCAAGGAGCTGGGGAAACAAAACATCCATAAATATATGTGTAGAACATAAACAAAATAAATGCAATAAATGTGGAGGTGGGGTGGGGGTAAGTCATTAACAAAATAAAGTGTCCCTAAACAGAGCAGAGGGAGGAATCTAAGAGGCAGGGAAATGAGATGGGAGTCCAATTATGGGGGACAAGTACAAAGACATGGAAACCGAAAGTGAGGTACACAAGCAACAGTAAAGAGGCCAATGTGGCTGGATTGTAGACAGCAGGAACGTGGTCCCTGCCACAGACTCAGTTTCTCCCATTCTTCAGCTTCTCTACTTGGAAGCTACTTCTGAGGTTTCCCAGTGAATACTGTTCACTTTAACAGCTCTCCTAATTTGAGCATAGTGCTGGCGAAGGCACTGAGGAAGACAGAGTTTAGATAAAAGTGTGGTCCCTCCCCTCTTAGGATAAGGGATGAGGCAGCTGAGGGGTGAAGAGTGCCAGGCCTGCAGGCAGGACAACCTGAGTTCAAATCCAGCCTCAGACACTTACTGGCTTTGTGACCCTGGGCAAGTCACTTATTTTCTGTCTGCCTCAATTTCCTCAAATGTAAAACAGGGATCTTAATAGCACCTACCTCACAGGATTATTGCAAGAATCAAATGTGTTAATGTTTGTAAAGTACTTATCACAGTGCCTGGCACGTAGTAGGGGCTTAATAAATGCTTGTTTCCTTCCCCCTTTCCTCATGGACCTCACAGTCTAGTAGTAGTGGGAAAATGAAGTAAATGGTCCAATGGAAAGAACCCTTTCAAAGTCAGAGAACCAGTTCAAGTCTTGGCTCAGGATAATAGGCAATATTATGCTTCTAAGAGAGGTTTCATTTATTAAAGGAGGTGAAGAGACAAAGGGATGCCCCAGTTGGGGGCATCCAAAAAGACCTCTTGGAGGAGACAATATTTGAATTGGGCTTACATGGGAATGTAGGAACAAAGATAAAATAAGAGAAATTGTTAAGTGGGAAAAAATATATTTGCATCAAATATCAACAATCACTCAAAGAATCACTATTCTCCATGATAAAGAGGGAATTAACACAAATACATAAAACCACGAGCCATTCTCCAATAGATAAGTGATCAAAAGACATGAACCATTTTCAAAAGGATCATAAGCTATAAATGACCATTTTAAAATCATGTCCAAAATTATTAATAATAAGAGAAGTACAAACTTAAACTCCGGGGTTTCACCTCACACCCAGAAAATTGGGAAAATGATAAAAGATGGGGATAATTAGCATGGGCAGGGCTGTGGAAAGATGGATGCACTATAAACATGGTGTTGATGGGGCTATGAACTGGTCCAACCATTCTGGATATCAATTTAGAATTAAGCAATACAAGTGACTTAAACCATCCACACATACCCTTTGATCCTGTCATCCCACTATTAGGCATGTACCCAAGGAAGTCACAGACAGAAACAAAGGTCCAATATATGCCAAAATAGTTATGGGAGTACTCTGAGGTAGCAAAACTGGGAATAGGAGGAGGAGTAGGTGTCCATCAACTAGGGAGAAAAAATCTAACAATCTAATATAGATTTAGAGCTAGACAGGACCTTAGGAATCATCAAGTCCAAATACTCATTTTATAAATAAGGACCCTAAGTCCCAGAGAGATTACGTGAGTTGCCCATGGTAACACATCTAGTAAGTGTTTGAGGCAGGATTTGAATCCAGGTCTTACTAACTCCAAGGACTATCTCAAACCCTAAACATTCCACCACGTTACCTTTGCTTCTCACATAAATGTAACAGAATATCATTATTCAGTTTAAAAATGAGGATGAGGAATTCAGAACAACTTGGGAAGATTTGTATTAACTGATACAAAGTGAATTAAACAAAACTAAAAGTTTTACGACCACAACAATATAAATGGAAGGGTCACTAAAAGTGTAACTTTTCTGAGTAACTGCAAAAAACCAGCAAAGATCCTAGAGAACAGGTAAGGAAGAGAACAAACTTGCACCTTCTTAGTGGGGAGAGGGGGATGCTACAGCAGAATACCACCGTGTGCCGTGTTTTTGCTTGATTGTTTTTCTTTGTTGCTGATATAAGGGAGGATTGGATCTGAAGTAGGGGTGACTGAGTGAAGACAAAAATCAACAATGAAGGTTTTTTAAAACCATAACGGATCTGTAGGAATTCAACAGGATGAGAGAGTGGGAAACAAGATTCTTCCAGCACGGGAAGAAGGGTGAGGGTGGACAGGGAGGTAAGAAGGTATGGGGAATGGATGAGGAGGAAGAGGTGGTCCAGGTTGGCTTGAGTTTGGAGGCTATGACAAGCAAGAGGATGTAAAAGGGCTAGAAAGAGAGAGCGGTCTCAGGTTGTGGAGGGCCTTCCAGGCCAAATTGCACTTGTCCCAGAACAGACCTTACCTAGAAGCAGCCATTGCGAGTCACTGAAGGGATTTGAGCAGGGCTGAGTCGTATACAGATCCACGCATGCCTAAGGAAATTGAATCTGACAGCCTGTGAAGAATGGAGTGGGAAGAGTTGGGAACAAAGTTTCCTACAGAACCAACCCCACTCAGTCCCCTACACCCCTACTACCCCCAGGCCCCCATCACCCTCCCCATCTCTGGCATCCCAGCAGCAGGGGTGGGCGGCTGTTGGCTACACAATGAAGTCTCTCTAAACAACCCACACCCCAGAGGGATTGAGGCAGGGTGAGGGAGGGAAGGCCCAGGAGCTGACAGGGCTTGGCAAGCACCTAAGTCTCCTCCCGCCTCTCACACCCTAGCCCCACCCGCTAGGACACAAACAGCTCTTAGTCCCCCTCCCAGCCCCACCATCGCCCGAGGCTGGCCACAACTGCCCTCCAATTGCCCCATGAGTTCCCCTTCTGTGGCCCCCGGGGGAGTGTGGTAGATGGTTGGCCTGGGCATCAGGGTGGGGCAGCATGAGGGGGCACAATGGGGGCCTGTGGTGGCCTGCAGCAAGAATGCCCGGCTCTCTGGGCCATTGTCTCTTGCCACAGGGGCTCCCCAGGCCCTGTTGGCCTCCCTGGACTAGTGTGGGGAAGGATGGGTCAATGCCATGCTGCCTGGGCCACAGACATGCTCCAGGAACACAGGCAGGCAAGAGGGCAAGGGCTAGAAGCAAGAGAGTCCGGAGTTTTCCTCCTCTCTATCCCTGTCCCTTGAGAGGGATGAAAGGCAGGAAGGGATGGATAAAAGGAGTTAGAGAGTGATATAGAGAAAAGGATGACAGGAGAGATGGGTGGTGAGAATGAAAAAAGAAAGGAGTGAGAGAGGGAAGAATAAATGAAAGGAGGAGGAATGGGTGGAAGGATGAAGGGGAAAGGTATGCATGGAAGGAGGTGAAGCAGAATATGCGGAGGAAAGGAGGACTGGAAGGAGAGATGGATGGAGGGAAGAATATGAGTGGAAAGAAAGAAGAATATATAGAGAGGGGTGGGAAGAAGGGAGGAGAGATAGTAGAGAAAGGATGGCTGCATGAAGGAGGAAGTAAGAGAGGGAGGGATAGTGTAGGTGAGGAGGGATGGATGGATTAGCTCTTCCTGAGTCACCTAGCTCCATAAAAGAGCCTGTTACGAAGCCTAGAAGAAAGTGGACCACAGCTAAAGAAACCAGGCTGGAGGCAAGAATTTTATTTGGGATAGAGACTGTATCCACCCAAGCCCATTCTACCTGGATGTCTGCTCCCATCCCTGGGGCACCTGGGGAGGTCTGCAGAGCTAGCCTGACCCTGACAGAAGTGGGGGGAAGGGCCTCAGAGGAAGGGGAGGTGACGTTCAGCTCAGAGACCCAAGTCGTCCATCATAGTGGGGAGTGGGGGGGGGGTAACCACATTAGAATAATACAGGATTAGAGTGGGGTTGCCATAGCGACGTATTAGGGCAATGTATCATGAAGCCCCAGCCCCTCCATGATGTACGATGCTCTTGCTCAGTGAAAGTGGGGGGTTGGAGGGTGGGGATGGGCAGTAGATATTCTACCCCCACTGTGGGGCTGGGGGATCAGACAACAAACTGACCACTTCATCAAAAGGTAGTAAAGGCCTCAGAACCTACACCCCCTAATTCACACACACACATATATACACACATTTACCCATACATATAGCCACAGATGTACTCTCATTTACCTCACAAACACCAGCTCTGGAAACAGGAGACAACCCCTACCCTACCCCTATCCCCAGAAGCCCAGACCAAGAAAGTGACAGCCCTCAGACTGAGTCCAAGCCCCTTGCTGGGTTCAGTCTCCTCCGCCCAGGGTTAGGTCCCTCCAGGTTCTGACCACGCAGGCCCAGCTTCAGACCTTCTTTTCCTTAAGGATTCAGAGAGCTGGATTGAGGATTAGGAGGGCCAATAACAGAGGGTTGAACAGGTCTTTGAGTATAAAAAGGGCATGAGGGGAGGAGGTGGGGGCTGGGGGCGGGTAGAAAAGATAGATAGTTATTTAGAAATGCTCCCTCCCAACCACATGCCTCAGTGATGCTAACTGGGGACAAGAGAGACAGCTTAGAAATAGAAAACAGGAGTATGCTGTCTGTTACAGCTACTTCAAGCTCGTAGTTAGTCCCTAAAGCAGAGAAAGACCCAGTGACCCCCCCCCCCAACCTAATGAATGGCCTTGGACATGAGGGGAAGAGGCTTGGCCTCCATTTCCCCATCTCTCAGCATCTCCTACCCAGCATATGAACCCCAAAGCCCTTTAAAAACAGAGCAATGTGAAACTGGGTCCCTGCATGTGTATATCCATGTCAGTCTCCATATGTATGTTTGTACAGTGGTGAGGTGGGGGAGGCCACACTCCTCACCCGGGATGATAATTTTTAGTTAATTCAATTGATTACAATAATTATACACCCCGAAAATTCTTCCTTTTTCCTTCTGAATGCAATGCTCTGGCTCTGTGCCAGAGAAAGGAGAGGTTGGGAAGGGAGCGGGGGGAGCTACTGGCCCAGAGCCAGGGACAAAGACTGCACTATCCAACCTTTTCCTCCCTAACTCTAACCCCAATCTCAGGTCTAAACTTCAAATAGGAAGCTAGGGCCTTTCTCAGTCATCCATAGAACCTATCTCGCCACTATCACACACAGGCATGAACACACTTCCCATATATGCACGTGTGTATGTGTGTATATATGTGTATGCATGTAACACACATATTTCCAGACTTATGCACCTATTCCAATCCTAGCCAGAGGAGAGGAGAGGAGAGGAGAGGAGAGGAGAGGAGAGGAGAGAAGAGGAGGGGAGGGGAGGGGAGGGGGGGAGGGGAAAGAAGAGATGCTTAGAGAGCAGAGACACTATGTAAAGGACCAAGAGATAGTGAGACTTAGGAGAAAGACTTAGAAGAAGGGAGAGAATGAGATAGGAAAAGAGATGTGAGAGGCTGAAATGAGAGAGAAAAAGACAGGAAAAGAGACAGGGGAGGCTGAGAAGAGAGAGACTAGGAGAAAGATGAGAGGCTGAGAGGAGAAAGAGAGGACAGAAAGAACCAGGGAGAGAGAAGTCAAGAAGTCAAGTCAAGAATAGAAAGGAGAGATAGGGAAACAAGCATAGAGAGAAAACGAAGAATAAATGGGGCAGCAACTCAGGGAGGAGTGTGAACAAGAGACAGTGAGAGGAGAGACTAGAAAGGGAAGTGACCCAGGGACAGGGCAGGCTCCGAAAATTCCCAGGACAATTGCTAGGGTGGGGGTAGCCCCCACAGCTGCATGGTCCAAGACCCCTTGGCCCACAGAGTGGGTGAGCTGACTGCCTACTCCATTCATACCCCTTTCTTCTCAAGCCAGTAACCAAAGGTCAGCATGTGGTACCCAGCCAGCCACGTGCTGTCCATTGCAGGGCCTCACCATGTGAGGTTCCATCAAAACATTATTGTGTGCTGAGTTCACCCAGGCCCCAACGCCCACTTACCCACTCTGCTCAGTCCTTTCCACAAGGTCCTGTCCAGGCGGTCTGACCTTCCTACTACATTGACCTGCAGCTGTCAGTCCAGCAGGCACCTGGCTCCCAACCTCAGCATTGAGAGTAGTAGCTTTTAGGGTGAGCCCTACTCTGGTCTCTCTGGAAAATAAGATGAAGTTCTCTCCTGCTTTCCCATCACATTCTGGAAAAGATTGAATCCCCCAGCATCTGAGAGAGGGCAAGATCAGGGCCTGAGGGGGTGGCTGGGAGGGCAGGGAATATACATGAGGCCACTAAGAATCCTTGGAATGAGATGCCCCCATCAGGGAGCAGCTGAACACATATAATGGCATCTCATATCTTACCTCTCTCTGCTCATTCCTCCAAGTGATCTGAGGGAACAGAGGAGGAGCTTAGGGCCTCTCTGCGTCACCATGCCTGTCAGTGGTGGGGGTCAGCCCAGGAAGCCCAGAGCACTGGCCGCCAGCCTGGTCCAGAACACAGGCTCCATTGAGGCTCCGACCCAGGGAGGGCATTTAAAGTCATTGGACATACATGTCCTGCCCACAGGTCCTGGTGTGTGGTTAGCCCTCCCACAGGCTGGCTGGCCCCAACTAGGCCCATTGAGTTGCCCCAGATAGGGTGGACATAAGTGGAGGAAAGGAAAAGGGACCTTGGGATGCCAGGCAGAAGGAATGTGCTTGTACAAAAAGTTGCCCTTGTGGTCTTCCTAGTTCCAGACTATTTGTGAGAAGCTACTATCTCCCCACCCCACTGCACCCCACATTTCCTAATTGTATCACAAATGATTAAAAGATGTTGGTAGATGAATGAATATTTCGAATGTATAAATCCCTAGCATCTAGATGGGGTATTCATTTTTGTCAACATGAGTCAGGATGGGGGTTCTTGCCTTCCTCACAAAAGTTGCATTTATTCTTCTTAAAACCAGGGAGTCCCAAACCCCAAAGGAAGCCAGGTTTTGGTGGAGTTTGCACTGGCCACACCCTCTACATGGTGGGAGGTGGGAGTGGGTGGGGAGAGGTAAGGGAGTTGGGGGATAAAGAAATAGAGAATCAAAGTAATAAGAGCATTTGAGCTTGGGGGAGGGGGCAGGGACCTGGGCACTTCTGGAGGGCTTCAGAGACGGAAGGAGGAACTTAGGGCTGCCAGGGGAAGTGACAGAAAGATTAAATCCGGAGCCTAGGCAGGGGACCAACGCATAGCTTCCAAAAGTTGGCAGGTGGAGAGGGTGTGGTATTAGCCCATTACACCGCAAACATGAAGGGCCAAATGAGGAAGGGCTCAGCCGGTGGGAGGTGGGAGTATGAATTGCTCGCCTTTTTCTCTCCTAAACATTCAGAAAGGTGATTCCCAAAGCCCTGGCCCTGTTTCTTCTACCTTATTTCTCCCTCCTAACTCACTTTGCATCTTTCACCCATCTGCATCTTGGTCCTGTCCCCATCTCCCACTGTCCCCTTCGCTGCCTCCCCCCAGTTCTCTCACTTTTCGTTATTATTAGGTTGTGATTTACATTTGAAACGCTGAGTCAGAAAAACCAAGGGCTGCACTGGCAGAACAGCCGAGAGGGGGGTCCAAGCCACAAGGAGCTGGCCCTCATCTCTACGAAAAGGCATCAGAGGACGAAGAACGGATAAGGAGGTCTCTGCTTCTCAGTGAACAGGGGAATTACAGTTCCCAAGGTCTCATTGGAATTCTCCCCACCTCTCTCGAGCTCGGGGTCTCTCCGTCTCAGCCCTATTGGTCAAAGAATTCATACTGACAAGAGCAGTGTGGGGGTTGGGTGTGGGGATGGGGGCAGGAGTGGAAGGAGGAGAGGTGTGATGAAGACAGCCCGGGATGACCACGACTAAAAGAACTATAAATTGGGGAGTCTGGCCCCTCGGGTCGGATCCTGATGCCAGGACTTGGGAAAGTGTTCTCCAGTTCAACTGACTGGAAGAGCTTAATCCTCCTCCCCCTCCCACCCCTACCGCCGCCACCGCCGCCGCCAACCCAGCACCATGATTCCGCTCCCAGAAGGAGCAGAGTGGAGCAGAAAGGGGCAGGGTCCCAGCTCTCCCTTTCTCCACTCCCTACAGGAGGTATAGCTATAAGTCCAGCACGCTGGGAGACTTGGGTAATGACTGGGTTGATACACATGTGGGCGTAGGGGGGCACACATGTACAAGCGTGTTTGGCAGGCATGCGTGCCCGCTTCCACCTTGCAGGGCGGGGAGAGCCAAAGTGAAAGGCAGAGGGGAGGGAGTATGCTGGGCAAGTCTGTCTTTGCTCCCTGGGTCTCTCTGCCTCCCTGACAGAGGAACTGGGCATTGTTGCCAAAAATAAACGTTGGCGCTCCCGCTCCCCGGCTCATTAGGGATGCGTGGCGTTTGGCTTCGGGCCCACACCTTGCAGCTCATTATAAATATGCAGTCGCTGCTGGCGCTACCCCAATCATCTCTGCAATCAGAGCTTTTAATTAGGTTAATTAAATTGTATCAAATCTCGCAGGGACGCAGTTCACTGATGCTGATGAGGCAGCCAAAACAGACCCCAGCTCCTCCGCTAATGAAGGCCGCCGCCTGCCTGAGCGAGCAAGTGAGGGAACAGGAACGCATAATAAGCCGGCATGCATGTCCTCGGAGAGGAGGAGCTGCTGCCCAGGTCGGGGCAGAGAGCACCTCGGTGCCGGGGCTCCAGTACGGGGTGGTCTGGCAGGCAAGGGAGTGGTCCCAGACTCTTTATGCTGGCAGCACGAGCAGAAGCCAAGAGCCTGCACGAGGGGGAAATCGGCTCTCTCGACAACTCATCCACAGAAGCAACGGGCAGCCCTACAGTCCACCCCGCATCCTGACCCAGGAGGCCCATTAGTAATGGAAAAGGCCTGGCATCAGATGCTCTCATCAGAGCACCTGCAGGATGCCAGGCCAAAAGGTGGGGTCCCACGGCTTAGCCGCTCTCTGCACTCTGTGCAGCGCAATAGAAGAGGCTATGCCTCGAGGTAATACTGGGTAGGGTCAACCAGCTCCTGGCCCTTGGTTCCTGCCTCTCTCAGCCCTCTGCACTCTGATGATGTCACAGAGAAGCATTTAATCCAAGGAAACTGAGGCAGGCCTGCAAGAGGAAGGGAGAGGAGGTGAAGTCACACAGCTGATGAATTGGCAGTTCTGGGTATCAGATTCTGAACTCAGCTCCTCTAACCCCAGATCCAGTTAGCCTTTCCCTATATATATCACATGGCTTTCTCATTAGCAGAGGAGGGCAAGATTTGCTCAGAGCCAATCCTGATACTTGTGCCCTGATCTCCACATGCCACCTGGTGATCCATTGGTCGGGGAGGGGAAAGAGGAATCAAAGAGGAGTTAGGCAACAGCATGAGGAAAAGCCAGCTCTCTCTGGCTCCTACCCCTGGGTGACAAGATCCCTGAGCCCTCCTTTACTTTAGAGCCCCTCTGTCCACCAGAGGGATGTTCCCCTGTTTTTAGCAAGGATACCCTGACTCTTCTCTCCCTTGGCCCTCACCCTTTGATGGCATCATCAAATGCCTGGCTGGGTGTTGAGCCTTGAGCTCAGACAGCTGAGAGACTTGAAGACGTTCTGTCTTTAGGCAAAATAGTCTCCCACTTGAGCTGTCAGAGTAGGGGTCTGGTTCAAGGGGTCTGGAGAGTGATGGCCCACCAGATAGGGGGAGTTGCAAGGGGAGGAAGGAGGTAGAAGAGAAACACTGTCATCAACTTCACACCCAGAGGCTTGCTCCCACCATGTTCTGTGGTGGGGCCAGCTGAGTTACTGTCCAGATAAAAGGAGGTGATGAGAGAAGTTTCCCTAGTTTGGCCAAGTGATGTTTCTGCCAAGGAAGCTGGATGTTTTAGGGGTCATTGTGTTTTTGAATTTGGGGTGGGGTTTTTTCCACTTTAGAGAGGTTGGGGTTTTTCCCACCCAGTTACATGAAAACATGAAACTTGAAACCAATCCCTCCCCTCATTTGTCCCTCAACGAGAAGCCTTTGCTGGGCTAAAGAGGGGGAAACAGTAAATGAGTCAGACTGGCTGTAGGGCCGGTGGAACTGCAGGCCTGTCTCTGGTCCATCAGTTTCACAAACCTTCATGAGCCAACCTGGGTCATGGGTGACAGATGCCAGGAAGGGGAGGAGCAGGGATGCCTCCCCACCCACCTTCTGCAGACTTAGTAGCCCAAAAATATATCTGTATTCAGGGACAATGCCTCAAGTCCCTAAAATACTCAATCTTTGTCTTCATCCTATTCAGTCCAAAAGTATTCCCTACTTTAAGGAGCCACACAGAGCTGCCCACTCGAGGCCCCTTCAGATGGAGAAAAACAGACATCCCTGGATGCTGAAAGGACCAATGGGAAAAGACTAGGTTTAAACCAGGGTAGGAAGGACGGAACTTCTTGGGCCTGGTACTTGGATTAGACCCAGGAACAGGGAATACAAGGGGGTCCCGGCACATCCTCTTTAAGAATGGGGGGAGGGGCAGCTAGGTGGTGCAGTGGATAGAGCACCGGCCCTGGATTCAGGAGGACCTGAGTTCAAATCCGGCCTCAGACACATAACACTTACTAGCTGTGTGACCCTAGGCAAGTCACTTAACCCCCTCGCCTAGCCAATATATATATATATATATATATATATTTAAAAAAAGAATGGGGGGACACTCCCATGGGACCAAAGCACTTTAGGTGTGGCCCTGCCCGAAGGCAGCAGAATGGACCGCATGACCTCCACAAATCCCTTTTAACCCCAGGATTATGGAGCAATGGGGCCAAGGAGAAGAAAATAGAAGCCCTTTCCCGCTCCACCTCCCATTGCTTCTCCCCTCCATGGGAAACTCCTCACTGCATTTGCTCACCTCCCCCAGGCCTCTGGGGAGCTGGGTGGGACCATTCTCAGCAGGGAGGCCCCAAGACCTGATGAGTTGGAGGGGGAGCACCCTCTGACCCGAGAGGCAGCTGCACAAGCCCAAGAAACCTGTACTGGCTCAGCCTCCACTGTGCAATTCTGCTCTGCCCACAGCTCCTCCACCCGAAGGCTGCAGTGGGGCACGCCCCTTGGCCCCCAAACCCCCACCCCAGCATAGATCCCAGGGCCGGCATTTGTGGAGAGGGAAGGAGACAGGCAACCGGGAGACGCACACCTACTCCTCTAACCATTTCATGTCCCAACAGGCCCAGGCCCCACTGGCCTACACAAGCAGAGCACCCCATCTCTCTCTGGCTGGGGGGCACACAGCTTTGCTTGCACAATGTACTCCTGGAAGCAGAGGATGGAGCAGCTAGATGTTAATTATGACGAGGCAAGTGCAGTGTGACATTGCCACCATCACCAGGGAGCCAGGCCCTGACCTAATGGGGAGGAGGGAGGGAAAAGGGTCGAAGGGAGAAGGGGGAGGAGGGAGGGGGAAGGTGGGAGAGAGCCTGCTGAGTTGTTGGGGAGCCTCTCATAGAGGGGAGATTCCCAGAATTTCCCCCAATTTGAGTTGCAGCAGCTAAGCTCCCCTGGGACCCTCCTTGACCACGAACTTGGGGAGCACCCTGAGGAAAGCAGCCCCAGACAACACATAAAAATTAATACATTCCAAATACTTTTAACAAAACATATTGAGTGCCTACTATGCACAGAAGGGCAGGCTCACACAAGCCAGTAGACGCTGCAGGAAAGGGACAGCAGTGCCACCTGCTGGGCCTGTCACCTCCCTGCCCAGCCCAGCAGCAGAGCCAGTAAATGAGGCTTCCTCCCCTGCTCCTGCCCCCTCTGCAGGGGAGAGAGATGACTAAGGTACCTTAGCCCAGCTAAGCCCTGAGGTCATCTCTCTGGAAATGAGAGGCTGATCTATCCAAGAGAGGGACCCCCAGGTCTGGCTCTGTTCTTTCCAAGGGGCCGACGTATGTGTGAGACTAGATGATGGGGTGACCATGAAGCGCCACTCCAGCACAAAAGACTTCATCATGCTCTAAGCAATCACCCGCTGGTCCTGCTGCTAGAAATGGGCCCTGCTTCAGAGAAACCCAACCCCCAACAGACTAGAGATGTGACCCATCTGGAATCTTCCCCTCCCCTGGCCCCAGAGGGGTGCACTCTAAAGAACATGGCCTCACACTTCCTTCAAATACAGCCAACTCAGCAGAACAGCCTTGAAAGTATCCAACAGGTATTGAACTTTCCACCGAGAATGAGAAGGACCAGGGTCAGCTAAGGCTCATCGGGTCTCTGGCCGAGACGGGCGATTGCAGGAAAGGGCGCCTGATGGGACCCCAGGAGGTGTCCCAACATGGAGCTCCACAAGAGCCCCTTTCAGACCTTTATAAACTCTCCATAGCCCAGGACGGGCTCTGCGAAACAGGTATTCCAAATGTGCTCCAGTCACAGCTTCACAGTGCATCTTCAAAGCACAGAATTCCAAACCCCCAAGATAGGTCTCCATGCAGGAGAAACCCGGGCCACCAACTGGGAAATGACTTGGCCAATGTAACCTGCCTTGCTCTTTACTGCTAATTGAGGGCTATTCGCTGCACCAAGCTGCCCCTTACCTGATTAAGTGGCCACGGCACCCAGCCATACCTAGTAATGAATGTCCACCTAAAAGAACCTGAGAAGTAGGACAAGGGGCAGGGGGCACAAAGGGCAGCACCAGGCCCTGCCTGAGGTGGGATGTGAGAGAGGACGGCCTCAGGTTGCTCCTGCCTTTCTTCGGTAATAATGATGATAACGGTAACAGCCAGCATTTATGTGGCTTTACATATGCAAAGGCGATACACTGTTATCCACACTCAATGCCACCTTATAGAGGGAGCTGCGGTGTTCCCACTAGGCAACACTTCCCTCCAGAAGCTAGTTAGCTTCCATGAGTTTCTCTGACCTTTATACATTCCCTTCTCTTTTCAAGGCTGTGCCTCAATCCTATTAGGTGACCCTTGCAGAAAGAGGCTACCTCACACTCGGTTCTGTACCGAGGCTGGCAATCATGGGCACTTGTTAAGTGTTAATAATGATAGCAATGGGAAAAAAAATCATTAAAATCCACCCACAGCTGTTCCCCCTCCAGGGCACTGGTGCAGTGTGAGCAAGCCTCCCTGAGCACTCTCCCCTCCCCCCAACCATCTGCTCTAAGCATGCTCAGTCCTGTCAGGCCTCCAGCAAGCCCACAATCCCTACAAGGGCACAAGAGGCAGGTGTGATTCTGGAGGGGGGGGGCGGCCTGTGTCCCCAGGGTGAGAGGGCCATGCCAAGCCATTTGTGGCCTCTGAATCATGGGAACTCCACTAGCGCACAGGGCAGGGGCAAGCAGCCAAGTCTGTTCTGATTTCAGCTGCCTGAGCAAGGGGAAAGGTGTTCCTGGACCTCTGCCTTCATGGGACCCCAGCCCATACTCTAGCCCAAGGTGATTAAAAAAATAAAAACCTCCTCAGAAAGCTGTCTCATCTCTTCTGAGGAGGCAGAAAGGTGCATCTAAACCCGAACTTATTTTGTTCGTCCATATTGTAGCCACAGGGAGGAAAACCCTGTTGGACAGAATCACAAGTTATTAGTAAAACAGACTTCTTGTGCCTAAAGAATGACCAGACTTGGACAACAAGAATTTAACGTTTTCGTTGACTTTTAAATTTGTAAATAGCTGGGGAGTTGACTGTTTCATTCTTCACCTTCACTCTGGGGGTTTTATCCTGCAAAACAGAGGGAAAAAATTAGTACAATTGGGGGGGGGGGTTTGAAGAAGAAGGTCTCAAAAACAGAGAAACAAATGAATAGGCTATTTATGTGAAAGAACTAAAAGTCTATGAGTATCTAAAGAGTCTGACATTTAGTAGATAGATGATAATAACATGGAAGTGTCATCTTAGACTCTTCAGCTCTGCTATTTAACTACACAATATCGTCTATTTTTAAACACCAGTGAGTGGCACTCACTGTTTTGTTAACCTGTTTAAATGTTACAGAGAGCTATTCATAAGCTATAAAGTTCAAATGCTGCCCGTTCCTACCCTATGCTGTTCCAAAGCACTGACTAATAACCCCCTTATTACCTTCTTAATCAAGGAACATTTCAACACTCCCAGAGTAACAGACATTGGCTCAAACTGTGCCCCTAAGGAGCAGACATTTTCACCACGCCTGATTTACACACAGATGAAATCCAGTCTCAGTTAAGACCTTTAAAAGAAACGAAGGCCTGAGGCTTTTCTCTACTCACCAGAAGATCTTTTCGTGTTTGGATTTTCTGTGCAATAACAAACAATTCCTTCTCCCTCTCGATACGTTGCTTCAGGAGGCTGTATTGCCTTTTCCTCTCTCTAGCTAGCTTCTGTAAGAGAAAAACATACAAGTATTTTCAGCAAAACAAACAAATGGAGTAAAAGTCACTAAGAAATGTTTCGGAGCCCAATGGGAGGCCAGATAGGCCAAGGCTTAAACAAGCTCTTTTCATGACTCCACGAGGGCCTCGCTACGAGGCAATGGATGAATTGCTTTGACTTTTGGGAACTGCACTTATTTGGAACCTCCAGTAATCACAGCACTCTTTTGTAGATCGTTTCTGTTTACCAAGGGCATCATTACCGAGGGCAGCAACCCTATGAGGTAACTGATAATTAGCCCTGTTATGCAGGAAACTCAGACCGACAGAAGTGACTTTGTACAAGGTCACAGAGCATGGAAGCAGGAGAGACGAAATCCAAACTCAGAACCTCCTAACTCCAACCTCCCTCTCCCTCTCCTCCCCCCAACCGCTTCCATTGTCTGTCTGGGATCTGAACATCTCGAGGCCAACAGAAGGGGCTGGCAAAGTATGGCCTGGTCCTTTTGTAGGCACTCTATGAGATGCTGAAAAAAACTTCAGGAAAAAAAAGAAATGGCCCTGCCCACATTCTGAAGCCTCTCCCTGCTGATCCCTCCTTTTCAGAGACACGGTCACTACCTAACGTGGGGCCAAAGCTCCACCAATGTTTAGCTCTACAGTAACAGGAGCGAAGAGGCTATTCTCTTCCAGTCCATCCACCTTGAGCAGAACACCCCAAACAGCCCCGATCACAAGGGACAAACACTGCTAGCTAAAACAAGGGAAGCAGGGCACGCCCCAGCACCCTACCTCTCTCCACTCCTCCCCATCCACTAGGGCAAAGCAATGCAACCAGGTAGCGATAGACAGTGATCTCTTGGGGGACCAGCATGTAATACTCAGGAAAGGTCAACGACACACTTAACTATTACCAAAACTATTTCACAAAGAGAGTAATGCCAGAAAACCAGCCTGGCTGCTCCAACTGCTGTGTATGTAGAGGGAATATTCTTGGACCTGAGAAGACAATTCACCAACTAGGCCACAGTCTCCCAACAGCGGTTTCAGACAGCTTTTGTTTTCACTTTATTGCACACACTGTCAAATTTATGGGATTGCCCAATATATTCAAACTAATTAGGGGTATTTATATTACTAAAGCAAGTTTAGCTGCCTCTGAGCTAGAGGAAACTGCTGTGAATTAAACATTGGAGGCAAAGCTGATGCTGTGTAAATGATTCAAATCACAACAGAACAGCTGTCTGCTTGAAACTCACAAATTTTTTTTTTCAATGAATCAGTCAGAACTGAGATTTCAATTCTCTGAGAAACCAAGCATCATGTTTCATAAACCCAATCACAATCATGGAAGAGAGTCACAAGGGAAAACCCAACAGAAATTCGTCATTGAGGCGAGGTGGGCTTCATGGTGGAGAGTGAGAAGACCCAGGCTCTGGCACCAACTGTACAATATCTGAGCTTTGTGAGTGACCCAAACAAATGACAATCTCCCTGAGCTTCAATCTCCTTATCCAAAAAGTAAGGGAGAAAGACCACCTCCAAGCACTGTTGTAGGGATCGAGGAAGATGGTGGGCATGGAAGCATCTTGTCAACTGCTACTCTAGAAATGTGAATTATTATTTATAACCAAAAAACTTGAAGGGGTGGGGCCATGGGGAAATACATAATCACTGCTAAATACAAGGCCTCAGACCAAAATAGTCCAAGTGTTTTATCCTTCAATCCTCTCCCATAGGATCAGAGAATGTTACTGATGAAAGGAATCCCAGAGATTACCTAGTCCCTCAATATATTCACTTATACATTTTAAACATTTTTACCATTTGTGATATGTCTTGAACCAATAGAGGAAGAATGATCCCTTGACTGTACTCAAATTTACCAATAATCTCATTTGTTATTATTTATAAAAATAACAAATTTTTGTTCTTCAGTCATTTTTCAGTGCTATCTGATTCTTCATGACTCCATCTGGGGTTTTCTCAGCAAAGACACTGGAGTGGTTTGCCATTTCCTTCTACAGAACATTTTACAGATGAGGAAACTGAGGCAAACAGGGTTAAGTGACTTGCCCAGGGTCACACAGCTGGTAAGTGTCTGAGCCTATATCTGAACTCAGGAAGATGAGTCTTCCTGACTCCAGGCCCAGTTCTCTGTGCATGATAGCGCCACCGAGAAGCCCCAATGTATATAATACTTTGAGGTCTGCAAGCATTTTACTTATGTTATCTCATTAGATTCTCACAACAACCCTGTGAGTTAGGGTGCTATTATTAACCTCACTTTACAGATAAGGAAACTGAGGCAAATAGAGGCTAAGTGACTTGCCCAGGGTCACACAACTAATAAATATCTGAGACATGATATGAATTAAGATCTGACTCCAAATCCGACTCTCTACACCTACAATTAGTCTGATTAGTTTTACAACAAAAAAGAACCCTGACCCCTGGATTAAAAGTCAGAAGACCTGGCTTTTTCTTCTGGCTCTGCCCCTTACTAGCTATGTGAACTGACAGAAATAACTTCCCCTCTCTATAGCTCAGTTTCTTCATTTGTACAATGAGGGAGTTGGATTAATAACTAAAATGCCTTCCAGCACTAAAATTCTATTTTAAAAAAACAAAATCAAAAAACTGAGGGTCTACAAGTCCAGCTGGTCCAAACCTGCATTAGTAGCTCTACCCAATCACATCTTTAGCACCAAAATAATAATCACTAGCATCTGCATAGCACTTTAAGGTTTGTGAAGTGCTGTATAAATATCTCATTTAAAAGACTTTTTTTTTAAATCTCATTTTTATCCTTACAACAACCCTAGATGTAGATTCTGGTTATTATCCCCATTTTATAGATTAGGAAACTGAGGTGGACAGAGGTTCAGTGACTTGCTCAGGGTCACACAGCTAGTAAGTATCTGAGACTAGATCTGAACTTAGGACTTCCTGACTCTAGACACCACAAAACTACCATCGTCAATGAATCAAGAAGACCACCAAAGTCTCCAAACAAACCAGATCATGAGCCAGTTTCCAGTCTCAGAAATCTGTATAGCCAAACAGAAGAGTTTACAACAAGTACCTTTGTTACACAAGGTGGCAAAAAGGAAACAAAAAGTCCTCCCACCCCCCGTGAGGCTGAAAGGAAAGAACTGAGGCAAAAAGCACCTCGATCTGGCTCCGCTTCGTCACGCCCTTCACGGTTTCTTTCTTCAAAGTCTCTATCCTCGGCCGGTTATAGACCCTCTTCACTAGCTCAGGGGCCGTCTGCAGGTGAGTGGCAATATCAAACTCTTTAACTGAAGCGCAGAGAGGGAGAGCTTCCTGAGTGAGCGCCCGTAGCAGCTGCCAACCCCCGCCCTCACCCAAGCCCCCCGTCCTCAGGGAGCCCCATACCTTCCTTTTTGGTATCAAAGAAGAAGACGTGCTTGTTCTTCTGCTTTCCCGAGGCCTCCAGCAGGTGGAGCTCCGATTTCAGGCGTTCGATTTTCTACAGATAGTCAAGGGCACATGGGCCTGGACTCTAGGGTCTCAGCCCACAAGTCTCAAAGGCTACCCTTTCCCGCCTCCCCCCGCCCCAGCCCACATCCCCAACAAGCAAAGAAGAGGTGCACTCGAGGGTGCCGAGACTGCACCTGGGCAAGCTTCTGCCCACCGAAGACCCAGCTCGGCTGGGGATCATCCTTCAATGACGTCACACTCTCCCAGAAAGGAACTGAGGCCCACAAGCCCATGCAGGACCCCATTTTAACAAGAGGGAAACATCAGGAGAGAACGCTCCCCATAGTACCTTGGCTTCTGCCACCCTCTTCATCTCCACATATTTGATGTCCTGAGCCTTCATCACCTTCAGCTGCTCATCGGTCACCTCGTCCTTAGGCTGCTTGACCACGTGGACCCCGTCCTAAAAGCCGGTTCAACCACCCACTGAGTTAATCACCCGAGGAGTAGTTAAGGTGTCCCGCAGGTGGCCCGGGCCTCTCTAAAGGAGGCTGCTCCCCTCACAGACAGCTCAGCTCCACCTGCACTGTGCAGGATGCCCGCCCCCTCCAACTGCCATCTTCTAAAGGTCCCCATTAACCCTAGTTCCACCCTCGAGGGTCACGTTGGGTAAGTCTGATCCTTTTTCAACATTAACATCCCTTTAGATAATTTAAGAAAACAATCACTCCCCACAAAGTCTTCTTTACTTCACAAATTGTCCTCATCTGATAGGGTTTTGAGACCCTTTACCATCCTGGTTATCCTCCTCTAGAAGGACTTCAACTTGTCCCTCCTAAAATGTGGCACCCACAGCTAGATAAAATACCTCAGATGTGGGCAGAGGACAGCCAGACCATCACTGCTCTGATTCTGGACAAAAGCCGTCTTGTAGTGACTCTGGCAAAAAGTGCATTACCTTATTCAAGGGCCATGTCCCACTATTGAATCATACTGGGTCTGAGATCCACTAGGACCTCCAAGTCTTTTTTTACTTATGAAGCTATCTAGGCTTATCCCCTCCTGCCCCTCTTCCTGCACTAAGTGTATGTGGCACAAACTCATTTTGCCATTTATATACGTTCTCTTCCAGAGCAACCACTAATATAAAATGATTCATACCCAGCCCCCAAAAGCTTGCCTGTTGGACATACATCTGATGATAGGTAAACTGGAGATTAGACCAGGGTTAGCCTTACCTCTCTGCCCTCCCCTCCCACAATGGCAAATACTCAGTGAATACTTCTGGGTCAATCAGACACTGACCTGGAGTTGAACCCGAGTCATCTTAAAATAAAACTCATCAGGATTTTTTTCCAGGGCCTTCTTCCGAAGGGCTCTGAGATGCTCCTGTTTCTTGTGGTAGTCACTGAAAAACACATCCCCACATGTTTTTACTAAACTGTGTTTACTAAATGACTTCCTCAGACCAGATCAATCCCAACAGGCAGCCTGGACAGGGATCTGAAAGTTCACGGACAACGAAACCCACAGTTCACTGTAGGCCCAAAGCAATTCAGCAACTGTCAACATCTCTCTTGCAAATGAAAGATCCAGTTCATTTCTCCTCATCAAATCAAAGTACGACCTATGTCACAGAAGCCATGGATTGTTAGTAAGAAGACCAAGGTCCAAATCCCAGCCTGGCCACTTACTTGCCACGGAATCTTGGCTAAGTCATTTAACTTCTCTGGACCTTGGCTTCTTCATCTGTACAGTGGGAATAACAACAGCGCTGCTTATTTCTAGGGTAGCTCTAAGGGTCAGTCAGGTGGTGCGTGTAAAGGACTGTCAAAGGTCAAGAGTTATCCATATATCAGTTATTGTCTGACCCCCCTCTCTCCCAGCCTGTCATACCCAACCTGGGCTACCTGGCTTCCTTCAGTTTAGCAACGTTCCTGTCATTCAAGAAGCTAAGAGCCACACAAAGTGAGAAACTAGGCATCTGAAGGGGGGTCTGGATGCCAGATGGGGTCACAGATGGAAAGAACATAATTCTGGAGTGACAAAGACAGCAAGTGTGGATAAGGCAGATACTATCATGCCCATTTTACAGCTGGGGAAACCAAGTGTCAGAGACATTGTGTCTCAATGAAAGTCATACAGCACCAGGAGAGAATGAGTCTTCTGGGTCCCTGATTTAGCACCAGGGCCTACCCACCTCCTTCGGGAACTGATGGGCCTTCAAAATTCTGTAAAATGCTCCTCCCATTCTGTACTGGAGATACAAGGAAGACCTGGGCCATCATATGGAATGACCAAGAAAGGTCACAGCAAGCATCCGACAAGAACAATGGCGCTAACTGTGCTATCAAGGATTCATTATCTTAGGGGTAAGGGTGGAAGGGGAGGGCAGTCACTATGACCCCAGCTTTCACATCTGGTTCACAAACTCTCCCATCCACACCTCATGGGGATGTAAGAGTTGGAACAACTGGATACTGAGATGCTATCTGGCATTTCAAGGACTGGAGAGGAAAAAATCCTGCTTTTTGGCTCAAATATCAAGACCATCACAAACAAAGTCACTTTGAGGAAACGAATCTGGAACAAAATGGAATGAAAAATTACGTTGCAACTGGAGCTGCTACAAATATTACTATGCCTAAACTAACAGACCAGTTTGGGGCCACGGAAAAGCGTCTGAGGGGCTGCCAAAGGTTTGGCTACTTCATCAATGGCAGGAAACAATCCCCTTCTGGAACTCAAGCAATTTTGTCACAGTGCTTCAAGACTATCATGTTATTTGCAGCAGCTTGAACAGAAGAATCAACTCACTTGGCACGAAGTTTATAATCTTTCTTCTTTTCCAGAAAGCCCAGATGTTTTCGAAAGCCAGGCTAGAAGACAAAAACATGGCGTTTGGTTTCCCCAGCACACCACACACCCAATAAAGCTCCCATTTGACTGCCACCAGCCCCTCTGAAGAGACAAGTAAATCCATGTCCTTGGAGCTGTCCCTGTGCCCCAGCTTCCCTCCCTCCTCGTTTCCTCCATACCTATCCTCTGCCAGAGGACAAGATACATCGAGTTGGGCGCCAGTAAGTTTAAAAGCTTGGCCACAGCAGGCTTTCTAACCAATTAAGGACAGAGGGAGGCAACAATGACTGTGCACCATGTGAGCAGTTGCCAGCAGAACTAAAATTAATGTGAACTGGATCCAAGAGTTTGTAGAAAATCAAGCAGAGGGAACACAATGTGTATGTCCAGTGTCCCAGCAAATCTTAGGGAAGGGAGGGAAAGCTTTCTACCTGAAGGAGAATACCCCTGGTCGGGAGGCTACAAGGATGGAATTGGGGTGGCTGAGCGTGTATCTGTTACTCTGACATCATACGAGGGGTTGCTCGGCTAGGCCTCCAATTTTTATGGAGCGATCTAACAATTAGAAGTCTACTAATATACTGCACATTTACGAGGTGGTTCATCGTTTTTTGTCATCCTTTCAAACAAGAGTATCTTTGGTAAATCCATGACTTTTTCCCTGTAGGTTCCTCCTCTATGGTCACATACTTCATAACCATCTGGTCTGAGCATTTAGAGTAGGAAAGGACTTTAAAAATTCCCTATCCAAATGGTTCCCAACTTTTTCAAGTATAAGAAACCTTTAAAATGTCAAAAAATATAATTTATCCCCACATGATGGTGAATGTACCAAATAACCATTAATAAAGAAAAATATGACAAAAACCTCTATGAAATCAATATTGCTTTTAAATGAAATTATATTCTATTCATCACAAGAGCATCTACAAACATTTGAAAAACAGTAATATTTATATGTGCAAGATATAGTCTTTATTCCATCTACAGAAGATTAAGTTTGTCAAAATACTAGATATCCAGTGTACTGGAGAACAACTAAGTAAATAGTGACACATTAATGTGGTGGAATATTTACTGCACTGGAAAAAAAAACAACAAAAATGAAACAGAGAAACATGAAAGACTAATGTGAACTCAAGAAGAATGAAGTCAGCAGAACCATGAAAACAACATATACACTGACTAAAGCAATGTTAATGAAAGGAACGATCAAGTGAAACTGACAGTGGTCATTAGAATGACCACACTTGGCCCAGAGACAATTCTCTTTTGATGGTGAAGTAGGGGCTTTCGGGTCTACAATACTGCATTCGGTGTCAGAGATAGGTCCGTGAGTCACTTAACTTCCTGAATGGTTTTTTTTTTAATCTATTAAAAGAGAAAGCTTGCTAGGCAGAGCAGGGAGGAACATAGTAGGCAATAAATGTGACATAAGAACAAAAGATTTATATAATAAATTAAAGGAAAAATGTAGTGGGAAGAGTGGAAGTTGGGGAGAATGCAGGGGGAAAAGTATCCATCAACAAGGGGTTCAGGAGTCAGGATCTGTTCTTGGAAGACGTGTATCAATCAGAAGAATGGGGGGTGGGAGAGAATTAAGCACATTTATTATATCACTCCTCTTCAACAGCTCCCTATCATCCATGAAGTGAACTCTGTAACCACAGAACGTGAGAGCTGGAAGGGTCCTTGCAGAACATCTTGTCCAATCTCCTCATTTTACAAATGATGAAACTGAGGCTCAGAGAGTATTAGCAGCCTACTCTGGAAAGAACACCAGATGTCAAGTCATGTAACCTTGGAAAAGTCACTTAACCTCTCGAGGCCCAGATTTCATCATCTGTAAAATAAGGGGACTGAACTAGTTGACCTCTAAAAGCTCTAACTCCTATGAACCAATTGCTTGCTCAAAGCAAGTCACTTCGGGGCACAGCCTAGCCTTGCCCAAAGAAACTATAGGATGATCCCTATTACCCCCAGTATCCAATCCACCTGGCATTTAAAGATCTTCATCAGCTGGCCCCTTCCTACTTTTCCAGGCTTCTTATGCTTTGCCCCCCACCCCCTCACTTACTCTACAATCCAGTAATCCTGGCCTCCTTGGAGTTCTTTTAACACTTGACAATCCAGCTTCCAACCCTGCCATTTCTCAGCATTTTCACTGGCTGTCCCCTATGCCCAGAATTCTCTCCCTCCTCACCTCCACCTCTTGGCTTCCCTGGCTTCCTTCAAGTCTCTGCTAAATCCTGCTTTCAGCAAGAACCCTCTCCTGGTACCACTTAATGCTAGAAACCTCCCCTACTAATCATCTCCAATTTACTCTGTATATAACTTAGATATACATAGTTTTTTGCATGTAGTTTCCTCTATTCGAATATGAGCTCCTTGAAGGCATGGATTGTTTTTTGCCTTTTCTTTTTATCCCCTCAGTTTAGCACATAACTAAGAGCTTAAGAAATGCTTGTGGATGGGGCAGCTAGGTGGCACAGTGCATAGAGCTCCAGCCTTGGGAGTCTGGTGGACCTGAGTTCAAATCTGGCCTCAGACACTTGACACTTAACTAGCTGTGTGACCTTGGGCAAGTCACTTAACCCCAATTGCCTCACCAAAAAAGCAAAAAAAAAAAAGAAAGAAAGAAAGAAAAAGAAATGCTTGTGGATAACAGAAAGGATGACAGAACTCGGGTCTCCTAACTAACAATAGAAGACTCTCATACTACACCACCCTAGCAAAGTGATTACAGTGTTAAATCAGCCAGTCAGTAAACATTTATTAAGGCCCTACCACGTGCTAGGCACTGAGCTAAGGGCTGGGGATCTAAAAAGAAGCAGTCTCTGCCCTCAGAATTCAAAATCTAATGGAGGCAACAACAAGCAAACAAACATGTACAAATTATATACAGGCTACCTAGGAAATAACAGAAAGGCGGCAACAGAATTAAGAGGGATTGGGAAAGGCTTCCCATAGAGGAGGTTTTGGTTGGCACTTAAAGGAAGCCACCGAAGGCAGTAGGTGGAGATGAGGAGGGGAGAGCATTTCAGGCTTGGAGGACAGTCAGAGAAAACGGCCAGAGCTGAAAGATGATGTCTTGTTCATCGAACAGCCCAAGGCCGGTGTCACTGGGATGTCCGGGAAATAAGGTGCATGAAGCCTGGAAAAGTGGGAGGGAAGTACGTTATGACAGGCTTTGAACACCAGACGGAGGAAAGAACTCTGGACCTATAATCAGAGGGCCTGGATTTGACTCCTAGCTAATCCATTTTATGAACTGTGTGATCTTGAGCAGTTCATTTATCTTCCCCCATCTCAGTTTCCTCACGCGTAAAATGGGACTCACAGATGAAGAAACTACCTCTACAGATGCTACTAGGCACCTTCTCTAAAACTTTCAAGCATTAGAGATGCATGAGGCACTGTGAATAACCTGCCTGGGGCCACACAGCCAACTTGTGTAACAGGTGGGGCTTGAACTCAGGTCTCCCTGACTCCCAGGCCACCTTTCTACCCACAGAATAAATGCAACATAATAAAAACTCGTTGAACGTAGCCCTGGCCTGAAAGTTAGGGAATCTGGGTCCAAGTCCTGGTTCTGATCCTAACTCTGCCACTACTTCTATGCAAAGCGTAAATAAGCTCCTGCTAGCCCTCTCCAGAACTCAAGCTTCTGGAGCCTGGAGCTTGTGCCTCTCGGCCCCTAGAAATTGACATTTGATGGTTCCACGAGGTAGGAGCCCAGAGAGCGTGGTATGCAAATGAGGGGGCGGGAACGCCGACGACGAGCCGGCCCAAGATGTGCGCACGCGCCAGGCTGAGCGCCCTGTGAAAAAAGCCGGGTCCGCGCGACCGAGTCACGGCGGGGTTGGAAACCCGCGAAGCCGCAGGGAGGGAGGGAGGGAGGGAGGGAGGGGTTCATACCTGGCTTCGTTCCCGGTGCTCCCGCTGCCGGGACTTCGCTGCCTTTTTAAACGCCGCCGACATGTCGCTTCCCTCTTCCGAGAGCCCAAAAGGCACCTCCGACTTCCGCTCCGCCTCAGCCGCCTCGCCGGAAACAGGCCGCGCCGCTGGGTGGCCCCTCTCACTTTCACCGAACAGCCTATCGAACTCGGACCTCCTCGGAAGAATCGTTGCCAAACCTGGGGCTACTCGAAAGCCCTTCTGGGAAATGTAGTTTCTTTTGGGCTGGAGCCACGTGACATCTCGCCCATTGTTGGGTGCCGGCTCTAGTATTCCACCGCCTAAGACTTCGTGCTCTGCTAGTCTTTAGCTATAAAACAATCTATAACACTTTGTTTAGCGCCTACTATATGCCAGCTAGCTGGTGCAATGGTTAAAGCGCCGGGAAATCAGGAAGACTCATCTTCTTGAGTTGGAATGTGGACTCAGACACTCACTAGCTGTGTGATCCAGGGCAAGTCACTTGACGCTGCTTCAGTTTCCTCATCTGTAGAATGTACCTGGAGAAGGAAATGGCAAACCACTCCAGTATCTTTGCCAAGAAGAACGAGACACGACTGGACAGCAACAACATGTGCCAGGCACTGTGCTAATGGCTGGGGGTACAAAAAAAAGACAGCCATTGCCCTTGGGGAGCTTGCAGTCTAAGAGGGGAGACAACATGCAAACAAAGCATGCTCTATGGGATAAATTGTAAATAATTAACAGCAGGAAGGCACTGAAATTAAGAGGGGAAGGGGAAGGCTTTCTGTAGAAGGTAGGATTTTAGTTGGGACCTAAAGGAAACCAAGGAGGTCACTAGTTAGAGTGGAGGAGGGACAACATTCTAGGTATGAAGGACAGCCAGAGAGAACTTCCAGAGACAAGAGATAGAGTATCTTGTTCATGAAACAGCCAGGAGCCCAGTGTCACTGGGTGGAAGAATATCCTATTGGAGAGTAAGGTGGGAGAAGAATGGAAAGGTGGGAGGGGGCCAGGTTATGAAGGGCTTTGAATGCCAAACACAGCATTTTGTATTTGATCTTAAGAGGGCATAGGAAGCCACTGGAGTTATTGAGTAGGGAAGTGACAATGACAGACCTCTGCTTTAAGAAAATCACTTTTGGGGCAGCTAGGTGATGCAGTGGCAAGAGCAGGGGCCCAGGAGTCAGGAGGACCTGAGTTCAGATTTGGCCTCAGACACATAACATTCACTAACTGTGTGACTCTGGGCAAGTCACTTAACCCCAATTGCCTCACACACAAAAAAAAAAAAAAGAAAGAAAGGAAAAAAAGAAAATCATTTCGGTGGCTGAATGGGTGGTTGATTGTAGTGGGGGGAAAGACCTAAGGCAGGTAGACCCACCAATAGGTCATTGTAATAATCTAGGCATGAGGTGATGAGGGCCTGCACTATAATGGTGACGGCATGAGAAGAGAGAAGGTATACAAGAGATAATGCAAAAGTGAAATTGGCCTTGGCAACAGCTTGGATATGGAAGGTGAGAGAGTGAAGACCTGAGGATGACTCCTAGGGTGCAAGCCTGAGAGCCTGGAAAGATGGTGGTGTCCTGTACAGTCATATGCAAGGGCAGGGGGTGGGGGGAGAGAAGATGAGCTCTGTTTTGAGCATATTGAGTTTAAGGTGTCTACTGGACATCCAGTTCGAGATGTCTGAAAGGCATTTGGAGAGACAAGAGGTCAGCAGAGAGGTTGGGGCAGGGTAAATAGATTGGAGAATTATCAGCATGAAGGTGGCAGTTAAATCCGTGGGAACTGATGACATCACCAAGTGAAGTAGCAATAGAAGAAGGGAAGGCCCTGGATAGAACCCTGTGGATACCTACAGTTAGAGGGTGTGATCTGGAAGAGGATCCAGGAAAAGGACACTGAGAAGGAGGGGTCAGATAGGAAGGAGGAGAACAGGAAAGAGTCATGTCCAAAAAACCTATAGAAGAGAGAAGGACAGGGTGATCAACAGTGTCAAAGGCTGCGGAGAGGTGGAGGAGAATGAGGTTTGAGAAAGACGGTTGGATTTGGCAGCTAAGAGATTACTGGTAACTTTGGAGAGGGCAATTTCAGTGAGGTTGGAAACCAGATTTTAAAGGGTTAAGAAGAGAGTGAGGAGAAAAAGTGGAAGCACCTGTTATAGACTGCCTTTGGAGGAATTTAGCCCCAAAAGGTAGAAGAGATACTGGATGATAGCAGAGATGGAAGCATGAAGGAGATATGTGCATATTTGTAAACAGTAGGGAATGAGCCAATAGACAGTAATAGATTGAAAATGTGAAATAGTAGGGATGACGGGGTGTCCGTTAGAAGAGAAGATAGACTGGGATCACTTGAACAAGTAGAGGGGTTAGTCATGGTAAAGAAGTAAGGCCATTTCATCATGTGAGACAGGGGTGAAGGAGAAAAGAGTGGCATAAGGCACCAGTGTGATAGGGGATAAGGAAGAGAGGAGAAGAGAGATCAATTTTTTTTGTAAAATATGAGACAAGTTGTCAGCTGAGAGTGGGGGAAGGAGAGCTGTGGGAGGTGTGAGGAGGGCTGAAAAGGTCTAGAAGAGCCACTGAGGAGAGTGGGAGAGTGAGTCAATGAGGGAGGTATGTAGCAGGGTTGCCTGGCAGCAGTGAGGGCCTGGTTGGGATTGTGTAACATAAATTTGTAGTGGACCCAGTCAGAACGGTTGTATGAGTGACCTTTGTACAGCAGCATGTGTGTAGGAGCAAAGGGGACAAATAGGAGTGATCTAAGGCTGAGGCTTAGCTGGATGTAATCAGTGATATGATAAGGGGGGGGGAGCTTCAAGAGATGATAACGTGGAGTTGAATTGGTTCACCAAGGGATGAAGATGGGGAAAAGAGGACAGAGGATAGTGCAGGGGAGATGGCCTAAGAGAGAATTGAGGGGGTCAAGAAATTGGCAATCACAGTGTGGATGAAGAATAGGGTTATGTAAAAAAAGGAGGAAGGAGAGGTGAAAAGCCAAGCGATTATGACTGGATAAGGAGAGTTCAAAATTCTTGAACTTAAAGGCAGCACATTTGTGCGTCACGGCAAGATCAAGGGTAAGACCATTTTTGAGCTGCCACCTCAAAACGTGGAGTTGGCCCTTCCTGGAGGCTGAGTCAGACACAAGAAACCCAAATTCATATTCTCTTAACAATGTTTCACCTTTTTCCATAATTCTGAGTTTAATTTGCTGCTTTGGGGTTGTTGCAGTAGCCCCATATAACTAGCTACCATTCATGGTTGGTCATGAGAACAAAAATAAATTGACCCACAGTTCTTCCTAAACATGAGAATTAAGGCTTCTCTGGCTCCTGGCCATATAAATTAAAATTCCTCATGTTTTTATAGTAGTTTACAGGTTACAAACCACTTTCACATCCATGTCGGGCCCCATAAGACCCTTATGAGGGAAGCTAGACACATGTTCTTATACCCATTTTACATATTAGGAAACTGAGGTCTAGAGAGCAGAATAACAACAGTTCTCATTTCTGTGCTGTGGTTTACAACACACTTTTCCCACTTTTTCTTGGCAACAGATAATTAATAGAATCATTTCAGTGGTCTTTTTGATAGATATTGACTGTTGCAGCTGAACAGATCCTATGACTAAAATTAATACACAGAGCCTATTAATAGAAGGGATAGTGGTGTGTTAGTGATGTTGCCTAAATGTTAGCTTCCAGACCACCGAGTGGAAAACAACTCTTTGGCTATGACACATTTGGTGCCACAACACGATAATCCTGTTTTATGTTTGAGACAACAGGTAAAAAGATATGGTCCTTTGGCAAAAAAATACACAGAATAGGGTTTACGTCACTGATGCTGAGTGAAAACATGAATTGCGATGTTTTTCATCAACTACTAAAAATATGTCAAGGAAACAGTCTTTCTCTAAAGAATTTTTGAAGCCTAAAAGGGTTAAAATAGTTAATTCTTCACTTAAATGAAGCAGCTGCATACAGGCTACTATTGTCCCCATGACGAAGATCTCGCTGTTTCTAAGAACAAAACCTACTGTAAAAGCATGAAGGTTCTGACCCTCCACTGCTCCTTGTAGATTAGAATTGAGTTTAAAAGCTTATTATCTAATTTCATTTGATAACCTATAAACAGTTAAAAAGCCCTGAAAGAATAGAATTATTTAAACTGCACTTGGGGAGAATTTTTTTTAAATTTTAGGGCAGCTAGTTGGTATACTGAATGAAAACTTTGGACTTGTCAGGAAGATGTGAGTTCAAATCAAACCCTGGAGTGTGTGACCCTAAGCAAGTTACTTAACCCTGTGAGCCCAACAATGTAAATAGTTTGTTTGCCCAAAATCACCTACCTGTTAAGTAAAGGAGGCAGGACTCAGGGTCCCAAGATTTTAGAGTTTTAAAGGATCTAAGGCCAACCCCTCATTTTGAAAAAAACTGGAAACTTAAACCCAAACCCACCTTTTAGCCAATCAAGGTTATAGGGTCATAGCTACAGCCAAAACTGGAAGAAGCCACAGAGAACTTCCACTTCAGCCTCTCATTTTACTGTTGAGGAAATTGAGGCCCAGAGAAGATCGATGATGTGCTTAGAGTTATCCATCCCACCTTCCAAGGTGGGATAAAGACCCTCCAGAGTCAAAGCCCTCTCCTCTATACCAGGATAGACTTGCAAAGACAACCTGTTAGTTCGGAACACTGGACCCTCTAGTCACTGAGACTATGATCAGAGCTTCTTCCATAACATGAACCAAAGCTTCCTGAGAACTCTGGCCCAACACAATCATCTCCCTTCTCCATGACCCTCAGAATTTTGGGGTTCTAGGTAGCAGACTCATATAAGTTATGTCATGTTCATAGTTTCATACATTGCTTAACTTCTCACACATATCTTGTCTACCATGTTAGATTTTTGAGCTTTGACCATATCTTGCTTTTAGATGTCCCCACCCCCACCCTAATGCCTTGATGAATCATTCTGGTTGTTTCCCTCCAGATATGAGAGGGGCTATGTGGTACAATGCAAAGACAACTGGGCTCAGAGACAGGTGACCTATGTTTTCATCTGAATTCTGCCACTAATAAACTATATGACCATGGACAAGAAACTCTTTCCCTCTATGTGCCAGTCTCCCACCTATAAAGTTATTGGGCTGAACTAGTTGACATAGAGTTCTTTCCATCTCTGACAGTCTATGACCCAAGCCCCTCCCAGCCCTGACTTTCTGTGTTCTAAGGACCCTCCCAGCCCTGACATTCCGAGTTCTAAGGACCCTCCCAGCTCTGACATTCTGAGTTCTAAGGGCCCTCCCAGCTCTGACGTTCTCTGTTCTAAGGACCCTCCCAGCCCTGACATTCTGAGTTCTAAGGACCCTCCCAGCTCTGACATTCTCTGTTCTAAGTCTTCTCCCAGCTTTCACATCCTGTGTTCTCTGACACAAAGTTACCTTTGAAGGACAGGGTCTCAGGGACAGGAATCTCAGATCAGCCCAGTGGCTACAGGGAAATGAGTTTCCTCCCTCTAGGGTGGCTCTCACTAAGTCCACCCCACATTGACTTGCATTACTCTGATCAGAACTTCCAGATACAGGGAGCTTGAGAAATTCTGTGTCCTCACTACCGTCCTGGGAGATGTAGATGGGAGGCTGGGCTGATCTATACCAAAACCCACCTTGAGAGGAACTGCTTCTGCAGGCTACCTGCCCTCCCCCCTCCTCCACACAGCTCAAAGCATAGGAATCTAACTGAGAAAAGACCCATTGTACTACCTCACCCCCAAGAGTCATAAACCCATCAGTAAGCATTTACTGAATAATCCCTCATATCTGTACTGGCTTCTCAAGTCCCTCCGCATACAATTATGTCATCTGATCCTCATAACCCTGCAAGACAGGTGTTATTATCCCCATTTTACAGATGAAGACAGAGACTCAGAGGTGAAGTTACTTGGCTAAGTTAGTAAGTATAGAGTTGGAACTCAGGCCCAAGCTTTCTGACTTTCATTCCAATGTTCTTCCCATTGAGCCACCCCACCTTTGGAAGGGCCTTTCTGGGGGTATACAAAGCAATGTTGGTTTTGCTTTGGTCCCTGGAAATTTAAAGGTATGTCACTACTGATCAATAGTAGCCCAGAGATAATGTCCTTGGACACCCCTCTCCACACACACACAGACCCCTGCAGGACCTGCAGGTGGCACCCCAAAGCAAAGATGACAAATTAATCCTGAGGAGGAAGGAAGTTCCCTTGAAGTGAGAGAAAGGAGGGGTTGGAGCAGAGAAACAGTACAGCCATCAGAGAAGAAAAGTAAGGCTGTTTTCATCGCATTTAGAGTTTTTCACATTTAGAGAAGGTCACGCGACCACGGGGCAACCAAGTTCCTTCCTATTCAGCAGAGTCAAGTCCAGGCTGGACAAAGGGTATGCATGTGCTGGGACTGACCCTTCCTAACCCCTTCAGCACATTACTCCTCCTCCCTCCGCCCCCACTGCCGGCATCCACGTGCTGCCAGGGTTGGATGGGGGCAGCTGCCTGACCAGCCTGCTTCTCCCGTGCACCTGTTCCATGAAGCCTCTAGGGTGGAGTAAAGGAGGGAACAGAAAGTCCAAGTGGCCTGAACCCCACAGAGTCCCCTGGTGGCATGTCCCCAAGGCCAAAGAAGCCAGAGACAGGCTGGGTGGGGACCTGGGGCTGTGGAAGGGGACAAAAAGACACGGCCAATTTTGCGGCCTATTCCAGAGCATAGGCAGCACAGCCCAGTAAAATGAGCAGTGAACTGCTTCTGAATTCCAGACTTGCTATTTACTACTTTTGTGACCTTGGCCAAATCCTACCTCCAGCCCACTTTTTCTCACCTGGAATTCTATCTCCCCTCATCTCAGCCTCTTGACTTCTCTGGCTTCCTTCAAGTCCCAGCTAAAATTCCCCCCAGCATGTCTTTCGCAATCCCCTTTAATGCTAGGGCCTTCCCTCTGTTGGTTATCCCCAATTTACCCTGCATATAATTTGTTTGTATGTAAGTGTTTGCATGTGGTCTCCCCCATTAGACTGCCAGTTCCTTGAGGGCAGAACTTTTACCTTCTTTTACCTTCTTTCATATCCCTGCTACTAAGCAAATAATAGGTCTTAATAAACAAGTATTGACTGACTGCAAAATTAGGTGATTACACTAGGTCTTTAAATTTTAAATCAGGGGAACCTTTGTCCTCGAGGCCACATGTGGCCCTTTAGGTCCTCAAGTGCAGCCTGCCCCTGTTCTAAATCCTACTATCCTAAGACCTACCCATCCTTAAGACCCAAAGCTCCCTGGCTGCCACTGATAGCTTAAAGTGATCTCTGCAGCCTCCTAATTCTCTTGTTACATTGTTACCTCTCTTGTGCTCTTATGTTCTATTTCCTATTGTGGTTATTTGAGTACTGGTCTCATTTCCCTACCCAATTGTAAGCTCCTTGAGGACAGGGATTATCTTTTTTTTTTTAATCTTAGTATCTCCTCCAATTCAGAGCACAGAACTTTTGACTTAAGTGCATAATATCATAGTGTACCACCTAGCCCAGTACAGTGGAATGAGTGTTGTATTTAAAGTCAAAGGGCCCAGGTGCAAATTCCACCACTGCTATTACCTACATGCCCCTAAGCAAGTCTCTTGGCCTCGGTTTCCCCATCTGTTAGGCAGTTAAATGAGATGGCCTCTAAGGTTCCTTCCAGCATGAAATCCATGATGTAAGTCAGAAGACCTGGATTCTAGCCCTGGCTCTGCTGCTTGTTCCAAATGAGACCTCAATTTCACTCTCTGTAAAATGAGCGATGGCACTCCATCATGTCTGAGCTGCCTTCCAGATCTGACCTATGTTGTAAGGCTCTTTACCACTCTAACATGCTGTGGTACTCTGTGGTCTAAGGTTCCTTCCAGATCTGATGCTCTCTGAATCTCTTCCATTCTTTCCTGCCATTCCACTCCCTAGCCTCCCAGCCCTGCAACAACTCAACCTCCTTCATTCAGTCATGAACCTTTAGTTTCTTCTCCATTACCTTCTTCCCTAAAAGGACCAGGATCCTAGAATCCATTCCAGTCTTCAGTGCTCCCTTTCTGCCCAGTGTTCCATCCCCTCCCCAGGGCAGAATCCCTTCCCTCTAAGTGGTCAGGCTCTCCCCAGTAGACCAGACCACAAGACAATGGCCAAAAGCTTAGACCTCCAGTACTCCAGTATTGATGCCTCCTCATGGATCATTCCAGTTGAAAGGAAACTTAGACCATCTAGGTCAACCCCCTCATTTTACAGATGAGGAAATTGGGGCACAGACATTGAAAAGGATCTGCCCCACGACCACATGAAAAGACTTACAGGCCAGGCTTTCCTTCACCACAGGGCTCAGAATAAATTTAGCACTGTTCTGAATCCCTTGGGTCTAGAGAAAAAAAGAAGCAGAATTAGAGGCCAAGAGCCTCAGAATGGAAAGAAACCTAATGGGGGTGGGAGTGGAGGGGGGCTGGAGAGACTCTCCTGGGATTTGAATTTCTGTTCTTAATTGTCCCTGGAGCCAGTTTATCTGGGAGGTTATTTCCAGGATCAGTTTGTTGTCTCTTTATTTTGCAAACAGCCCCAGCAGTGCCTCCTCACTTCCCCCACTTTCCCTCCCCCAATCACTCAGGGGCTATTTATTTCTGGTGACAAGCCCCATCGTCCCTTGGTGGGGGTGTTTCAAAGCATTGGAGGGGACAGGGTGTCACTGGCAGCAGGCAGGCAGTCACCCAGCCTCCTATGGCACAGGAGAAGGTTGGAGCAAAAAAAGCTCCAACACCCCCACCCCCAGCCACTGGCCTTTCTCTCTTGCTTCTCTAAAAGCACTGGGATCAAGGGATCAAGGATCATCAGGCTCTCCCCAGGGCTTCAAAGGTCAAGGCTATTTCTGGACACTGGGGAAACAGAGGCAGTAGAGTCAGGATATTTTTGGTGTCAGAGATGGGGCCAGAGGGTAGGTTGGAGAAAGAAGGCATCTCCCTCCCTTCTACAACCCCCCCTCCCCCTACACACACACACACACACACACACACACACACACACTCTCTCTCTCTCTCTCACTCACACACACACTTTCACTGCAGCACTCATAACTTTTAAATAAAGAACTCTGGAAGGTCACAGATCCATCTGCAGGAATCCTTCCTGCTGTCACCACTATGAGTAGCAGGAGTATGTCCCCCCCACCTCTCCAGTCACCAAGGGAGAATTATATATTACCCATGTAACTTTGGGGGAGTCTACTTGTTCTCTCAACCTGCTTTTTTCTGTAAAATGGGAAAGCTACGAGGTACCCTGGTACAGTGGGAAAACCACTGACTGTAGTCAGAGCCCTGGGTTCAAATACCACCAAAGATGACTGTAGACAAGTCTCCAGGCCTCAGTTTCCCCACCTATTACAATGAGGAGATTACAGTAGATGACCTCAGAGGTCCCTTTCAGCTCTAGGTCTATGATACTATGACTAGCTGTTCTCTAAATGCCCTTCCAGCCTTAAATCTAGCAGTTTTATGACCTGAGACAGCAACATGCCCCTACCCTTGCTATGGCTAGAGCCAGGCTAACCCCAGCTGAGCCCCCCACCCACCCACCCAAGCTGTGGGATCTAACTTGTGCTCCCTAGTCATATTGGGCTAGGGATCTAGGGGACAAAAGACACCTCCACCCCACCCACAGGAAGGAATTCCTTGAGGCCATACTCAGATTCTTAGAGTAGAGGCAAGAAAGATTCCACCATGGAAAACAGGAGAGATCAGTGGATAGTGAGTGAGTCAGAGGACCTGGTATGGTGGGAAATGCACAAGATTTGGAATCCTATTTTCTGGCTTCAAATCCTTGTTCTATCACTCTTTGTCACTTGGGCAAATCCCTCAGGGCCTCAGTTTCTTCATTTGTAAAATGAAGGGTTTGGACTTAGATGCCCTATAAAAGTCCCTACCAGCTCTAAATCTCTGAGCAGATGGTTCAAATCCTAGCCCTGCTATCTACCACCTATATGATTTAGGCAAGGCACTTATACCCTCTGCGCCTCAGTTTCTCAAGATGCAAAATGAAAGGATTGGGCTAGATTAACAAAGCTCTATATTAAATCTGAAGGCTCAGACCCCACCTGATAATACTTCCTAACCCTTAGCCAGAGAAGCCAGAGCAAGGGTCTCCGAAAAGCCCTGGGAAGGCTTTCAATTCAAAATGCCTACTATGTGCTAGGCCATAGTCTGAGGCCCAAGGTCAGAGGAGGACCAGCACAGATAGGCCAGACTTGGGGAAGGGGACTCGGGGAGGGGCTCTGGTCGAGGGGGCGGGGTCCCAGGTTGTAGGGGGGAGAGCAACAAGGACGGGGGTGGGTCCAAGAGGCACTGGGCAGAGTTGGGGGGAGGGGGGCCGGGGGCGGGGTCCGGGCTGGGCTGGGCGGGCTCCCGCCCTCACTTCCTCCGGGAGGGGTTAGGGACGTTGCGCTCAGAGTCGCCCACACAGTCTCTGGACAGGAGTCGCCTGAGCCGCGAGTCCGGCCCCGGCCCCCCCAGGTAAGAGCCACCGCCCCGCGCACGGCGGCGGGCAGAAAGACTCGGCCAACTGGGACCCTACCCCAGCACCCCGCCCTCGGCCCCAGCTGCGGCTGCGCCCCTTCCTCCACCCCATCAAGCCTCCTGGCTAGACTCTACCCTTGAATTTGCCCCCAGCCCCACGTCCCGGGCCGATCAGTCCCCTCCTGCTGGGGCCGTGCTCTCCTGCTGGGACAGGAAGGTGTGGCGGGAGTAGGGGGCGCGGGGAGCGGAGGAGAGTTCCCGAGTGGCACACAAAGGGTTAACGGCAGCTGTTTCTCTGCCTGTCCCCGGCTTGCTTGCCTGCTTGCCCAGGTCCCAGCTTCCGAGCGCCCCCAGAGCCCGGGAGACCGTGCCGAGCCGAGCTACCTAGTCGAGGCCGGGTATGGGAGTGAGCTCCCCGCTGCCGAAACCCCACTGACATCTTCCCCTTCTCCGCCCTTTCCCAACGGCCGCTGTCTGTGCCCTCCCGCTGGGAACCGGCCGGCTAGTTTCTGGCCAGACTCTACCTTGGGGGACAAGGAAGGGAGGCTGGGAGTGGGGAGGGGAGGCTCCCGCTGTCTCACTGGGTGTGGGACTGCTGTGGGGAGCCAAGCTGGAGAAGGAAGAGACAGAAACTCGGAGACACCCAGAGACTGAGACACAATTGAGAGACTAAGATGGAGGAGGCATCAGGCAAAGAGAAACAGACCCACAGAGACTCCCGAGTGAGACAGACATACCTGGCTAGCCCCAAACTTCTATCTTCCACTTCAAATCTCTGTCCTAGTGCCTCAGCCCCAGGGGAGAAAGACTGAATGAACTGGCTGTCCCTGGGCCCATGGGAGCTTCATCCATCCTTCCCTTACCAAGCCTTTTCCTTTCCCAAGCAGCTTTGTCCTTCCAGGCCCCCATGGGGAGGGGGGAGGAAAGAGGAGAATTTAGGTTTGGTGCCAGGCAGCTGGTAAGAGAGAGGGAGGGAGGGAGAGGGAGAGAGAGAGAGAGAGAGAGAGAGAGAGAGAAAGTGTGTGAGTGTTAAATTTCTCCTCTTGAGTATTCTGTCAACAAACCCACCAACTCCTGGAATCTGGGGAAGGGGAGGAAAGGCGGAGGGGGGCAGAGAGAGAAGGTTGTAGTCCTAGTCACAGCTGAGGGGTGGGGGGCAGGGCAGGTTCTCTGCTAGCCAGTGGGGAAATAAATGTCCTCACATTTGTATGCTCTTCCAAACAGTGGAGTAGTTAGTGGGTATAATGGGAAACTTTATTTGCATGAACATTTAGGGAACTGGGAGTGTCTGGCCCTCTGTGATAGAGGAAGCAAGGGGAACCTAGATCCTAACCCCGTTAATGTTCTCTGCCTTCTGGATAGCTTGGCTGAAACATTTCCAAATCTCTCCTCTTCCCTGAGAACTCAGTATTGGCAGCCTCTTGGCAGCCAGAGGTTCCTGTAGAGCTCAGAGGGGATCCACAAGGTGTGTCAAAAACGAGGAGGAGAGAGAGATGGCTGGGTGACCCTGGAGTCCAGGGTTTGGTAAAGAGTGGCTTTTCCACTGGAGCTAAGCAGGCTGGACCTGAGGGAATACCTGGGCTTCTGCTTGATTCCCATGCTGAACAGACTGGTCAGGGAGCCCTTCCCACATTTTTGCCCCTAGAGAGGGGCTCCATTCTTTGGTTATAGAACACAACACTTTAGTTCAATTCACCAAATATTTATTACCAAATGACTACTACATACAAGGCACTATGCTGGATTCCAAGAACACAAGGAAGACAATTACTACGTCCACTGCCCCTACCTGGCCAGAACTTAGAATCTACTATGGGGCATGTGACTCAGTGGAAACAAAACTGAGCCTCCTACTAGAGATAATGTGATAGGAACAAAGGAGAGTTGGACCAAGTGCTATGAGAAATTTAAGAAGGGAGAACACACACAGAAGGCACTCCCTCTTAGGGGGAAGAGTCCCAGGCTTGGACCAAAGCCTAGGAGGGGATGGAGTGTCTCTCATCTTCGATACCCAACACTGCCACCACCACTGCACTGGGGAAATTCAAAGCCTGCCCACTCCTGGGCGTAAAGAGTCGGTATTATAGGATCCTGCCTCTGGCTGTGCAGACAGGATTCTAGGAGTTAAGAAGGCACTAAAATGGCTCTGTGTAGATCTCAGAACTGAGATTTCTCCTTTGTAGCCCTGATACCCTGGAGGAAGAGGGAATCAAATACACCGGAACTCTGCGTTCTGGTGACTTCTTGTCGTCCACCCCCACCCCATCCTGGCATGCACCTAGGTTTGTGGGGCAGAAAGCTGCCCAGAAAGGAAATGGAGGGTATAAAGTGGGGAGGGGGGAGGAGAGAAGAGAGTGACCTGGAGGGCCTTTAAATCTCATCCACAAGGATTGGCTACTCCAGCTGCACCAGATAGAGCAGACAGGCTTGGTAGTGTGTGGTATATGGAGCGTTGGTCCAGAAGTCGGCTAGACCTGGGTTCAAGTGCTGCTGTTGGCAGCTAAGGATAGTAACATCTATTGCTGCTGCCTCAAAGGATTAGTGAGAATTTAATAAAATAATCTATGGTAAGTGCTTTATGAATGCCAGCTACTCTGATTCCCCCCTCCCCCCAACCCAGGAGGGGAAACCCCTTGTCTCAGGAGCTGGAGGCCAGGCCAGGGAGGAAGGAAAGGGTCCTGAACACTCCCAGACGGATGTCCGGCCACACACCTGCACTGACCACTCTTACATGTGGTGTTGAATGGCCAAGCAGAGCTTCAGATGCTGGGCCAAAGAAAGCATGGGCTGGGGGGAAGGGGGGAGGAATGGGGAGAATAGAGGTGTCCAGGCCAGAGGGGAGGAACATTCTGGAGAGTAAGAATCAGCTTCCCCCAGAGTTCTCTCAGTTTTGCATGTACCCTTTTCCAGAGGGGTCTTCCCCTTTGTACAGAAGAGGAAACTGAGTCACAGAGCAATAGTCCCTGAAGAACAAGTTCAGGAATCTTAATAGAGTCCCATATTGCCTGATAAACCTGCTGATGGAGACTTTAGTCAAGTAAGCATTGATTCCCTGTAGCAGAACTACATACACCCTGCACCCTAGAGGAACAGAAGTAGATTGCCCATATCTGGGAGTTCCTCCCCAAACTACCATGGCACAAAGGACTGACCTGAACTCCTGAGTGCCAGGGAAGGATTGTCCCTAGAAAGGATCACTGCAGTCAGGGTAGTCTGACAGGGAATCCCTGTTCCCCAGAAATGACTGATCCCCAAAGGAACCTCAGCTCTTTCCCTGGTTTCTTTCCCCTAAATCCATTCTCCCTATCACTATTTCAGGAAGGGGACTCTGAGGCCACTTAGCCCAACTCCCATAGCTGGAGGGTGACCAGTGTACCCCACCAACCTGGGATGAGCTCCGCTCATCAGAGTGAGGTCTGTTGGAGAGGAAACCTCCACTGAGGGGAAGGAGAAGGGGTTCTTTTATTCCTTGAAGGCGGGGGAGAGCCAGTCTCCTGTCCTGTTTGTAGCTCTCTCTCCCTAGCTGTCCCTGTGCAGCTTGGTCTCAACTGTGGCAGGGGAGGGGAATAGAAGGGTCGCTGTGGAGAGGAATGAGGGATAGCATTTAGGGAAGTGTGATGGTACGGGGGAAGGGTGGGGAGGTGCAAAGATAAAATAAGAGGAGCTGAAGGGGAAACTGAGGGGAGGAGTGAGGACTAAAGGAGTAACTAGACATGTGTTGGGGAGTAGGGTAGACTAATGTAATGGGAGGCTTGAAGGTAACCTGAGGAGGGATTGAGAGAGGTGTGAAGGACAGCTAGCTGGCCAGACTACTTTTCCCCCATAGAATCAGATGCTTTGGTCTCTGTCCCTTTAACTTCCCCGGCTTTTCTCTGCCTCTGCCCCAGGGCCTTCCCATCTTCTCCTCCTCCTACTTCCAGCCCCTTCCTGTCCCACTCTGTTACCTTTCTCTGTCTCACCCCAGGCTGGGTTCCAGGTGCCCCAAGGAGGTCAGACTTGAGGCTAGGGGCAAGGAGACTGGTGTCTAGCTAGGGGTCTTCTGTCTTAGAAGCTTCTGAGAAGGGAGTTGGGGTAACCTGGGACCCTCTCTCCCCCCAGTCCCCAGTCTCATCGACTCCAGCTCCTGCGCCTGCTGCAAAGGCAGCTGCGCTGATGACCTCACCCCACAAACACGCTTTGTTCCTGAGAAAATGGAAACTGTCTGAGGTTTGGGGGCCGGGTGTCTGCAGCCACAGCTCCTAGGGCTCCCCTCCTTCCGCCTCCCCTCCCTTCCCCCCCTAAGCCCAGCTGGGAGCCAAGGGGAAGTAAGATTTAGATCTAGGAAGATAAGATAATGGGAGCTCACTTTTTATGTGGCTCTTTAATGTTCACAAACTGCTTTTTTCTTGACAACTATGAGGAAGGCAGAGCAGGTTATTACTGCTGCCATTTTACAGATGAGAAAACTGAGGTTCAGAGAGATAGAATGATTTGTCCAAGGTCATATAACTTGGTAACCAAAGTTGAGTGGCAGAATTGGAACTCAAACCCAAGTACCCTGGGGCTAAATTCAGTGCTTTTTCCCACTATAAAACACCATCTTTGTCTCCCTCACTCCAAACGCAAATTCTTCTTTATCTGTCCCCCTCAGAGGCTAGGAGGAGGGGGGGAAGGAATGACCTTACAGCCTTGTAAGGAGCAGCTTAGCCAGTCCTAAAGTCTGAGGAGTGCCTTGCCAGGGTCTCAAGAAGGCGAATGAGATCAGGAATGGTTAGGGTACGGGCAGTGAATGACCCATGTGAGATAGAGACTGTGCACGGCACGCCTTCTCCCTCTCTCCCTACCCGTCTCTCTCTCTTTTTTCTCTCCATTTGCTAGTGAATTTTGACATCTGGCCATCTGCGCTCCCCACAGATGCTGCATATGTTTGACACCAAGACTGCCAGTTCATGCTGTGGGAAAACAAATGGACCTGAGTGGCTGGAGGCCTGGGGAGTGAAGGGGATGGAGGCAGGCTAGGAGAAAGGGCTGGGAATGCAGAGGCTTCTGGAATCCTAACTGTGCCCCCTCAACTTTTGAAAGGCTTCCCACGTTGGATTCTCACCCTTGGGTTTCATTCTCTTTGTTGCCACCTCCTCCCATCTTCAGCCAGTCAATCAACAAGCATTAATTAAGTGTCTGCCATGTGCCAGGCACTTTGCTAAGTGCTGGGGATGAAGAGAAGAAAATGAAATAACACCTGCCTTCATGGAGTTTACATTCCACTAGAACAAGTGGAACCCTTGTTCCCCTAACCCCTGCAATCTGTGAACTTTATTTATTTATTTATTTGGCAATTGGGGTTAAGTGGCTTGCCCAGGGTCACACGGCTAGTAAGTGTCAAGTGTTTGGTCTGAGACCGAATTTGAACTCGAGTCCTCCTGACTTCAGGGCTGGTGCTCTAGCCACTTCGCCACCTAGCTGCCCCTTGTGAACTTTATTCTTGAAAAATATTTTGATAAGCATATCCTAATATAATTGTTTTCCTTTGTATTTCTATGTATTTTACACATTTAAAAATGTGATTCTGAGAAGGGGTCCATGACACAGAAATTAAGAACCCCTGCACTAGAGGGATGCAACATGTTCACAGATAAGTAAACACAAGGTATATACAAAATAAATATACAGTAAAAAAGTAGGGTTCTAATAGTGGGACAGAGGTGAGAGGAAGCAACCTGTGGCATCTCCTCTCTTTTTTCCTGGGCATGGACCATAAGGAGCAATTACATCTCCCTCATCACCTACCCCATAAGTGTCCAGCTGCTAGTGTCCTCCCTCCAGAAATTCCTTTCCACTTACTTTGTATATTATTATTAGCAGGATTATATAAGGCCCACATTCACTTATAGGTCACCTCTCAGCCTGCTACTTAAGTAGTACTTTACTCCAAGCTCTAAGGTAATCTAGGAGTATATTTATTTATTTCCTCATTAATAACATTTAATGTAGCTATCAATAAACTAAGCTCAAGGCCCAACCTCAGTTCATCAAATATCATTTATTTAATAAACAATAGATATCTCTTTTCTGAATTATAGTTATTTGTATATCTTTATATATTAAGTTCCTTAATTTCATAAGATTAAATAAAAATATTTTAGCTTACAGTCGTATTCACCTCCAACCATCAATGTAACTGCAGATTACTTCTCCTTACTTCTGGAAACATAGGTCCACCATTCAGTTCACTCAAGATCCCAAATAAAGTCTCTTCTCAAGAAATCTTATCATCTTCTTTGAAAATCAATAGTTTAAGGGGGCAGCTAGGTGGCGCAGTAGAGAGAACACCGGCCCTGAAGTCAGGAGGACCTGAGTTCAAATGCCACCTCAGACCAAACACTTGACACCAGCTGTGTGACCCTGGGCAAATCACTTAACCCCAATTGCCTTTAAAAGAAGAAGAAGAAGAAGAAGAAAGAAAATCAATGGTTTAAACAATACCATCAAGAAAAAGGACATCTCCATCTTCTTTCTGCCTTTAACTTCTTTCAAGCCATCACTGAATAGTCTCTCCCAACACAGTTAAAACAGCAATTTCCACAATTCATTTGGCTTTTACAGCTATGTTACCTATAGCCTCTGTGGGAAAAGTTTTTGAAACAGACACTGTCAAGGTTATGTATGTACATGTTGTCTTTACACCTAGAATGCAAGCGCCTTCAGGGCAGGGACTGTTTCATATCTGTCTTCTGATCCTCAGCACCTAGCATGGTCCCTGACACACAGTAGGTACTTCATAAATGCTTGTTGATTGAGCATAGATTTAGAACTAAGAGGAACTTAGAGACAATTAGTTTAACACTCTAACTTCCCCCTTTGCAACCTTTAAAGCACCGTATAATAATGGCTAGCTCTTATTTCACTGATGAGGAAACCAAGGGCTTGAATATAAATGAGAAGTGAATTAACAGGGGCGGATAGGTGTTTGGGTTCTGGGCAGCTGTAGTACACAGAGCACTGGCCCTGGAGTCAGGAGGAACTGAGTTCAAACTCAGACTCAGACACTGGACACTTACTAGCTGTGTGTCCCTGGTCAAGTCACTTAACCCCGATTGCCTCGCCCCCCCCTCCAAAAATTAGCTTACCCAATGTCAAACAAGTAATATTACAGCTATGATTTGAACCCCAAACTTCAAATCCAACACCCTTTCTAATAATATACTACACTGCTTCCTTTTCTCTGACCCCTGAGCTGTGTTCTCTCTGACACCCACCCTGGCATCTAGTCTTAGGCTGAAGTCTCTCCTTGGTCTCTCTACAACCTTGGGCACCAGAATCATAGTTTGCTCCCAAAATAATAAGGTCTCCTTGGTGCTCTCTCAGGGCCTGGGAAAGGGGTAAAATTCTGCATCAGATCTTCGAGGGGGAGCTAAGACAGTTGTTAAGATGGGGCAGAGAGGAAGCCTGACTTAGTGTCACTCTGCCCCCTTACCCAGATCAGTCACCAGGGAAGGAAAGCCTGAGGGTGGGGGGAAGTAGTGAGGGGGGTGGGTAGTGGAAGGAACTCCTCAGAGCTAGGACAGGAAGTGAGTCATTGGTGGGGGAGGGGGGTTCGTCCCTCCATCAGTCTCTGCTAGGACCCAATTAGGAAGCAGTCTCTTCTTCCTGTCCCTGACTGACCCCTCTCCCCTGGAGATTCAGAGGGAGAAGACGGGGAGCCCTCCACACACCAACTATGTATGTCCATATCCCCCAGGACTTCTCTATAGCCTTAAGCCACTCAGCCCCTTATCCCTCCTTTCTCAGGACCAGAGCTGAAGTGGAGTGTTGCCTTAAGATTTCAAAGGCAATTCCCCCCCCCCCCCCCCCGTTCTTTCCTCAACACACTTCAGTCAATTCTGGCTTTCCCCTTCTAGGGTTACTCTGACTTCTGCTTCCCCTGCTTGGGGTGGTCTAAGCTCCCCTACTTAGCCCCAGAGCCGAGAAAAGACTAGGCAAGTTTTGAAAATTGGGGCACTTGGGACTTAAATACCATACGATAAATACCTGCAGGCCAAAGAGAGTGAAATGTTCTGGCATTAACAATCTGTGTGTCTAAGACAGAAGACCGAAAACACAGCAGCTCTTATTCCACCATCCTGAACCATGAGGACTACCCACCTTGCCTACCTCCGAGGCCGTTCTAGCCCAGCTCCACGCTGGCCTTCTTATTTCACTGAGGAGATCTGAAGGACTCGACTGTTTCTCAGTTCCCATTGCACCTGTGTGACCCATCTCCTCAAGCCATAACCCCTGACTCCTCTGTGATCTCTCTCTTCAGGGCCCTTGACACCACCATGAGTGAGGCCTTCGACTGTACCAAGTGTGGGGAGTCCCTGTATGGCCGGAAATATATCCAGGCAGAGGGCGGCCCCCACTGTGTTCCCTGCTATGATGGCACCTTCGCCAACACATGCGCTGAGTGCAAGGAGCTTATTGGGCATGACTCTCGGGTGAGGATGGGCACCAGCTGCCAAGCTGGCTTTGGTTTCCAGATACTTAGGTTCCGTCTCAAATCTATTCTGGGCTTCATTTTCCTTATCTGAGAAATGGGCAAAGGCCTTTGTGCCTCAGGGGAGGACAGTGAAGAAGGATCTGTCCAGGAGAATGCCGTGTGGCCTTGGGAATGGTGGGGAGTTTGGGTTGACCCTAAACCCACGTGTGTTATTCCTCTCCCTGTGTCCCAACACAGGAACTGTTCTATGAAGATCGGCACTACCACGAAGGCTGCTTTCGCTGCTGCCGCTGTGAGAAGTCCCTGGCAGACGAGCCTTTTACTTGCCAGGACAACGAGCTGTTGTGTAATGAGTGTTATTGCAGCGCCTTCTCCTCCCAGTGCTCGGCCTGTGGGGAGACCGTCATGCCTGGTATGGGCATGGGGGCAGAGATGGGGAGGATGGGCATGGCATGGCCGTGTTGGGCATGCAGTGAGAGTGGAGTCCCTGAAGGAAGGGGCTGTGCCATTCTGTCCTTTGACCCCTTCTCCCTCCCAACCAGGGTCTCGGAAGCTAGAGTACGGGGGTCAGACCTGGCACGAACACTGCTTCCTCTGCAGCGGCTGTGAGCAGCCCCTAGGCTCCCGCTCCTTTGTGCCTGACAAGGGTGCTCACTACTGCGTGCCCTGCTACGAAAGCAAATTTGCCCCTCGATGTGCCCGCTGCAGCAAGGTAAGATCAGGCAGGGGTTTGGGGAGGAGGACACACAGATGTGGAAGATGGGGGTCAGGGCTCTGGACCCAGGGGTTGGTATCTCTAAAATGTCCAGCTCCTTCCCGTATCAGCTTCCCAAGGCTTTGCTCTGTCTCCTAAGAGGATCTAGCGAATGATGCAGGGTAGTACCCCCTCTACCCTAGGCCAATATCCTACATCCAGTCCCATGCTCCCTGACCCTGGCTCCCTGATTCCATATCCTGTATGTTTCCAAACTCATATTTCCTGTAGCCCTCTGACCTTAGTGTCATGCCCCCTGATTGTGTCCCTGTCCCACCAGACACTGACACAAGGTGGAGTGACTTATCGTGACCAGCCCTGGCACCGAGAGTGCCTGGTCTGCACCGGGTGCCAAACCCCCCTGGCTGGCCAACAGTTCACATCCCGGGACGATGACCCCTATTGCGTGAATTGCTTTGGGGAGCTCTACGCACCGAAATGTAGCAGCTGCAAGCGGCCCATCACAGGTGGGGGGTTGGCTCCTCCTGTTGGGGAGTGGGGGTTATTATGGTAGGGGTTGGTTGGGGGGCCTTTCTCCCGGTAGATAATGGGGACCCGTCGCACTGTTGCTGGAGGAGAGGAGGGAGCCTTCTGGGAATGGGAGGAAGGTACTGGGGGATCTGATCTCACCTTTTCCATTTCCCCTGCCCCTGGCAGGTCTTGGCGGGGGCAAGTATGTGTCATTTGAGGACCGCCACTGGCACCACAGCTGCTTCTCCTGTGCCCGTTGCTCAACTTCCCTCGTGGGCCAGGGATTCATACCTGATGGAGATCAAGTTCTCTGCCAAGGATGCAGCCAAGCTGATCTCTGAGGGAGCCTCCCCGGCTGGGGACCTCCCAGGATACTCCCACCTCAAAACTGGGGTCTCCCATAAACCCAAATATCCCCTTGGTTGTCCCATCCCAAACTCAGGATGCCCCCCATTCCCACAGCTCCCCAATCCCAGCTCAGAAGGTAGTGAGCTCCCTGTTGCTGGAAGTCTTCAAGCAGAGGCTGGATGACCATTTGCTCAGGATGTTGTAGAGCAATCTTCCTGTTCAGGTAGGGGTTGGACTAAATGACCTCGGAGGTGCCTTCTAGCTCTAGGAATCAGTGGAACCTGAGACCCTCACCAAGAGCCTCCTGGCCTGCCCAAAATCCTAACCCCTAAGTCTCTACCCACAGGTCCTTAAACTTGAGATCACTCCTGCCCACAACAAACCCAGGACCGCAGGCCTCAAAACCCAAAGATTTTCTTTGTCCTCCCAGACGGCCTTAAACCCAGGCTGTATCAGCAGAGGCCTGACACAGTCCTTTCACTTTCTCATCTGCCTGAGGCTGGCTTGGCTCTGAGGACTAAACTGGGTGAGGGTGCGGGGTGAGGAGGAGAAAAGGACACAGGGCCCTTAATTGGGGCTAGGGGAGTAAAGGGGAAGGGGGAACCATTCATCCTCCCTTTCCTTTCTTGCTTCTGCAATAAAAGTGTGATGAAACCGTAGCAGTTACTTTTTGAGATGGGGGGGTTCCCCTAACCCCAGATTCCTCTTTTTGCCCAAGAACCTTTTCTCTCTCCAAACGGTACAGATGCTAAACACGTATCTGGCAGAGTCTCTAGGGAATGGTGGCCATCCCCTCTCCCCTACTGCCTCTGCTGTGGAGTGGAGCTCAGTAAAAATGATCACACCCTCTCCCTTCTCCCCAACTCACACACATATCATCTCCCACTTTTCCCAAGGCCTCGCCTCCTACTGTAGCTTAAAGGATAATTTTAATCTTCTGTCCTCTGTGGGGATGGAGAATGGTGGCAAAAATAAAAACCACTCTTCCTAGAGTGTTTCAAACTTAGAAAGTCCTTCTCTTACATTGGCTCTGTGGAAGCATCATTTTCACCATTTTACTGATAAGGCCTAGGGGCAGAAAGTGACCTCCTAGAGGTCACACATCAAGCCTCTATGAGAAGTATCCTGATTCTAACCCTCCACCCCTTCCCCTATATTAGACTTCTTAAAATACAGTGTGACCCAGGGTTATAATTTTAATAGCTCCTATCTCTGTATCCTCAGGGTTGGGGAACCTGCAGCCTCGAGGCCACATGTGACCCTTGAGGATCTAAAGGGCCACATTGTTCTGTGAAGTTTGGATTCAAAGGGCTGCACTTGAGGATCTAGAGGGCCACGTGTGGCCTTGAGGCTGCAGGTTCCCTACCCCTGGATGCCTGGCAAATAGTTGGTGCTCAATAAATGCTTGTTGATTGATTGGTTTCTGTAGCTCTTAACTGCAGTACAGTGCATAGAAGCCTGGACTTGGAACCGGGGAGCCAGAGTTGTCATCTAGACCCAGCCAGCCCAGGGCAAGTCTCAAGCTCTGCTTCAGTTTTCTCATCTGTAAAATGAGTATAATTAATAGCAACCACCTCCCAGGGTTGTGAGGATCAAATGAGATAATGTTTGTAGAGTACTTTTCCAGCCTTGAAGGGCTGTCTAAATGCTCATTATTATAATAATCTTATCCTCCCTGTGAAGTAGATAATGGATGTATAATTACTCCCATTTTAGAGATGAGGAAACTGATCCGATCCAGAGGCCTTCTTTTCACTACCGTTGGGCTACCTCCTCGTTCTCCTCTAGAAACAACCCTTTGCAACCCTCACCTCCCCTTTCCCCTCACCCTGTGCCCTTACAAAGCCCCAAAAAGGGACGAGCTAGCGAGAACAGAGGCTCCTTCCCTTTCATTGCCACAGTCAGTCTCTGGACCCCCATCATAGCTCCCTGCCCCCCGACACGGGTAGAAGTGGTGGAGGGGGGGGCGGCCAGGCTTCCCCCCCTGGGGATTCGCTCTCGGCTGCACGTTTTTAGCCAAAAAAGGCAAAGGAGCAGCTGCATGAGGCAGGAACATCTGGATGCGATTCCCGGCATGAATGGGTCACGGCCCCGCCTTCCCCTCCCGCTCCCAACGCGGGTGATTCATGGATCGGTTTGGGAGAGGGAAGAGGGCTGCCCCCAAAAATAGGAGGAGGGGGACTTAGGGAGGTCGGCGTCTGAATGACTACGCGTCCCCTCCCCCTAGGGACTTAGGGAGGCAGGAGGCGCCTGGACCCCTCCAGTTTGCCTCCGCTCCCCACCTCCCCTCATTCCCTTTCTTTCTTTCTAGCCAGCCCTCCCCCCACATCCCCCCTCCTTCAGTAACTTGACTGAAATCAGACCGCAGAAAACTTTCTAGTTCCTAGGCCCGCTTTGCGACTCTTATTTCTCTCTCTCTCCCTCCCTTTCTCTACCTCTCTCTCTCTGTGTGTCTCTCTTTGTCTCTCTCTCTGTCTCTTTCTCTCTTCCTCTCTCTCTCTCTCTCTTTCTTCTTTCTTCTCTCTCTCCCTCTCTCTACCTCTCTCTGTGTCTCTGCCTCTGTCTCTGTCTGTCTGTCTCTCTCTCTTTCTCTCTCTCTCTCTCTCTTTCTCTCTCCTCCCCATGTGACTCACAAAGACACATACACGCCTAAGGTTAGTCCAGCCGAGAATGCTAAGGGTATCTCCCTTCCCCACACCCACTAAAGGGGAGCAGAGGGGGCAAAGAAATACTACAGTAGCCTCCTAAGCAGTCCTCCGCTTCCACTGCCTTCACCCTCTAATTCAGCCTTCAGACACTACCGGATACATGAATCACATCACTTGCCCAGATAATGCTGGAGGCCAGAGACATTGGCACTGGGCGGGGACCACAGAGGTCGTTTGGTCCATCCCTTCATTTTACAAGCTGAAGAAACTGAGGCCAGGAAAGGGGAAGTGATTTGTTCATGGTCAACCACCCCCCCCCCAAAAAAAGGTGGCAGGAGGAGGATTCCAATACCGACTATCTCCTGACTCCTAGTTGCCTCCCCACTGACAACAGTCAGTATAAATTCCATTTATGGCCCTCCACAATCTAATTCCAATTGGATAGTCCAGCTTTATCTCATAGTACTCCCTTGCCTGTGCTCTGAAACAACTGTCCCTCTCTGTCATCTTGTCCTCTCGAAATCCCCATGCCTGGAATGGACTCTCTCTCTTCCTTTAAGACTCAACTCTGGCACCTCCTCCTCCCTAGCATCCAGTCTTGCCAGACTCCCCAGGTGAAAGGGATCTCTTCCCGGCTCATGTTTTCCATAGTGCTTCTCAGGACTCTCCTTGGCCCTTAACTCGCTCTTCCCTGTCATAGTTATTTGTGTACAACCCCTTCCCTGGCTTAGAGACGCGTTATGGTGGAATGAAGAGAACACTGAATTTGGAGTTGGCATCTCAGATCTGCTACTTATCTGTGGGACTGTGGGCAAATCCCTTCCCTTCTCTGGGCCTCAGTTTCCTCATTCCTGCTCCAAATATGACAATAGGGCCTTTATGTGGAATCTATCTTTGTAATCCCAGCACAGGGGCACTTATGTAGTGGGGGATGGGGTGGAAGTTGATCAGCCTACCTTTTTTTTTTGCATTTAATTTTATTTTTTCTCATTATATATAAACAAAAAAAATTTACATTCTTTTCTTTTTAATTTTAAATTCCCTATTCTCTCCCTCTCTCCCTACCCTCCCATTTAGAAGCAGTTGGGTGGCACAGTGGATAGAGAGTTGGGACTGGAGTTGGGTAGACCTGGGTTCAAATGTGACTTCATATACATACTATCGGTGTGACCTTGGATAAGTCACTTAACTTCTGTTTGCCTCAGTTTCCTCATCTGTAAAATGAGCCAGAGAAGGACCTTTGCAAGGTCTCTGATCCAAAATGATGGAATTAGAGGGCAACTTAGCCACTGGCTGGCCAAGAATTGATGGCCCTTTAAAAAAGTAGGATATACTTTCTAAGGAATTGAATTGAGAATTGAATCAGGAAACAGTTTTGAGCAGTATGACTGCCTTTGTGAGTCCAGAGAAAACCAGCTCTGGATATTGAGATTTGGGCTGCAGAGAGAAACAGGCTCAGAGACCTCAGCTGAGCAAACTCCCCAGCAGAGACACTGCCACCCAGAACGAGCAACACGATGACACTACAAGAAGGGAAAAGACCCTGGGGACCTGCAGATGAGTTGCCTTGGCCCCATGTACTACGTGTCAGCCTTTGTACTAGCGTGTTCTCAATCTTTCCACTAATGCTGTGTGTGGTTGTGATGTGTTGTCGGGTGGGAGAGTGTGCCCCAGGTTTATGAGGGGGATGTGTTGTAACTATTATTCCTACCATCTCAGAAAATACTTTTGTTTTAAGCTAAATGTGTCAACTTGCTGATTATTAAAGGTAAATGCTCTGGTGGGGACTCATAAGCGATAGTTTTTAAGAATGTAAAAGCACAGAGTATCTTAAACCTGTGAGGAGCTGCCGAGCAGGGACCTATGCATGAGTTAGAGTTGGAGGTACCCCATAAAGGGTACAGCACTTGGCATTGAAATTCCACTAAGCCACATTGCCTCCCTTCTGTCTGCTGCCCCCCCTCCCTAAACACCTGTCACAAGACAGATGACCAGTAGGTGGTTGGCTGTTGTCCTTCATGCTTGAAGAGGACCAAAATGACATCCCCATGTCGGGGTCAGTGTATGACGTGTCCAGTTCTGGCAGTACAAGCCTAGAAGGCTCTATCACAGGTTGGGCACAGATAGCCCACGTGAACATTTGGAGTGGAGATGCCTCTAAATTTGCACATCACCTTTCTTTGGAGCTACTGAGAGTCTCTTTTGTTCATTGAACACAGAGCCTTCTTTGATGGGGGCATGCCATGCTGGGCAGTCCTGTGCCAATATCTCCCATGCCTCACAATCAGTTCCAAAGGTTCTTCAAAGAGACCCTGAGAGGGTCCTTGTATCATCTGACCAAGAGTGTGGTGAAGCTTCATCTGACCTTTGTGTGAGCACTTACCTTGTGTGAGTTCTTCATAAAATAATCTTTTAGGCAAACATACATTTGGCATTCGAACAATGTGGCCAGCCCATCGGAGTCGCACTCTTTGCAGCAGAATTTGAATGCTTGTCAGTTCAGCTCAAGAAAGGACCTCAGTGTCTGGTACTTTATCTTGCCGCGTGATCTTCAGAATCTTCCTGAGACAATTCACATAGAAGTGATTCAGTTTCCTGGCATGGCGCTGGTAGACTGTCCAGGTTTCACAGGCATACATCAACAAGGTCAGTGCAATGCCTCCATAGACCTTCAGTTTAGTAGGCAGCCTAACATCTCTTCTTTCCTGCACTTTCCTTCAGAGCCTCCCAAACACTGAGAGAGCTCTGGTGATGTGTGTGTTAACCTCATCATCTATATGTACCTCACTGAGAGCACAGTTAAGTGAACTTATCCATGGACAGGATGTGAGATGTGTGGCCTAGAGTGCTAGACCAACCATAGACTTATCCTCTCCAAACTAAACATTCAAATTCAACAAAACCAGTGGCCCCAAGGCAAGGTGACTACCAGAAGACTTAATGTCAACAAATTAGATTGCTTCTCCCTTCGAGAACAGTTTGTTGCCAACTTGGAGGGAAAGCTGAGCCAACTCAGGCTGGTAACAATGGAGCAGAAAAAGAGTGGGCAGCTTTCGGGAATTTGGTGTCTGGCACCACGTCGGGCCCACAACACTCGAAAACATCGAGACTGGTTTGATGAAAATGACGAGGAAATTCAGAAGCTGCTAAATGAAAAATGAGAAGTCCATTGGATAGTTACCCTGCAGCATTTAACTCCATCAAAAGTAAAGTGCAAGCAAAGCTCAGAGATGCAGGATTCTTGGCTCAGTAAGAAGGCAGATGAAATTCAGTTTTACACTGATAGAAACAACCCAAAGAGTGTTGTGTGTGTGTGTGTGTGTGTTAATAATTCCCTAATGGCTATTTATGGGCCAAAGACTATGGTGCCTCTCAACTACTCAGTGCTGATGGAGCCACATTGATTAGTAGGCCATGATCCTGGAGAGATGGGCTGAGCACTTCTATGGTGTTCTCAACAGACCATCATCAACCAATGCTGAAGTCATTGATTGCATACCTCAGATTGAAGTCAATTTGAGTCTAGCCGAACTTCCATCTGAAAAAGAGGTTTTGAATGCCGTTGGGCTCCTCCCATGTGGCAAAGCACCTGGTGCTGATCTATTCCAGTTGAGATTTACAAGGCAGGGGGTCCACTGCTCATACAAAAGCTACTGAAATCTTCCAGGTCACATGGCAAGAGGAGGTTATCCCCAGGAGTTCAAGGATGCCTCTATTGTCCATCTCTATAAAGGAAAAGAAAATAGATCATCCTTTGACAATCATAGAGGAGTCTCTCTCTTAGTCATTGCTGGCAAGATCTTGCCAGAGTCCTCCTTAGTAGGCTGATTCTTCACCTAGAAGATGGTCGTCTACTGGAGAGCCAGTATGGCTTCAGAAAGGGCTGAGGAATGGTTGATGTGGTGTTTGCTACCCAACAACTCCAGGAGAAACACGAAGAGCAGAACTGGGGTCTGTACACAATGTTCATTGACCTGACCAAGGCCTTTGATTTTGTCAATTGTGAGAGCTTGTGGAAGATCATGGCAAAATTTGGTTGGAAGTTCATCAGTATTATATACCAGGTCCATGATGGCAATGCTGTGTAGCTTTCCCAGCCACCAATAGAGTGAAACAGGGCTGTGTGCTTCCTCCCAGGCTTTTTAGCATGTTTTCAGCAATATTGTCGGACACCTTCACTGAGGACAAAAATGGCATCAAGGTCAACTATTGCACTGATGGTAAGTCATTTAACTTGAAAAGATGATCAATCAATAAATAAATTACTAAAAAACTGGAAACAAAATGTGTATCAATTGGGGAATGTCTGAACAAATAGTAATACGTAAATGTCATGGGATATTATTACATGCTAAAAACTTACAAAGTCAAAGAAAAATGGAAAGACTTGTATGAGCTGATGACAGTGAAGTAAACTAGGGGACCAATATATACAGTGATAATGACTTTAGGAACATAAATTTTAAAAAGTAACCAAGGAAGCCAAATTTTGATAAATTGTACCATCTCTGGGGTAGTGACATTGGCCAGCTTAGTCCACAATGGGCAATTACTACTCTTCCTGCTCAGGGCTCTATCACTGAATAACTCTGAGAGGCTGGAATTTCTAATACTATGACTCAGGAGCCTCCATTCAGGGTGATTCCCTTCTCTCCCTCCCCATTATCTATCAATCAGCCGATAGTAATTAGCTTTTATAAAGGGATACTTACTGAGAAGATACAGCAAGAAGGTTGTTGTGTTTGTCCTTTGTTCTCCAAGAGGACCATGACATCAGGGAGGTGATAACATGACTTGCAATTGACTTTGATTTGAGTGAGGACTGTGCAAGGTCACCAGCCTCACTTTCTCCTCCAGAGCCATCTGGGTCCAGTGGCCAGATATTCATCAGGACGACTGGAGATGACCCAGCAGCTAGCAGAGTAGTTGCATAATATTACCCCCAAACTGAGGAGTGTGCTCTTTCTTGGGAAGAGGAGACTCAAAGTTAAAAAGCCCCTACAAACTTTGGGCCTTCCCCCCTCCTCAATCATGAGCATATGCTCCCATCTGCACAAATTTAATTCCTGGGAATTGAACTCGATTTTTAAGCTAGAACATCCAGTAGAGAATAGGTCCTTCTAAACATGAGAGTCCTTGGAAGAATCCCCACCAAATCCACTTCACGGAGTGGCATCACAGATGAGCAACTTGCTCCCGGGCTCCATTTGTCAGCTCAGTCAAACAGACTGCTCCTCTGAATTCAGGTATTGCTGCTACTGGCTCCCAAGGCCTCTGCTAGCAATCTGATTTGTTGAGGAGACAGTGAGGGGCTCTTCCAACCTTTTGAAGCTCAAAAAGGTAGTAACCTGGTCGATTCCATTTTCATACGCTCATTCATCTAAGATCTGGAAAGAAGAAATACAACAGAAACAGGGGCCATATACGCAGGGCCCCGTATATGGCCCCATGGCAGGCTGAGGATAAAAGGCTACCCCTTCTCTCTGCTGAGGTCCATCAAAGTTCTTCCTCACTGGAAGCCTGCAGGGGAGAATAAATGGAGATCTTTCACTCGACTCTTGTGTGGGTACCCTCATTTCTGGCTCAATCTCTCCATTATCAGCTCTTCCAGCTCCAACCAACTAGAAGACTTTTCATCATGACCCAAACCAGCTTCCAGAGTTGGATCGGTGGCAGGTAGGGACATGTTCATGGTTTAACCTAACCAGAGAGGCAAATGTGTCCATATTTTAAGCACTGGGCCTTCATTACGTGAGAAAGTCAGAGAAACATGGAAAGACTACTATGAACTGATGCAGAATGAGGTCAGCAGAACCAGAAAAAAAAAACCACAATGATCACCATAATGTAAAAATAGGAAAGAAAATAACCCTAAAAGGAAGCCAACTCTAAAAAAAATTATGGAGATCTATCTTAGTTCCAGAGAACAATGAAACAAACCTTTTTATTTTATTTTTTTTAAGAACATCTAGGGGGTGGGGCACAGTATGGATGTTCAAGGAGGACTAGCACCTCTGGTGTGAAGGCTTGCTGAGCCCTTCTCAGGGCTACTCATCAGCCTTTGGTGTTCCCCCAACTCTCACCTCTGGTTCCAAGAAGCTGTAGCGGGTTCAGCAGCCATACCCCAGTAAAACTGTCTTGGCAGACAGGCTGAACCAGACTGAGGGTAACTGACAGGCCTCAAACCCCTTGGTGAGTTAGGAGGATCTCTACTCTTTGTGGTTTGGGAAGTCTAATTATGTAGTGAAAGAAAAGCACTAAATTCAGAAGTCAAAGGATTTCAATTCAAAGTCCCATCTGACCCCTATTAACACGTGAGTACAAACACAAAGGAACATTAACAGAAAGTAGGTCGGAGTTGGAGTCAGGAGACCTGGGTTCTAGCCGTGCAATCCTTAGCAAGTTACTTCATCTCAGAGTCTCAGTTTCTTCATCTGTAAAATAGGAGTGATAACATCACAAGGCTATGAAAAAAGAGTTTTATACATTCATAAAAGGACTGGGGAAATTGTTATTCTCTGGGTCTCCTATGTAGTTTCCTCCTATGTAGATAAGTATGTTAACCAGGAAATATTTATTAAGCATCCACTATGTGCCAACCACTGGAGATACTAAGACCTCAGATAACAGGTAAACAACCAAGTACAAGCAAGCTGTATGCAGGATAAATTGGAGATAATTAACAGAGGGGAGGGACTAGGAGGTCAGTAGTTGGAATGGAGGAGAGAGAACATTCCAGGCATGGGGGTTGGTGCTGTTGTCTTTCATTCTCAAAGAGGACTGTGATGCCAGGGACATGATGCCATGACTTCTAAGTGAATTGGATCTAAGTGAGGGAGGGCTGTGCGGAGTCACCAGCCTCACTTTCTCTGGAGCCAGGTGGGTCCAGTGGCCAGATGTGGATGGGAAAATGCTCAGAAAGGAGAGATAAGAGTGTCCTATCTATGGAAGGCCAGTGTCGCCTGATCTAAGAGGACATGTAAGGGGTGAGAAGACTAGAAAGGTAGGAGGGGGCTAGGTTACAAGAGTTTTGAATGACACACAGAGGATTTTGTATTTGATTCTGAAGAGTATTTTGTAGGAATGGCATGATCAGACCTTTGATTTAATCATTTTGACAACTGAATAGAGAATGGAAGAGAGTGGGGAGGTCTTTTTTTGTGTGTGTTTTTTTAAAACAATTTTTGTGGGGACAGCTAGATGGTGAAGTGGATAGAGCACTGGCCCTGAAGCCAGGAGTACCTGAGTTCAAATCCGGCTTCAGACACATGACACTTAGTAGCTGTGTGACTCTGTCACTTAACCTCAGTCACCTCACCAAAAAAAAAAAAAAAAAAACCCAATTTTTGTGTGTCATTCTTGGCAAGTCACTTTATCTGAGTCTCAGGTTTTTTGTCTGTAAAATGAGGCTGATAACATTACAAGGCTGTGAAAAAAATGGGTTTTGTAAATTTTAAAGGATTATGGAAATTATTATTCTCTGGGATAATGTGTACAGCATTGTGCAAACTTTAAAGCCGCTTTAGAAATGTCAGTGATGAAGGCGACAATGTAAAATAAAGGGATTGGGCAAGATGATCTCTAGCAGCTCGAAATCGCATTTTAAAAATACGGTTTCTTCATCTGTGAAATGGGTACAGTGATCCTTGACCGGCTTCCCTCACGGGGCCATTGTGAAGAGGACGGGATATGAATGAGGTCTGGTACTATCTCACATCCTGCCTCGCCCTCCCCAGTCCCCGAACCCCAGTCTCAAGGAGGTCCCAGGAGCCCAGGAGCCCAGCTAGGTCACAGACCCCTCTGGCTGCTCTGGTCTCCTCCAGGAACGTGAGCACAAGCGGCTGAGGGACGCCAGTGTCTCCGCATGGTCAGCAGGGGGCGCTGCCGCCTCGGCCCGAGCCGCCTGCTCCTCTCGGTGCTTCTCCCTTTACTAGCTCCTCCCCTGCCCCACTCCCAGGCAAGGACTTCCGGCGAGGGCGGAACGTCAGTGTCGCTAGGTGCGAGGCGCGGGCGGTAGAGCGCGCTGAGCCGCACCGGCGGCTGCGGCAACTTCCGGTCGTAACGGCTGCTGGAGTGAGGTGGTGGTGGCGGCGGCAAGATGGAGACTATCCTGGAGCAGCAGCGGCGCTACCATGAAGAGAAAGAGCGGCTCATGGACGTCATGGCCAAGGAGATGCTCATTAAGAAGTCTACGGTGAGCGGCCGGAGGGAGGGCAACGGGACGAGGCGGGGAGGGAGAGAGAGAAAAAAAAAAGCGGTCACATCCGGGATCCTGCCCCTCCCCCGGCCCCAGGGATCCCCGGCTCCCGTGTCCCAGGGCCCAACCTCCGCTTCTGGGGGCGCGCTTCCAGCCTGGCGGGCCCGGCTGCCCTGCGGGACTGTCCCGCTGCAGTCCGGGGGTTGGGGGGTGGGGGTCCCCGGCAGGTTGAGGCTGACCGGGTCCGTGTCTCTTCCCCCTTCAGCTCCGGGACCAGATCAACTCGGACCATCGCACTCGGGCTATGCAGGACGTGAGTTCTGGGGCGGGGAGGGTCCGAATGCGGTTGGAGTGTAAGCCCCTGGAGGGCAGGCACCGACCGTAGCGTCTGTTTGTATCCCCAGTTTCTCTCTGAGTCCTTCCCCGTGGGACTGTGAGTTCCTCCAGAGCAGTGACTCTTCTGTTTTTTGTCGTTATCAATGTCTTTCGTGCTTAGGCCAGGGCCTGTCAGCTCTGAGGCTGGAACATTAGTAACGGTTTATTGACTGATATAGTGAGCGCTTAATTAATGCTTGCTTGGCTTTCCAAGAAGGGCAGCAGAGGTACCGGGCCATCGGTGGTCAGTTTGCCAGAATTTAACCGTTTCCTGTGGGCCCGGCACTGTGCTAAGCACTGGGAATACAAAGAAGGGCAGAAGAACAAACAGGCCCTGCTCTCAAGGCCGGCACAATCCAGTGGAAGGTGGGATTAATCACTTTATTCATTTCACCGAAATAACCATTACCCACCTATTCTGTGCCAACACGCAGTGTTCATTTTTGAAGTTAGCTACCAGAGAAGGAAGAGATTAGAGTCTCAGAAGAATTAGATCTGAGAAAACATGGAGTCTAGCCCACACCTGACCATGCTTTTGGACTATCTAGGTCCCTCATGGAGTACCTTTTCCACAACACATAGACAAGGGATCCGTATCCTGGATTTGAATCCCAGCTCTGCCTGGGATCAGGAAGACCTAAGTTCAGATACTTCCTATCTGTGCGACCCTGGGCAAGTCGTTTCATCTGTCTGCCTCGGTTTCCTCATCTATAAAATGGGGATAATTTTAGCACCTACCTCCCAGGGTTATTGGGAGGTAAAAATGGGATGGTGTTTGTAAAGAGCTTCGCAAACCTTAAAGTGATATATAAATGCTAGCGATTAGTAGTAGTAGTAGTTTTATGACCTCAAGCAAGATATTTCACTATCTAATCATAATAATATCTTCACTGTCTGCTGAAGTCTTGGTGCCCCTTAGAGGACTGAAGAATCTTTGTTGGATATCCAGTTGTGTGGTGACAGAAATTGCTCTATTTGATGAAGTGTTTTTTTATTTGTTTTTTTTTTGTTTTGTTTTGTGTTTTTTTGCCTTTTAGAGGTATATGGAAGTCAGTGGGAACCTGAGAGATTTGTATGATGACAAGGATGGGTAAGTGGCAGTGCTGGGCCATGTATGGGGGCTTCATAGTGTCAATCAAATTACTGACCCTGGTCTCTTGTTTTCTCTTTTGGTCCTTTTGGGAATTTCAGGTTAAGAAAGGAGGAGCTCAGTGCTATTTCAGGACCAAATGAATTTGCAGAATTCTATAATAGACTTAAACAGATAAAAGAATTCCACCGGAAGCACCCAAATGAGGTAAGCCCTAAGAGTTGTTGATGAAATGTGGCATATACTTTCAGAGTGAGCGGAGGGATAGTTACTACAAGAAGAGGCAGCAGAGAGGAGGAATATTACGGCTCTTTGGTTTGTTTTTACTCATCAGTTACCTGATCTGCACCTTAGAGTTGTTTTGATGACCTATAACAACTGAGCAAGGGGCAGTATATTTATCATTGAAAGACAGTATAAGAGACTTTGGCAGCTATTGTCTCCATCTTTCCTAGTTTGCTGTATTAACATTTTTTCCTGTAATTTTATTATGTATGAATATAGAGATTATCTTTATTATTGTTATTATAGTATGACAAATAAACATTTTGGTATAGTGCCACAATAGAGTGCTGGACTTGACCGTGAGGAAGACTTGGGTTCAAATCCTGCCTCTGATACGTAACTAGCTATTTGACTATGGGCGAGTAGTTTATCCTCATTTTCTCTTTCTGTAAAATAGAGATAATAATACCTGTAGTACCTACCTCCCAGGGTTGTTACAATGTATGGAAAATACTTTGCAAGCTTTAAAGGATTATGTGAATGTTCATTATCATTATTATTATTACTGTTATGGTGTGTAGTTGATCACAGTTTGAGTGTCCATTATATGCATGTACTAAAGAAGAAACAAAAGAAGTCTGAGACTTGGTCTTTGCCCTGAAAGAGCTGACTACCCCAGCGGAGAGACATATTTAAGTACCAGACAGGAGACAGCCATGGTTTACTGAGCAGTGCTGACTTGGGCTCAGGACTATTTCCCCTATACCCAGGAGAATTGGGTTTTAATTCATTTCTGGCACTAACAATCTCTGTGGCTTTGAGCAAATTACAACTTCATGTTTCTGGGGCTCAATTTTGGGGTCTGATTTTGGGGTTGGGTTGGATGACCGCGAAGATCTGTCCAGTTCTGACCTGGCATGATTTTGAGGATACAGGCAGTGAGTACTATAGACATTTAAAGGCAAGAAAGCTCAGGGGGTGGAGGAAGAGGAAAGCTTTTTCAAGAATGAGGACCTGAATTTGGCCTTTAAGGATGGTTCGATAGAGATTCATGGGAAGGGAATTCCAGGGTAAGGGAGCACTGTGAGAAAAGGTGCAGAAGTGAGAATAAACAAGATATGTTTGAAGAACAGTGAGTAACCAACCTTGAGTGAAAGGTCATGTTGTATTAGCAGGAGAGGAGGAAAGGGAGTGTGAGGTCAGACTATAGAGCTTTGAATTTCAGGTTCAGGGGTGTAGGAAGTGGAAAAGATCAAAGGCTTTTGAGGAAGGTCATTATGTGAAAGTAACAGAAATTAGAAAAGGTAATCTGCCAGCGGTATACAGGCTGAATTGGCTGCAGGGACCAATGAGGCAGTTAAAATCATCCAGGTATAAGGTGATAAGGACTTGGACTAAGTTGGTGCCAGTGGGGATGAAAAGCCAGGGAGATGCTGAAGGTGAAAAGTCAAGTGAAGATGCCTGCATTGAGGGGGAATGTGGGCACAGTAGCTAAGGAAGCACATCTGCCAGTATAAGGCTGTACTTTACCATTCTGGGTTGTCACCTGTCTTCTGGTCATGAACAGATGGACAGAAAAGTAATTATTGAGCACTTGCTTTGTGCCAAACACTGCGCTAAGTGTTGGGATACAAAAAGAAAAGCAAGCAAGGAAAATCAAGAGTTGTCAGGGAGTCACGTTTCTGATTAGGGGAGAAAACACAGATGTGTTAAAGGCTTTAGCAGTCCTTAGTATGCAGCTACAGGCCAGGCCCAGGGTCCTTAGATTGAATTGTTTGGTCAGATGTCAGTGCCCGGAGGGTTTGGAAGACAGTGTAAGGCCTGGTGAGGATAGGAATAAGAGGGAAGGCTTGAGTATCCCTCCAGCACCTTGCTATGATGTATTAGAGTCAACGACAATGCTGGAAGCCATGCTGCATAGAGAGCCCAGTTCAGGACACAGAGCCCTACATATGAGACAGTGTTGCTTCTGTTCAGAAGAAGTGGAGGATCCAAGGGGCAGCTAGGTGGCGCAGTGGATAGAGCACTGGCCCTGGAGTCAGGAGGACCTGAGTTTAAAAAACACGTGACACTTACTAGCTGTGTGACCCTGGGCAAGTCGCTTCACCCCAATTGCCTAAAAAAAAAAAAAAAGAAAGAAAAAAGAAATAGAGGATCCATCTGGGCTTTGTGCTTTCTCTTCTCAGATTTGTGTGCCAATGTCAGTGGAATTTGAGGAGCTCCTGAAAGCCAGAGAAAATCCTAGTGAAGAGGCACAAAGTAAGTGGGGTTTCACATTTCATATTAGCAAAAATATAGCAATTGTTCGGCCAGTTTTTGTGTAATTGCAGCTGTCTTCCCCCCTCTGGAAAATAGAGTCTCCCAGAGAAGATGTATGTTAGTTCCCTCAGGCTATTTAGTGAGTTGAAATCTTGGCTTGGTTCCTTGCTGAGGGGGACGTCACTTAGGAAGCAATTGGCCTCAGTTTCTATAATCACTTGAATCAAATGAGGACTCTGGAGTTGGAAGTAGCTTCCTGGGACCTTTTCTTCCAGAGTTCACTTAGCTTCAGCGGCTTGGAAAGCTTCTCAGCATGTTGTGGTCAGCTTACCTCAGAAGCAGCAGGGGACAGCTTTGTGAATGGACCTTACTGTCTAGTGAAGAAGCAGACAGGCTAAATGAATAGGCTGACCAGAGGGGTTTTGTGTAAGGGACTGTTTTTAATTTATTTGGGGCAAATGTTCTCTGATTCCCTCAGACTTGGTGGAATTCACAGATGAAGAAGGATATGGCCGTTACCTGGATCTTCACGACTGCTACCTTAAGTACATTAACTTGAAAGCATCTGAGGTAAGATATTAGAGAGAGATCTTGATTCACAAAAGTGGATCAGGGAGGTTGGGCTGGGGATACTGACTCTGAAACAGGTGGTGTTTCACTTCCTGCTAGATTGGAAATGTGAAGTGCACTGTTTGAATGAGCCTTCACTTGAAAAATGAAAACACAATAGATAGTATGTGCCCATTATTTACAAGACAATGTGCCCTGTGCAGTGGGGACTACAGTGATGTGTAAAGCATGAAGGAAAATGCTTTTATTAGCGCTTTCTATGTGCTAAAACACTACTAAGAGCTGAGACTATAAATAGAAAAGTGAGATAGTCCCCATTCTCAAGGGGCATTCATCCTGATGGGGGAGACAACACATATAGAGAAGTGGTCACCAGAGGAGGTCAAATGGCAGTGTTAGTTGAAGAAATCAGAGGGATGGTGAGTGGAACCATAGAGGAGGTGATTGATTGACATGCCTTTTTCAGTAGCAATGGCAGTATAGATTTGATTATGATTCCTAGAGGAAGAGATGGAAAGGGGGAGTAGAGTACGTGTTCATAGGCAGGCTAGATGGAAGGGAGATGAAGGTCATGACTGAGAAGCTTGGCTTGGTTAGCTCGGTGTGGGGGGCCATCTAACCCTGTGCATTTGTGCCCATACACTTACCAATCACAAGCCCCAAAGTAGGAAGGGCAAAGCTGAATGGCTTAAATCCCCCAGGGCAAGGTATCTGGAAGTGTGGTGGTCCCCAGGGTACAGCAGTAGGATGGAAGACAAGAAGATGGCTAGGGTAGAAGCATGGACCCTACCTTTAAGGAGTTCACAGTATAGTTGGTAGAAACATGAGTTCAAATCAACTAATGTTTACAAAATACCTTCTGTGTAAATGTCACTGACATAGGTACTGAGAATTTTTAACTGCAAAAACAATTGACAAGTAATAACTCCCAAGTGAAGAACATAAACATTAAGTAAGATCAGAATTGAGAAGAAACTTAAATCAAGTTTCCAGGTTAATTTACTCTGTCTGGAGCGTCCCACTGCCAGGAGGAAATCTCGTTGTAATTTTATAATTTTTTTGTCACTGTGTCTGCTTCTCTTCTAAATATCCAGACTAAGACATCACCTACCAAAGTAGTGCAGGGTTTGAATATTGGAAAAATTGCACATGAAGAAAAGACTCCAAGTTGTACCTTGTTACATTGAGTTCTCAAATTGGATCTTGCGTAGAATTGATTAGACTGTGTCTTTGAATTCTGCACACCCAGCTTAGTCAAGCCTCCTGTGTTATTTTCAGAAACTGGATTATATCACATACCTGTCTATCTTTGACCAGTTATTTGATATTCCCAAGGAAAGGAAGAATGCAGAGTACAAGAGGTGAGCATTGTCAAACTTCTTGGCTTGTTTTTTTAAATTAGAAGCTAAATTCTAACCTTGGCTGTTCTCTGAGCACTCTAGAGTTATTGGGGAATGTGGAACTCTAAAAAGCCAGTTTTAGAACATTTATACTCTACCAGTCTTGGCAGAGTGAATATACTTTAAAATTATTATGAACTTGACAAACACGAATACTTCTGTATAGAAAGAACAGGGAGAAACAGAATTTTATATGAAACTGTGAAACTCATGTACAGCTTGGTTTTTGCAGAGTATGTGTTAAATTTAACATGTGTTAAATTTAAATACTGCCTTGCTTGTCTTTGTCCCCTTGTGAACTTAGTGTTCTTTACCATGCATTTTTAACATATTTCTTGATGGACCTTTCTTTTCTTTTTAATCACGATCTCTCTTCTTCTTCCCCTTCTCCCAGATAAAAGCCTTTTATTGTAATAAATATGTACAGTTAAGAAAAATAGATCCATACGTTGGCTATGTCTGCAACTGTCTCGTCTGCACCTCTAGTTCATCCAGTCTGCCGAGAGGTGGGCTTCATCATCCTTCTTGCAGGGTGTTTTCCTTTACAGTGTTGTAGTCATTGTATTAATTATTCTCCCAGCTCTGCTCACTTAAGTCTGCATCAGTTGAAAGGAGTCTCAGGTTTTTCTGAATCTGTCCCTTTTGTCATTTCTTATGGTACAATAATAGAAGGAATATGATTTTTCATCTTCAGCCCAACCTGCTGCTTCATTACCGTCCCCCATAAGCCGTATAAGGCTCTCATGCTTAGGGCTTTGTGTCTTTGGGGCTGTGGCTGCAGTGACGAAACCAGGCCTGTGCTTGGAGGGGAAACAAGACTTATTTTGCTTTGCCACCTCCATCACAGCACCCCTAACTTTCTCTGACTGAGTCTCTCTCTCCCCCTCCTCCTCTCTCTCTCTCTCTCTCTCTCTCTCTCTCTCAGGTACCTGGAGATGTTGCTCGAGTACCTCCAGGACTACACAGACAGGGTAAAGCCCCTACAAGACCAGAATGAACTGTTTGGGAAGATTCAGAATGAATTTGAGAAGAAGTGGGACAACGGTACCTTCCCAGGCTGGCCGGTGAGCTGGAGGGGCTCTTTCAGGAAACTTAATCATGAGTCTTGCCCTTTGCATTTTAGTAAAGGATATAATAAATGGTCCTTTCACACTCAGTTGTGACCCAGAAGCATTCTCTGCCCTGTAGTTTTATGGAATCTGGTTTTCTTTTTATGTTTTCTTTTGGAGGTTATTCCTAAGACTTGCATATGTGAAAGTAGGAGGGATCTGGTGCCCTAGAGCTGACTATTGATAAAATTCCTTGTTTTCTTTCTTGGCAGAAAGAGACAAGCAGTGCACTGACACACGCTGGAGCCCATCTTGACCTCTCTGCATTTTCCTCCTGGGAGGTATGTTTTCTGTAATTCTCCAGTCTGTCTCACAGACTAACCAGCTACTCTTGTTTGTTTGTTCGTAACACATTCTTTTCTTTGCAATTAAAAAAAAAACCCACAGTTTTCTAGAACTGGGCATCTGTATAAGATAAGGAAAAATCAAATGGGATAATGTGTTTCTATACATTTGAATAATTGTAAAGTGCCATATGCACATGTGGTACTATGATTATTAACTTTACTGTTGCTTTACCACGATATGGAGATCACCCTGGGATCTCAAGTTCAAGCAAGTCCTACCAGTCTGGAAGGGCTTCACATGCTGGATGAACATAGGACCGTGTATATGACATTTGAGGATTAACTTGGTTAAGTGCAGCAAGATTCCTCAACAGAAAGTTGGCCACAAGCCGATGAATTTTTTCAGCCATAGCAACATGTGAAGTCATTTACTAAAATGTAGAGGAGTTAACCAACCTTCACTAGTACCCAGTTCTAGCAGGATAGCATTTGGAGCATTTGGTCTCAGGAGTCATTTTCTTCAGCATCCTAACTTATTCCTCTGTTTTATAGGAGTTGGCCTCTTTGGGTCTGGACAGACTGAAATCTGCACTCTTGGCTTTAGGACTGAAATGTGGCGGGTAAGAGGCGGAGACTATAGTCTTAGCTGCCCAGTATTCCCTTTTTCTACTTGTCCATCAAAGGAGCTTAAGCTCCATTTGTCTGACTCCTGTAATACTAGCCAAGTGCAGGTGAGACTACCTGGTGTGATAACAGGGAACCCTTTGTCCCCTTGTCTTTACAGTACGCTGGAAGAGCGGGCCCAGAGGCTATTCAGCACTAAAGGCAAGTCCCTGGAATCACTCGACTCCTCTCTGTTTGCTAAGAATCCCAAATCAAAGGGAACCAAGAGGTGAGTGACCTGGTAGCTTCTGTGTCCCCTTGTACAGTTAGTTCTGTCTTGGTCCTTTCCCCTGGCAGGCGGCACGGTGTGTTCAGAGAAGCATTAGACTCCCCTCTGAGTCTCAAACTCTTCACGTGTAAATTAGGGATAATAGTACTTGGGTATTCGACCCCTAAAGACTCACATCAAAGTGTTTTACCAATGAGTTGCGCCTATTATTGTTTAAAAGGTAGATTTTGAAGCCTGTGTTTTGCCATCACTGATCCATAGTGATGACCAGTTTGAGTATCTGCACTATTGGAGGAAAGTTGTATTAATATTCCCAAACAAATAAATTTACACTTGTTTAATTTAGAGTTGACTCTAGCCTATGCTATAGAAATGTTACCTCAATTAGATAGAAACATAAGTAGATTGAATTTAGCAAGCATTTACTAAACATAAACTTGAAGCAAGGCACTTGGGGTAAAAGACAAAACAAAACCCCTTCTGCCCTCCACAAGTTTAGTCTCTGCTAGATGAGCATAACACAGTCAAGAGGTGTGGGGCAAAAGAGAGCTCTCACAAAGTGCTCTTAAGAGAATTTGAGGAGTGAGAGACCTGTGAAAGAGAGAGAGATAGCATTGAGAGCTAGAGGAGAGGCTTCACCTTAGCTGAGCCTGGAAGAAAGAGAAGGTGTCTGAGAAACATTGAGGAGGAAGAGAAGGAGAAAGAGGTGCATTTCTTATGTTGAGGATTGCTTGTCTCAATGCATGCTGGCTAGATTTGTCATGGTGATTTAGGAAATTCAACTTTATTTTACAGTCTAGTGTGGTGGTAACATAGATTGTGTTAAGGTATGTAATGTAAGATAAGCTGGAAAGGCAGGTTGGAGCCATATTAAAGTTCTAATTAAAGAATTTGTGTCTTATCCTAGTGGTAATAGGAAGCCACCAAAGGTTTCTAAGCACTGAAGTCCAAGTGGCTGTGTATATGAAAAGAAAGTTGGGAAGAGGTATTATGAAGTTAGTAACAGGATTTAGAAACTTTAGATATGGGGGAGGGGGAGAAAAGAAGGGGAAAGATCAGAGATGACTCCGTTTTGGTCTGTTCAGTGGTGATAGGCTAGTACCCCAGTACTCTGATGTTCTCTGTCAGTGGCATAAAGTGTAGTCATTGCCTCTGTGACATTATTTTCAAATTTCTAGAAGATTGTATACTCTTGTTTTATCAACCCATTATGGGTTTAGGTGGTTATGGCTTTTAAGATTTTTAAAAATTGCTTCTCTAAAAGAAATGTTCACTTACAGGGAGTGAGGTGCTAAGTGGTTCTTAGGATTGGGGGATTGAGTTGAATTATAGAGAACCCCCATTATATCATATTTCAGTCCTCTTCAAATGACCTGGATTACTTCTTGTTCACAGGGACACTGAGAGGAATAAAGACATTGCTTTCCTTGAAGCCCAGATCTATGAGTATGTAGAGATTCTCGGGGTGAGTATGTAACTCTGAAGGTAATGTAACCACACAACATCATCCACTGAAAGGCCACCCACTCATATCTCTGTTTTCGCTTAGACAATTAAATTTTAAAAAAGGATTATTGATGTCAAAAGGTTGTTCTCTTTAGACAACTTCAAGTTCTCCACACTGGTCTTGGGCACAGCCCAAGTTGCCAGTCTTCCCAAGCATAACTGGATGCCAAATCTGTCTCTAGTTTTTGATTTTAGGAAATCATCTGCATCCCTCTACACTTTTGAGAGCATGCTGTATTTATATTCAAGAGGTGTTTTGGGGATTTGAGACCATTTGATTTCTGGAACAAGTTCTAGTCTTTGGAAGAACGAGGTTTCTTCACCTTTGGCTAAGACAGTTTGATCCCTACAGTAAAGGATTTTAAGTGAATGACTATAATTTTGGGCTTTTTTGTCCCAGATCAGGAGATACATTCAGACAGGAAGCTCTGAAACTATTCGGATCAGATAAGTCCAGTAAGTCATCTCTGCTTTTTAAAAACCTGTAATCCTTGTCCTATCAGAAAATAAAATTGCAGGTGCTACAGCCCATTTGAAGAGGTGTTCCTGATTCCATGTCCCTGGACATAATGGTTTCAAGGATTTTGGGCAAATCGAGAGAGGTTCCCCTCAATAATAACGATTATAAAAGCTAGCATTTATATAGCGCTTTAAGGTTTGTAAAACACTTTATACTTTATCTCATTTGATCTTCACAATAACCTTGTGAAGATAAGTGCTGTTAGTTTCCCCAGACTGAAGCTGAGGTTAAGTGACTTGCCCCAGGGTCACATAGCAGATATCTGAGGGAGATTTGAACTTGGGGCTTCCTGACTCCAGGCCCTGAACTTGTAACCACTATACCACCTAGATACCTTATTAAAAATGTATTTATCTTTTTATTTTTTGTTATATTGAACTTGAAAAACATCAACAAACATAAACATTTCCATATGTAGAGAACAGAAAAACAACTGTATATAAATCTTATGTATACCTTTAATTTTTTGAAAATTTATAATAAATTCATCTTGTTACTTTCAAAGCTGTCCTGCTTCTATGTTTTTCTCTTCTTCCCTCCTTTGCTTATTAAAATACTTCAGTGAAGCTTTCTTCATCCCTTTTTGGGGCATCACTATTTTTAGCTCCCTCTCCTTCAGTGTTTTCCCCCCATTAAAAAAATATAAACCTAACTCTTTTAACAAGCATAGCCAAGCAAAATTGATCCACACATTGGCTGTGTCTGAAAATGTTATTTCTTACTCTGTAACTTTGGTCTGTCTTCCATATCAGGTGGTAGGTAGCATGTTTCATTGTTTAGTCCTTTGGAGTTGTGGTTGGTTTTTGCATTGATCAGAGTTTTCTTTAAGTCTTTCAAAGTAGTTTTCCCCCCCAAAGTTGTAGTTATTATATGAACTGTTCTGGTTCTATTTACTCCACTCTGCATCCGTATATACAAGTATTCCCGCATTTCTCTGGATCCATCTCTTGTCATCTCTTATTGCACAGTAATGTTTTATTATATTTATATACCATAATTTATTTAGGTATTCTCCATTTGCTGGGCAACTACACACACACACACCCCTCCCCCCCCACCTTAGTTTCCAGTTCTTGGCTATAACAAAAAGTGCTCCTGTGAATATTTTTATACATAGAGATTCTTTTCCTCTCTTTTGGGTATATTCCTATTATTGGTATAATAGGTTCAGAGAGGATGCCCTGTTTTGTTGGGGTATAGCTCCAAATGGTGTCCCAAAAGTACTGGATCACTTCACGGTTCCACCCATAGTGCCTCAGCAACTATCTTTGTCCTCCCACATTGGGCTGCACTTCTCCTGCCTGTTTATTAATTAGCTTATCTTCTGGGTCCTTTAGGAACAGCGACATCTCACTCATGAAAATGTGCAGCGCAAACAGGCACGGACAGGGGAGGAAAGAGAGGAGGAAGAGGAAGAGCAAATAAGTGAGAGTGAAAGTGAAGATGAAGAGAATGAGATTATCTACAACCCCAAAAACCTGCCCCTGGGTTGGGATGGCAAAGTGAGTGCTTGTACCCTATTCCGACAGCCTGTTTAGCCCTTCCTGTCTTCACACTTCAGGGTCTTACTGTGTCCTGTGTCTCATTTCTTCCAGCCCATTCCGTACTGGCTGTATAAGCTGCACGGCCTCAATATAAACTATAACTGTGAGATCTGTGGCAACTACACCTATCGAGGACCCAAGGCCTTCCAGCGGCATTTTGCGGTAAGGAGTCCTGAGGCCTGTTCCACCAGAAAGGAAAACAAAGCATGGGAGGGAAAAATCTTTAAATGGGGAGAACCCATGGCCAGCTGCTTTGTGGAGTTAAGAGGGAAGAGGAAGGATGATTAGACAGTGTGTTTGGAGGTGTTGGAATATGGTGGGGTGCCCTGGGCCAGCAGCACATGCCTGTGCAGCCCTGGCGTCAGAGCTGAAGCCATTGCGGAGCTGGCATCCTGCTGGGCCTTACCCTGTGAACCTCTTGGTTGTAACATACATGGGCCAGACTGAAGCCATCACTCGGTATGTTCCCCAAAAGCAGTTAAGCTGAACAGTACGAAAGAGTGATTGTGAGAGGCAGTGTGTGCACCATTACACCCGTGTTGTTTACCATTCTTTCAAAGGGAGGAAATGAAGGCAGGAATGTGTATATTACTCTCTTAGCTTCTTTTTCTTCAGACTACATAATTCCATACAAATATTCCATACTTCTTTGAATTTTGTTTCTTTTTCTTCATTCCCTTTCTTTTGCCTTGGCTTTTTTTGCCTTCTCAATACTTATGTCTTACACTTTTCTCAGAGCTTTTCATGGTCCATTGATGGCATTAAAGGCTGAGATAGGGTCTACATCTGGTCCTGAGGTTACTGTGGGCTTCTGCATTGTGCATCTTACAGAAAGTAAAGCCATTTATGACATGAAGGATGACAGTGTTCATAGTAGCATTTTTTTTTTTTTTTTTTTGGCTGGGCAATGGGGTTAAGTGACAAGTGACTTGCCCAGGATCACACAGCTAGTAAGTGTTAATGTGTCTGAGGCTGGATTTGAACCCAGGTCTTCTTGAATCCGGGGCCGGTGCTCTATCCACTGCACCACCTAGCTGCCCATAAAACAAGTTGTTAATGAAAGGATTTACCATGGTCAGTAAAATAGCTTAAACTTCTTATTTTCAGCTATTTTTGCTGCTTAGAAGTTACTGTTCCAAGAAGGAAAAGGCTTCTAATAAGGAGAAAGAATGTTAGACTAAAAGTCAAGAGAATTGACTTGGTATTGAATTTTGATACTTATTTGCTGAGTAACCTTAAGCAAATCTCTTAACTTAATAGGCTTGCTATTTTCCATCTGTAAAATGGGGTTAATTATGATACCTGCATCCCCTGTCTCCCAGGATGGGTGTACAAAAGAGCACCATAGAAAAGTATACCTTTTTTTAAACATTGGTTCATATCTAACATAATCTTTATCATATTTTCTACTCTTTCATAGACCAACAGTGAAATGAACTTATTATTTACAGAGATGGTATTATTGGCCAGTCATCACTGAGATATACTTTGGATTATTTTTCTAGTAGTGGTAGTGGTTTGTGTCTAGCCAGCCATCCTCTCTCACCCACTTCTCCTTGAAATAACAGTATGTATTTTAAAATGACTAGTCAAAAGATTGATTAGAAAGGTTCACTAAAATCATAGAATGATGGAACTGAGAGATATGTAGTCTGACCACCATGTTTTACAGATGAGGAAACTTATTCCCAAAGGGGAAAGTTCTCTTTGCTGTAGTTGCACAGCTAGCTAGTTGTAGAGCGGGTACTTAGAGAACACTGTGCTGATTCCCTCTCTAGTACTCTGTTTGCTGCACCATGGTGTTGCCTACCGTTCTGTGGTCATGGCACCGTTATTGACAGCAAGATGGACTAGTGTGTAGAAGCTGGACCTTAACTGACTGACTAAATAGTACAACTCAGAAGAAAAGTGTTTGGGGCCAAATGGTGTAGTACTTTTTTTAATCAGCTGCTTCCTGTGGTGTTAATCACAGTCTTAACTGCTTTTAGGAAGAGTCTAATGAAGGGGGAGTTTCAAGATTTAGGGATGAAGTGAGAATAATGCTTTGTGTATAGTTGGTACCTGTTTCCCATCGTCCTTCTGACTTTCTTCCCTCCCAGGAGTGGCGTCATGCTCATGGCATGAGGTGCTTGGGCATTCCAAATACAGCCCACTTTGCTAATGTGACCCAGATTGAAGATGCTGTCTCTTGTAAGTAACCTTTAGTTCTAAGTATTAGGACAGACTTGAGTGCCCTCTCCGTTTATCCCTTACTACCCTTGGTACCAGTGGTGAATCAGCCCTCACAGAAAGCCCTCTGAAAGGTGGCACAGTCTGTCTCTTTTCCTGTCTTGCCAGGCTGGAAGTATAAAGGGTATCCATGCCAGGCCCTTCTCCCATTACCGATGGCCTATTCAATTTCCACACTGGAACAGTTTGCTCCTCCTTAGGTATCTTAACAACTTCTGGCTCCTGAGGATTCATATTAATGCCACACTTAGTGTGGACACATGACCAGTGTTAGCCCTCTTAGCTCAGCTGAGAAGGCCCACCAGCCTCAGCCTTCCCAGTGGCTGGAATTGCAGGCATGCATTAGTGTACCTGGCAAAATGGAGTGGTCTTCAGTATCTGACTAACAATGCCGTCAGCTTTCCTTCATTAATATGAACCCCACGATGATGTGGCCATATTCTTACCAAGGTTCCCCTCATTCTGCTCATCATCTAGTTCTTCCTTATCGTTTAACTCTAGGACACTTAACCTGTCATGCTCCGGGCTGCTCTCAAGGACTTGAGGTTGCACAGCAGGTGCCCATCCTGTGCCAATGAAATTAGAGCCAGGGAAGGGTGTAGGGGATAGGGAATAGGGATGTGACCTGCTTTACAGAGTTGAAAGGGCTTTGTCAGCCTTAAAATGCCACGTTAATGTCTACTGTTGTTATTTCCACTTGGAGTTCTAGTCCCGTGCAGCCCCTGGATGCTGTTAATACTAATTGCTGGTAATTATTTTGTAGTGTGGGCCAAATTGAAACTGCAGAAGGCTTCGGAACGATGGCAGCCTGACACTGAGGTAAGGGGCTGGTAGAGTTAGTCAAGGATGATACCAAGCAACAAAGACCTGCTTCTTTATCAGGGAGCTGTAGACATTGTCCCAGCCTTGCTGCATTGCAGCAGTGAGTCTCTGGTCATGGCCAGTGACGTCCTGGCAGTGGTCCAAATAGATTTGATGCTAAATACTTGTAGGAGTATGGTTTGTAATAGGATAATGAGCATCCTTTGGTTTCTGACGTGAATTAGAAATTTACGTGGGATATATCATAAACTCTCCACTGTCACCTTTCAAGTATCCCATTGTAGTAGGAGGTGACTCTTGTGTTTTCAGAGGCTGTGCTAGCCAGAATAAAAGCTCTGCCAAGTCCCATGAATCTGGAAAGGTTTCCAGTCAGGGCCTCATGGTGGGTAGGGCCCTCATGGTGGGTAGGCTCTGTATCTGACATCCAAAGACTAACCTAGAAACTTATCGCCAGAGGGGTAACCACCAAGGGCTGAATTTTTTGAACTGTAGCAACTCATAAAGACAGCTTCCTTAGTATTCTCCGATTGAGGGAGTGCCCACACCAATAAAATCATGAATTCTTGAAATGTGTCATAAAACCAGAAGTCACCCATGTGCCTTTCTTCAAAAATAGTGTCATCTTTCTATTAATTCTGGCGAGGATTTGTTAGGGGGGTGAGCAGCAGTTAGACAAGTCCTTTGCCTTACCAGAGTGAATCAGTAGCCACAAAAATTGAGAGTGGATGCCTTTCAGCAGGGGTTCTTCACTTTTTCTGTGTCCAGGACCCTTGGACAGTCCAGTGAAACCTTTGTTTTTAAAATACATAGGATTATGAATGAAATCAGTCACATTAAAAGTTAGGGAAGATATTCAGATAAACAAGTTGATGGAGGCCAAGTTAAGAACCCCTGCCCCAGGAGCTCTGAATACTTTTGCATGATCTGCCTTTGTTGGGGATATCTAATGACCAGCTGGCTCCTGTGCAGATGTGATTATCGATAACGAGACTGCCTCCCTTGTTTTGGAGGGGTGAAGATGGTTTGCAGAGGGAGTGCAGGTGTTAAGGCAAACACCAAGTGGTGGTTACTAGATTGGGGAGCAGCAGCCACCATGCTTTGCTCACGTACCTTAAGATTGCCCAGAAGTGACCCGAGGCCATTTCCAAACATCCAAATGCTTGTTTTCCCCAGGGCTAATAAACCACTTCCCTCTTTCTCCCCCGTTTTTTAGGAGGAGTATGAGGATTCCAGTGGAAATGTTGTGAATAAGAAAACATATGAGGACTTGAAACGCCAGGGACTGCTCTAGTGTCTTGAGGACGAGCTCGGTGACTGGCAGAGCATCCTAGGATTTGGCATTTTTTTATTCCACACAAGCACATGTTCCCAAAGACTGCTACATGACCTAACGTTCTACCATGTGTCTTGTGAAGACAAGAATTGCGGACATAGTGAAGATTTGAAATATGTTTAAATTTTCGTTTTATATTAAAAAGGTTCTGCAAAAAAAAAACACAAAAAAACTAGATTTGATTTGAATGTGGTGCGTCTGAAAGCCTCGTAGGGAATCCAGTTCTTCGGGCCATTAGTTCCTGTCACTTTCTGTGCCTAGTCTGGAAGGTCAGAGGTTGAAAAGAAGAAGGAACTCTGTCAGAATATCAGAAATCGACAGACTTCTCTATCGTTAATGTGAAGCCAACACAGAGCTGCCTCAGGGCCCTCCTCAGGGAACCACCAAGCACCATTGCTCTCCTCTCTTTCTCCTGTCCCTTTTCACTGGAGGACTTCTCTCCCGATGGCCCCTGGGGAGCCCCATGCTTAATTGTTGGAGCCCCAGCACCTGCTTTCTCATACGGGAGGAGCCTGTGATCTCTAACTCTGTGTTTTCAGTGCCCTCCTTATCTTCACAGTCAGTCAACATGCATTTAAGGTCCTGCTATGTGCTGGGCCTGGGGGATACAGGGACAAATGATGAAACGCTCTTCACACTCTTGACATGGGTCGGAATTTTCTTGTGGCTCCTCAGATCTTTTGCTCCTTATTTTTATTGTGTAGCTTTTTTTTTCGCTCAAAGAGCACTTCTCCCTGATGACCCAGAGAGAAAAAGGGTGTTCCTCCGGCCTCTGCCCCTCTTCTAGGAGGGTGGCCAGGCTACACCTTGAGGACAATTTGTGGTTCCTTGGCCACCACAGAAAGACAAACATGCCTTCTCTTCTGGATACCGAAATAGTCTCCTTGCCTTCCATTCTGGTAGGAAGTAAGATCTTTAGTCTGTAGTCCTCCCTCACTGTCATGGGAAGGTATTGTGATAGATGATCTCGGAAGACAGGTTGCTGTGGTAAACTGCCTGTCGGCCTTGCCGGCTCACCTCCCTAGAGGCTGAACCGTTCAGCAAAGAGTCTTCTTATCTTTCCTTCCAAGACCTGCTTTGGTTCAGTACCTAATGTACCTTGCATACAGCAGGCACTTGATAAATATGCCTTGAATTGTCTAGTTTCAGTCAGAGCTGCTACCTGCCAAATGCCTCTTCCCCATGATACCACATTAAACTCGGCCCTACGCCATCGTCCTTGGAAATTTGACCGTTGTCTACTCTTGTGGGCCCCGATTCTATCTATAAAATGGGGGTCAGAAAGGGAACAAGACTGGCCTGAATGATTTCTGAAGCCCTTCCTTTATCTAAAGCTCTGCTCCTCCTCCTCCTCTCTGGGTTTGAACCCCAACAGCTTTTATTAGCAATGTGATCTTGAGCCGTCTTCCTCCCAGGCATCAATATCCTCAAGTGTAAATTGAAGCAGGCAGAGGCGACCAACCCCTCAAGCCTCTTCTAGGTCTGTTTCCTCCAAGCTATGATCCCGAGTCTTCTCTCTCTGCTGTCCTTGGCGCCAGGAGCCTCTGGGACCTCTTCTGCCCTGGGTCTGGTTGTGTCCCACCCCTTCACTTAAAGGCTTGGCAATGGACAGCTGAGCCCTGCCCTCCGCCTCTGCGTGGGGCTTTCCCTCACCCGACATAGTAACAGCTGTCCTGTATACTCTGCTGTCAGGTTCCCATGGCATTTTATGTACTTTCTCAATTGATCCTTATGAAGTAGGTGGTACATTATTCATCCGTAATTTATAGATGAGGAATCTGAGGCTAAAGAGATTAATTGACCTTGCCCGTGATTAACCTAGTAAAGTGTCAACAGCCAGAAAGATTTGAACCCATTCAGTCTGACTTTTAGGCAGACCCGCAGATAGACACCCCTACCCAAACTTGCTGCCAAGACTGTTGTCTGTGCATTTGCCATGGCATTGGTCATCCAGAGAGGTGGGCATTGGCTTGGGTTACGCTACCAACACCCTCCATAGTTCTTAGGACCTCAGTGGAGGGGGGCTGTGTTTACAGGGCAAGGTGGTGAACAGGGCTGAGGATGCCACCTTGGGGTTTGGTACTATGTCTCAGGGAAGGGCCAGGGAGTATTGGGGTGGGGGCACCTGAGCGTTCCACAGGGTTGTCCCAGGAGATGCTTGAACCTGAACTGGGTTTCTGCAATCCCTTCCTTTGGTATAAATATGCCAAACTTCTGTTCTTGGTCTGATAGGGAGACAATACTCAAATAACAATGTACAAACAAGCTATTACATACATGGAAATTTAAAGATAATCGCAGAGGGAAGCCTCTCAAGTAAGACTGGGAGAGGCTTCTTGTTCAAAGTGAGCCATGAGCTGAAACTTGAAGGAAGCCACGAAAGAGAGTTCCAAGTATTGGGGGACAGCCAGGGAGAAGGTCCGGAGCTGGGAGATGGAGGGTCACGTCCAAGGAAGAGCGAGGGGGCCAGAGTCACTGGATCAAAGGACGGCGAGGGGAGTAAGGTGTTTGAAGACCGGAAAGGCAGGCAGGGGTCAGGTTGTGAAGGGTTGAGGGGTTTATATTTGATCTTGGAAAGCAATGGGGAACCACTGGAGTTAATTGAATGGGCTGGACAAATGGACAGAAACCAGAATCACACAGGGTGGACAGGCACAAGCTGCAGGGCCACAATCTGCTTTACTCATTTGAGTATTTAAGAAGAGCTGCTATTTCTATAGCTCTCTAGTATTGTAAGCTCTTCTATCACAATAACCTTGTGTAAGGTAGTGGATAGCTGGAAGGGCATTAGGAGTTGGAAGGAGTGATCAGAACGTGATGCTTGAGCTACAAGGTGAGAAGGAGAGTGAGCATTCCAGGCATGGGGCACACAAGACGAATGTAACACAGAAAAGGGCCATCGTGTGTAAGGGACAAAGGCCGGTTTGGCTGCAAGTGTGGGAAGGGGAGGAAGAGATAATGAAGCTGGAAAGATGGCTTGGGGCAGGTTGTGAAGGAGGAGTTTGTTTTCTCCAAGAGAGTCCCTTGAGATCAACCAGTAGGATAGTGACACGGTCAGATCTATACCTACGGAAAATCACCCACACTACTGTGTGGGGGATGGGCCGGAGTGGGGAAAGGATGGGGGCAGGGAGCCCGCTAATTCAAAGATGCTCCATGTGCCCTATTTTGAGGGAGTTCAGTCCTTATCCCTTGGGCTCCCTAGGACTCCCAAGGGCCACTTCTCACATAGTAATTTACAGACTAGTTCCTGCAGCTGTTGAAAACCTCAGTTGGACTACATGGTCTCTTGGGGCTCTAGGGTAGCATAGATGGATATTTAAGCTTAATTGAGCCATCGAGGAGGACTTGATTACTGTAATGAGCCACTGGGGCAATCAGTGCCAGGGAAAACCAAGGAGGTGATAAACTGGCAGGACGGTGGGGGGGTTTGGCTGGGTGGTGGAGGTGAAGGTCAAGACCCCTAATAGGTGCTAGGCATAGGCATGTAGTGGGAAGAGCACTCATTGGTCAGATCTGAGTCCTCACCTCTGGCACTCACTAGGGCTGTGTGACCCTGGGCAAGTCACTTCACCTCTGAGCCTTAGTTTCCTGGCTATAACCTCCACTTGCTACCTCTTAGAGTTCTGAGGAAAGCTTCTGGAAACCTTAAAGTACTATGTAAATGTTATTATAGGGAAGCCATGAGGTGTACCTGATAACTCACTCAAATTTCCAAGTTCCTTCCTTGGCCTTGGGGGGCCTGGGGCTCTTAGGTTTGTGTTGAGACCCAAGCCTCACTGCCTTCAAGTAAATCTTTAGAATTGGAGCCATCCAAAGGATGTATGGGCCCCTTCAGAAGGGAATGAGTTTCCTTTAAGCAGAGACTAGATGACCATTTGTCAGGGAGGCTATAAAGGGAATTCATATTCAAGTAAGATGAACTCTGAGGTTCTTTCTAACCCTTGGATTTTTATAAATGGGAAAACTGAAGTTCAGAGATAAGATCTGAATGAGACCCATGATTCCATTCTTGAATGATAGCTCAAATTTCTTATAGCACTTTCCTCAGACCAGCTCCTTGAAGTAGGGAGACAAATATTTTTCTCACTTTATGGATTAGGAAGTTAAGTTTCAGCCAAAGGAAGCAACTTGGGTTTGAATCTAGGTCTCCTGATGAAGGTCAGTCAATTTATTAAAGGTCTCCTATGTGCCAGGCTCCGAGCCAAGAGCCAGGGTTACAAAAAGAGTCAAAAGATAGTCCTTGCCCTGTTATATTTAGATTATACTGCCCTTTGGGGCAGCGAGGTGGCACAGTGGATAGAGCTCCAGCCTTGGAGTTAGGAGGACCTGAGTTCAAATTTGTCCTCAGACACTTGAAACTTACTAGCTGTGTGGCCCTGGGCAAGTCACTTAACCCCTGATTACCTATCGGAAAAAAAAAATAGATTATACTGGTTTTCTTGTAGTATGAGCTTAATGTCCTTCCCTTCTCTGCAGTTTATTACTGTTGTGGGTACTGCTGGTCCCACATGGGGCATGGCGGAGTTGCGTTTTTCCTTTATTTGGGCAGTGCTAGGCTGGCTTCCCAATCTAAGAGCCAGCATTTACAGAGCCCTTTAAGGTCTATGTGTTGCTTCCTTGGGTCCTCACAACTCCGGGAGGTAGATGCTATTATTATCATCCCCACCCTCTCCATTTTACAGATGAGAAGCCTGAGACATGGGAGGGTTAAGTGACTTGTGTGGTGAGGGAGCTACAGAGAGAATAAGCAGTTCTGTAGTGCCTATTTATTCCGGGCACTGTGCTGATCACTTTACAAATATCATTTGATCCTCACAATAACCCTGCAAGGTAGGTGCTGTTATTATTCCCACTTTACAGTTGAGGAAACTGAGGCAAACTGTGGCTAACTTGCCTAGGGTTACACAGTAACTGTCTCCGGCAGGTTTTGAACTTGGGTCTTCCTGATTCCATGTCCAGCGTACTCTTCACCGGGCCACTCAGTTGCTTACCCTACTTTAACAGCCGGGGAAGAGTATTGAAGATTGTCATGGTTATTCCTCCTCCAAGTGAGAGATCACCCAAAGGCCCCAGACAGATGCCTCTATTCACCCGCCATCTGATTCCTCATGTATCCTTTTTAAGGACAGGGTAGGAGGTTTGAGATTTTCCTCTTGGAAATTAATCCAAAATTCAGCTCCTGCTACTGTGGCAATGATTTTTGCAAAGCCAGAGGCAAAACCTGGGATTGAACCTCTCGGCCATGAGCCCTCCTCCCTATTCCCTGGATAGGCAGGCATTCCATTACTTCACTCCCTCCAGACTAAGTCTGTGCCCCCCATCTCAGACTCAAAGCCCCGGTATCTTTGGCTGATTCCTCCCACCCCCACCCCCACCCCTTTCCACTGGGATTGCTTTTGCTGGAAGAGTCAGTGAAGAGCTCAGACAAGAAAATAATGAGATGTGGGGACGGGAGAGGGTGAAGCTCCAGGGCTGTTCTGCCTAGGACTCTTCTACCTGGGTCTCCCTGTCCCAGCCTTGCCCTCTTACCTACCTCTAGGTCAGTTGGTCAGTCAACAAGCATTAAGTGCCTACTGTGTGCCAGGCACTATGTACTTTGCTAGGCATACATAGGAAGTAAAAAACAATCTCTAGCCTCAGTCCTCTGACTGGGATCTTAATGTCCCCCATCATTCAGGCAAGAAAGAACAATAACAAATTTCTATGGCATTTTAAGGTTTACAAAACATTTTCTTCACAACCCTGTGTGGTGGGTATTCTTTACGCTATTACCTGGCGGTAACGGCAGTTCCTTCTTCCCCTTCCTTCCTCCCCTCCCCACCACCCATCATCATTTAACCTCCAGCATCAGGCATCCTGAGTGTTGCCTTGTCTTTCCAATATGCATAGTGTTGGGGAGCTCAACCCATAATCCAGAGTAGGAGCCCCTAAACAGGGAAGGAACAGCCAAATCTCTGTCCTGTAAGTGCCCTAGCTGTGCTTGGGAGGGGTGGGGAGATTGCACTGACCTCTGTGACAGATCTCACTGCTGATCTGAGGAGTCCATTAAGCTGCTGCAGGGGCTTGGAATCTGGTTACCCCCCGGGAAGCTAAGGGTTTGTGTCCTCTGGGCGGTTGGGGAGAGAACCTTCCCCATTGGTACTACTTAGGGGATGGGAGCAGAAGTAATTCTTGGCCTGAGGCTGTGTTCTCCTTGCTTTGGATAGGGGTGAAGAGGGAATTCCTTGGGTTCCTTTCTCTTGGTGGGTGAGAACCTTGGTCTTGGGGGCTCAGTGATCTTGTGCGCAAAACACAGGAGTTATCTAAATGAAGGGGCCCTGGTGGAAAGGTATGTCTTGTCCCTGGGGAGCCTGAGGCCTGGGGAGATAGGGCTCTTAGGGATTAGGGATTGCTGGTTTTTTCCTTCATGATGTGACCAATGGTATCTGAGAGCTACTTCCTGCCCTGTTCTGCCCTGGGGCAAATAGAAGATGAGGGAAAGACCTGCAGTTTGGATATAAATTCTGCATGATCATAACCTGCACACCTCCTGATGACTAGAGCCCAAGCCTGGAGTTCTTAGATACCATTCTCTAGGGACTCTTATGGGAGATTGAGCCCAACTCAGGAAGTCTCAGGGGCTCAGTGGCAGAGTAAGAGGGAGACATCTTGGGTAAGGGGTGTGTTCTGTGTGTTGGAGTCGGGGTAGGACTGTGTCTAACGTGCCTGGGGACCCCAGGCAACAGCACCAGGAGATCTGGTCTGCTTGGCTGTCCCTCTGGGAAACTACATCATGGACCTGATCCTGAAGTGATCTGGTTCGTTTTCTGACCTCAGATTTGGGGAGGGGCAGTTCAGAGCTTGGTGCCTTCATTGTCCTAGATGGCACACCTGAGTAGGAGTGGACAGTGGGACAAGAACTGATGAGCACAGAGTCTCCACTTTCCCTTTTTCCTGTCTGCTGGTGAGTGTGTCTGACACCTCCTGAAACAAACAAGCAAACAAACAAAAGTCCCTTCCTCCAAATAAGCCTCTCTGCCACTCTCCTGTCCTCTGCTACAGAACTTTCCCCCAGGGCCTGTTCTTTCCACCTGAGAAACCAAAATCCTACCCCTCCACACCCCCCCCCCAACTCTGCCCCTCTTCACACTGTTTGAATAGAAGCAAATGAGTCCCTGGACAGAGGCACAGGATGCCTGGATCTTTCCTTCCTGGCACCTGCTCTGAGCTCCAGTTGGCGCTGGGACACTGGGACATTGGGGCATTGGGATGGAGGCCACCATTACCATGCCAACCACAGCAGCTGCTGCTCCCCTTAGTGCCCTTTACTGGGCTGCAGGGCCTAGAGAGTCTTTGGTGACTACATTGATGGGAAAGGCAGGGACAGCGAGTTTCTAGAAGCAGGGATATACACCTCTTGCCCTTTCCCCATCCCCTCCTCTGAGGTCAATCACCGCTGCAGAGTAGCCTTGGGTCTTGCATGGGGAAGCCAGGGTATGAGAGAGGAACAGAGGGAAGCAGCTAAAAGAATGGGCCAGAGATCCTCTCTTCTGCTGAGATCAGAGGGAGCTGTTGGTGGGAAGGAGCTGTTTCCTTCTAGCCTTCTGTCCCTCAGTCAGGGAAGTTTCAGCCCTGCTCTTCTCCCCATGGATTCTGCTGACTCCTCTGCCATGTCCTCTCCCCGTCAGAAATGTGACCTCAATAAACATTATGTGACTGAAAGGTGGATATTTACCAAAGGCAAGTAGTGGACAGTGAATGGGGCACGTGGGAGAGACATTGGAGCCCCATAGCTTTACCTGGTTTCTATCTGTAAAACAGGACGGGCCATGGCTTTAACCACCCCACAGCTTTGGAAAGGAAGGAGTGACTGGGTTTTCTTTTCCAGCATGGGAATGGGGAAAGAATGGCCCACTCCTCACCATCATGATTGACATCCCTAGGTAGGAGAGTGAACCCTCTCCATTGGTTGGGAGGTTGAGGGCAGGGTGAGAGGTTCTATAGAATCGAAGCAGAGAGCACGAGCACAAATTTGTCCAAATTTAAAGGTTTACTGAAGGTCTTTTTTATGTGTCCAGGACTGTGCAAGAGGTTGAACTCAGTCACAGAGTATTATTAACAAAAGAGACCTTAGAATACAGAACACACATACACACACATACGTATGTGTATGTATGTGACATTTTAGATAAAATATATAATTATGTAATACATTCAATATATTATTTACATATGATACCACTATGTATGTATGTTATATATAATACATATAACATTAATAATATAAACAATATGTATTATAATATATATAACAAGTTATATATGTTATAAAATACAGTCAAACATATAATAATGTAACATTGTATATTATAATACATACATAGAATAAATATTATATACATAGTATATAATTGTATACATTTGTATTATATATATAATATACAATAAGGCTCGATTGATGTGTTATTATATGCATATATACGTATATAATTATGCACTGCACTAAGACTTTTGGGACACCTATATGCACACATATAGATAGGATTCAGAGCTATGATTTCATTAGTATAGGGAGCTCATGGAGGAGGAAACTCCCTCTACCATTTCAGGTCAGCATATTGAAACTTAATCTTAAAGAATTACCTCAAGTAATAATATCAAATTCAAATAGAAATAGGGCCACTAAACTCTACATAGGGATCCCTACAGGCCACATATCTACTTAGAACACCACATCATATTAACAGAATCTATGTTTTATTGTATTTTTATTTAATTTGCTAAACATTTCCCAGTTACATTTTTAATCTGATTTAGACTGTACTTGGAAGGGTTTCAGGGAGGGCCATTGTTTGACACCTCTGATCCAGAGATTAAGGGACTCAAAGAGAACCCAAAACCAGAATGTGTCACCAACGGGATTTGAACCCAGGTCTTCAAGGTTTCTAGGCTAATTCTGTCTACTATGACATGCTGATAGATAGATGATAGATATAGAGAGATGATAGATAGAAAGATAGATAGATATAGAGATAAAGGTGAATATTAATAGTAGACAGACAGACAGATAGATATAGATAGACAGATGTATAGATACATACATAGATACCTAGATACATAGATAGGCAGCTAGGTGGCACAGTGGATAAAAGTGGATAAAGCACTGGCTCTGGAGTCAGAAAGACTCATCTTCCTGAGTTCAAGTCTGGTTTCAGACACTTGCTAGCTGTGTGACCCTAAGCAAGTCACTTAATCCTGTCTGTCTCAGTTTCCTCATCTGTAAAATGAGCTGGAGAAGGAAATAGCAAACCATTCCAGTATCTTTGCCTAGAAAACCCCAAATAGGGTCATGAAGAGTTATTCTGGATTGAAGAACAACTACAAAGATAGATAGATAGATTGATAGGTAGGCAGATAGATTGACTCCCCCCTAAAAAATTTACCTCATATTTATATATTTGTATATTATGAATTTATTCGTGTATGTATTACTTCTCCTGATAGAATCTAAACTCTTTGACAGCTGTGGCTTTCACTTTATCCTTGTATCTCCAGTGCCTAGCATGGTGCTTGGCACTTAAAAATGCTTGCGAATGGAATGCTTGGAATTGAAGTTGGAAGAGACTTAGACTATTATAGCAAAGGGAACTTTGAACAAAGAATTTAAAGCTCTAAGGTACCTTAGAACATGGATTGTCTAAGGGGACAGAGACCTGGAAGCCTTCATTTTACAAGTGGGGATACTGAGGCCTGTGGAAAGGAAGATATTTGTTTCAGGGCCTCACAGCTAGTAAGTGACACTCTTCTAACATTGAGTCTGATGGTCTTTATACCACACTACCCATTTACATTTTTTGGGGGGTGGAAATCAGGGTTCTTCACATCACAAATATTTGCTTAGAATCGTAGAACCTTGAAACTGGAAGATTCTAAGTGATTTACACCAATTTACAGACCTTACAGATCATTTAGTCCAACTCTCTCATTTTATAAGTCAAGATATTGAGGCCCTGAGCAATTAAATAATTTGTCACATGGGAAGCAAATGGCAGAGCCCAGATTTTAACCCAGGTTCTCCAACTCCCAATCCTGGGAGTTTTTCTCTATTGTATCATGTAGCCTCCTCTAGCTTAACTTCCTCATTGTTACAAATGGGGAAATTGAAGCCCAGAAGAGACTTGTTTAAGGTCAGAAGCTGAGCAGGGGACTACTGCTCAGGCCCCCTGGCTCTTAGGCCAATATTACTGTCCCACATTTTGTTTGTCTGTGATGGGTACAGAGATCATCAGTGTAGGGGAATACTTGGTGTGGAAACTCATGTCACCAATATTTTGGCAGCTCATTTTAACTTAAGATCTTAGAATTCTATATTTAGAGCCAGGAGGAACCTTAGAAACCATCCAGTTCAATCCTCTCATTTTATTGATAAGGGAATTGAGGCTGTAAAAGGTTAAATAACTTACTTAACATCACACAGGTTGTAAGTTGTGAAATAGGATTTGAACCTAGACCTTTGACTCCAAATTCAGTACTTTTTCCACAATATCAGGATTCCCCTTCATAATTTTGGAAAGTTGTATGGGACACTAAAAGGTTGTGACTTCCCCAAGGTCACACGGCTAGTATGTGTCAAAGATTAGCCAGACTGAACCCAGGTCTTCTTGATTCCAAGACCCATTATCTATCTCTTATTGCCCCCCCCCAGTTTCATTCTTCTTCCTATCACACTCAAAAGGCTTGGGTTTGTGTCCTAGCTCTGAGTCTTATTAAGTGTGGGTAAGTCTCCTTAAGGTCAACTAGAGGGTCTCTAAGATTCCTTCCAACTGTCCCTTAGCATGAGTGTACCCTAAGGCTCTATCTTCCACCCACTTTTCTTCTATCCTTATGTTCTCTCCCCCAATGGTCTAATCATCTCTATGCAAATGACTCCCAAATCTAAATGTAAGCTCAGAGTCACACTCATTACTGCTCCTCAAGAGGTTGGGCTTACACTGGCCAGGACCAATCCTAAGGACTTATCCCTCAGAGTATCCTTCTCTCTTTGAATTATTATTATTCTACCACCCTGCAACTCTGACATTTAATTCAGGGAAATCTCCATGATAAAGCTCAAGTATATTTCATGTCTAAATTTCTCCAAACATGGGTAATAACATCCCCAGCTCCTGTGTAAACAGTCAAGGTGGTAATGTGTTAGGTATGTTGTTGAGTCATCTAAGTAGCGTCCAACTCTATTGTCGTTGTTTAGTTATGACCCCATTTGAGATTTTCTTGGTAGAGATACTGGAGTGGCTTGCCATTTCCTTCTCCAGCTCATTTGACAGATGAGGAAACTGAGGCAGACAGAGTTAAGTGACTTGCCCAGAGTCACACAGCTAGTAAGTCTTTGAGGCCAGATTTGAACTCATGAACATGAGTCTTACTGATTTCAAGCCCAGAGCTCTATCCACTGTGCCACCTAACTTGGCCATGGGTCAAGCTTTATTTCACCTCATAAGAAAATGTAAAAGATGAAAAAGATTCACAGGCATCCAGGAACATGTGTAGAAGCCCATAAAAATATTCAAGCAGCTCATATGCTCCCCTTGAAAGGGAAATAGGCTTGAGAAGAGAGAGGAAATGGAAATTAAGCATTTATAAAGTACCTACTAGGTGCCAGGAATTGCACTAAGTGCTGTTCTACAAATATCTCATTTGATCCTCACAACAACACTGTAAGGTAGGTATGCTATTGTCCCCATTTTACAGTTGAGGAAACTGAGGCAAACACAGGTGCCCAGGGTCACACAGTTAGCTAGTGTCTGCATCTGGATTTGAAATCAGGTCTTCCTGACTCCAGGGCCAGTGCTCCATCCACCTTACCATTAATTGACTCTGTGAACTCCATTTGAGGCAGCCTTTGTCATTCTAATGAGTCTCTCCCACAAGCTACTACAGTGTCCCCAAAATTCATAGTATCACTCCAGAAAGTCAACACACTGCAGAGGTGATTAAAGAAGCAATCCTCTTTCCGTCAGACTTACATTATCTGAATAATTCCTAGTAGGGGCTGGAAAAGTATCCTTTGCTTCCCCTACCCTCCTCCACTACTTATTGTTTTGTTTTCCAAGGACACTGTACAAGAATTATATGAGCAATCCTCCCAAGAGGCAATTCTTTTTATGAAACTTCCTCTCTAGAAGGGCTGATGATAAAATTTTCAAACTCTCAAACCCAGAGTTAACCACAAGACAAACCCCAAGCCTGGCACTGCCTATGAAATCTCCCTTTTCTACTAGAAGGCTAGATTCTGGGATCTCTCTGCCCAGGGAATTCTCCACCTCTTCACAGCAAGGTTTAGGTTCGGTAACATTGTCCGTGAACTCCCCTCTTTGAGCAATCCCCTCTGGTTCTGCCATGATCTCCTTCAGGAGCATTCATTGCCTCAGCTGCTATAGTCTCTTGAGCTGGGAAAGTGTACTTTTGGGCACCTTTCTTTTATGCCACTGCAAGTATGTCCACCTCTTCCATGTGTAAGGTGCCATCAGATGTATCTGGGTGGTGGAGAGATATCCTTCCTTCACTATCCCTCAAGAAAGGTGCAGGGGAAACAGGACCAGAAATTGACCTGAGGTCAAATTCAGCCTCAGACATTTACTAGCTGCATGACCCTAGGCAAATCTTTTAACCTCTTTCTGCCTCAGTTTTCTTCTCTGTAAAGTAGGAAATAATAAGAGCACCTACCTCCCAGGTTTGTTGTGAGATCTGATCAGATAATATTTGTAAAGAACTTTGTAAACCTTAAAGAGCAATATAAATGCTAGTGATGTAGTAGTAGTAGTGGTGGTAGTAGTAGTAGTAGTAGTAGTAGTAGTAGTAGTAGTAGTAGTAGTGTCATCATTTTGTCTTTGTAGTTCTGAGAGCCTTCATGGCTTAGTTGTTGTCCTGGAAGGGGACCATGACATCAGGGAGGTGATGCCATGGGATGCAAGTGAATTGGATTTAAGTAAGGGAGGGCTGTGCAAAGTCACCAGCCTCACTTTCTCCTCTGGAGCCATCTGTGTATAGTGGCAAGATATAGGTCAGGACTGGTGATTACAGTTTTGAAACCAGGATTTAAACTTAAGTTCTGACTTTGACACATAGCAGCTGTGTGACCCTGGACAGGTTATTTTTCCTCTTACTGCTCTAAGCTCTCTCTAGGATTGAGTTATAGTGAAAGTGTCAGACTCTGTGACCTAATAGTGTGTTATAATGGGCAGAGTGCTGGATTTGGAGAAACAGGATGTGGATTCCTCACATATTACCTGCAAGATAACCTACAAGTCACTTAAGCTATCTGGTCCTCAGTTTCCTCACCTGTAAAATGGGGGGGGGGGGGGGATTAGATGACCTCTAAGGTCCCTTCCAGCTCTGAAGTCTTGCTCAGCTCTAAATCCGAAGATCCACTTAGAGAGGTTTACCAAGGATTGTTGAATTGAGTTCTACTTAGTATGACACCATTTGCACGCCAAGATTCAGACCTCCTGCTTGCGCTGGGGTTTTGTGTATTTGCATATGTATGGAGTGCGGGGTGAAGGGTAGGGAGATAGGGGTGCTAAATGGCCTGGAGTCCGTGGTGGTTTTCAATGATCTTGCAGGGGCTGTCTGGTCTGGTAAGGACGCTTCAAGACTGCGGAGATGCTTAAGGGGTTAAATAGCCGGGTCGTGTAGGGACAGGCGCAGTGCAGGCTGGGACTTGTAGGCCATTTGGCCCCTTGGCCCGCTGGCCCGCGGGCAGCTGCGTGGAGCCTGCCGGGAGGTGTAGTGAGCTGGCGCTGTCCCGCAGTCCCCAGGCTCTCCGTTGTCCCCAGCACTCAGCAGGCAGTGACATCCCCAGAGGTAGGCAGGCAGGTTGATAGCGGCGTGCTCTAGCAGGCTAAGCAATAAGCTGCAGGACCGGGCTGGAGTCCGGGTGGGCAGACTAACAAGGGTGGGGTCGGAGGCTACGGATCTGTAGCTTGGGTGGGGTATCCTTCTCCCTATTCACTTGTCTGTCGCTACAGGACACTTCGTCCCCTCCTGTCCCCTCCTCCGGCTGATGCAACCCGGCTGGACACCCGCCCCGGGAACGAGTGGTGGAGATTGGGGAAGAGTAGCGGGGCTGGACTATGCTCCCACCCCACTCCAATCCCCTAAAACCTCTCGTCCTTTGCCCTCTCTTCTCATCCTCCCTCGTTCTCCTCTCGCCTCTCTCAGCCCTTCGGGGCCCGGGACTCCAACCATCCCCTCCGACATCTATTCAGTTATCCCGCCTGGACCTAAGGACGTCTGCAGCGCGCCCTCTCCCAGGCTCCCAGCTGTGCGTCTCTGGGTCCAGCCGCAGCTGCCAGAATGGACCAATCTGGGGCCATTCAGGAGACCCTGGCCCAGGGTGAACACTGCATTATTGTATCCTTCCCTTGTACGTCAGGCTCTTGGAGGGCGGGGGAGGGGAAAATGAGGAAGGGAGCTCTACTGGTGCCCAGGGTGGTGAGGGGCTCTTAGGGACACAAAAAGTTTTCTCCTTGTCCTGGTCCCATTCCTGCAGAACCTGGTCCCATTTCTATTGCTGCCTCACTGCTCCCGTACCCCTGCTGGGTAGGTAAGGGAGAGGCGGGGAAGATCAGGGTGGAGTGAGCCTAGTTGAAAGACATCCCTTCCTTCCTTCTCTTCTTCCCTCCTATTTTCCTTGACCTTGGGCGGCAGGCGGTACAGGGTGTAGTGTGTGCTGGGGATAGTCTACAAAGCCGCCTCTTGGGCTTGGTCCGATGTGGCCCGGAGTATGCGTAAGTGAGCTCAGAATGACACCATGGCAAAGTGGAAGGGACCTTAAAGTTCATCTATTCCAGTCCTTTCATTTTACAGATGAGGAAACTGAGGTGCGGTAAAGGGAAGGGACCTATCCAAGGTTCCTGAGCTAGTGAGTGGAAGAGCTAGAAATTAAACCCAAGTCTTGGGTCTCCTGTTCTCAGAGTTGTTGCATTTTAGCAGCTGCCTCCTGCTTTTCCCTGGCACACCATTTAATTAACTTGGAGCTCTAACTGTGGCACTGGTGTTGATTTGGTCTCTCTAGGTAGACCTCAGAACTAGTAGAGGGCTAGGGCTATGTCTCCTTTTGCTTCCATCCCCCCAACACAACACAGGGAACTGTGTTGCTTAGATTGATTGGGTCAAAGTTCAGTGACCCAATATAATTCAACACACCAGCTGTGTGTAAGGCAAAGCTAGGTGGTGCAGAGCCTGAAGTCAGCAAGACATCTTCCTGAGTTCAAATGCAGCCTCAGACACTTACTATGTGACCCTGGTCAAATCACTTCACCCTGTCTGCCTCAGTTCCTCATCTGTAAAATGAGCAGAAGGAAATGGCAAACCACTCCAGTATCTTTACCAAGAAAACCCCAAATGGGGTCTTGAAGAGAGGGACAGGACTGAACAATAACAACATGCATAAAGCTCTGTGTTTAGTGTGGAGGGAGATTTTTTTTTTAAGGCCATTGGGGTTAAGTGACTTACCCAAGGTCATACAGCTAGTAAGTGTCATGTGTGTGGTCTGAGGCCGAATTTGAACTCAGGTCCTCCTGACTTCAGGGCCGGTGCTCTATCCACTGTGCCACCTAGCTGCCCCTAGGAAAGAGAGTTAAGGAGGAAGATGCAGCCCTCATCCTCACAGAGCTTGCAGTCATGTAGAGAAAAAAAATTGGCCCATTTCTGTGATTTTTATTAATGTGGGGAACTTCCTGTGTGAAAGTGTCCTCTGCTGTTGTAGTTCAGCCGCTGTGTTCTGATATAGTATTAGAGAGTTGCCTGGGGCACTGACAGAGTAAGGAATTTGCATATAGTACTACAGCTAGTACAAATATATGTCATAGGAAGGACTGAACTCAGCGCTGGCCCTGTACCCATTACAGCAGGGTGCCTTTGTATAAGGGAAGTAAGCCAACTGAATTGAATTGGTGCCAGGAATGCATGAAGAAATATCCTTTATGAAGTGTTTGCTCTGTGTCTAGTGCTGGTGATACAAATTGAAAAGCTCTCTAGGAGTTTACTTTCTAGTAGAAGGAGACAACACGTATAGGAAGTGGTAGCCAGGGAGGGTGCTTTGATTTGGAAAGTCACAGGAATGATGAGTGGAACCAGCCGGGAATCAGCTGACACACATATCCCAGAAGCAATGGATGAAAAGGGGAGGGGAGGGATACTTGCCCCAGCAGGGCAGAGGGCAAGGAGTTGCCGGGATGGATAGTCACATGGGATAGTCAGTAAGGTCTGGGGCCTGGGGATGGCTAGATATAGTGAACCCTTACGTTTGCAGTCACTAACTCAGGCACAATGTGGCCCTAGGGCAGTGGTTCTAAAGTTTAGTGGATTAAGTCAGTCGAGGCATGATCTCAGGGGTCTGTCTGATGGTCCCAAGGGAGCATCAGCAGGGGAGAAAGCAGGATGGAATTCAGGAAGATTTGGGTTCATGTCCTGCCTGTGACATGTATTTGTGAATAGAATAGAACAATTCAGTTCAATAAGTAAGCATCTATTATGAATGAACCCTGGAGATACAAAGATGAAACAAAACACTGTTCATGCCCTTCAAAGAGCTTACCTGTCTATTAGGGAGATTAGACAAGGACACAGACGACTCCAGCAAAAAGTAGAGTATGATAAGTGTCCCAAGAGAATGACTGGAGAGCTTCAAGGAGGGGGAGATCTCTTTGAGCTGAGAGGGATCTCCCATGTTTGGGCAGCCTGACAATGTTCCTAAGCCCCAGCACATACATATGCACCTCCACCTTTCAGAAGACTTAGCTTTATGTCTCAGCTCAGGTGCTGCGTCTTCAATGAAGCCTTCCCTGATTCCTTCAGTTGGACACACTTTCTCCTTACTCAAAAGACCACAGTAATAATAACTCACATTTGTACAGCACTTTAAGTTGGCTTTGTGCTTTCTTCATAGCAACCTGTGAGATAGGTTGTGCAAGTATTCTTTATTCCCCTTTTGCAGATGAGGAAACTGAGGCCATGAGCAATTAAATGACTTTCCCATGGTAACCTAGAGATTTTGAGGTGAGGGTCAGACTCACAAAATTTGAGTATTGGAAAGGACTTCGGTGGCCAGATCAGAGTTTAAAGGAATCTCCCATAATCACATGTCCAAAAATGGTCATCTAGCCTCTGTGCTCCAAGATCTCCAAGGGTCGGGGTGGGGGAATCTCTTTCTTTAGTAAGCCTTTCAAAAAGGGAAATGAGCTTAATTAGTAATATGTGGTCTTTGTAATCACCAATTCTCTTTCTGGCTGTTCACCTACATTCTCTTTAATGATCCATTCTAAAATTTTCCCAGGAATTGACATTAAGTTCACTGGTTCACCTATGAGACTGTGAGCTTCTCTGGAGCAGTGTTTTTGCCTTTGTTAGCAATCGAGAGTGCTTAGTATAGTCTGTGGTACATAGTAGGCACTTAATAAATGTTGGTTGCCTGACTGACCACAGACTGTTCTCTTCCTCTTCTTTTGAAAACTGGGACAATGAATTTTTCTCCAATCTCACGGTGCCCCTCCCATTTTCTATGGCCTTTCAAGTATTATTGCCAATAATAAATAGCTCAGCAATCACACCTGTCATTTCTTTAAGTGGTAGAGGACCAGGTGACCTGAGTTCATCAAGGACAGACAGGTGCTCTTTTGCTGTTTCCTTATTTATCGTGGGCATCAATTCTATTAAGCCATTCTTTGTTGGGTCATATCTAGTGACACAACCTCCCAAAAAGAGGTATTCAGAGAAAACAGAAGCAAAATGAAAACTGAGCAGCCCTGCCTTCTCTCTGTTGTTAGTTACCATTGTCCCATCCACCCCAGGCCAAGGTCCTATCCCTTCTTTGATCCTCCTTTTTCTTTCAGTATAGCTTTAAAAGGCAACCATCTCTTTTCTGTCCTTAACTTCCTTTGCTAGCTTCAACTCATCTTAAGCTCTATCACTTCTGACACTGTTTTTGCAGGACCATGCCATACTTTTATATGTGTCCATTGTTACATGGACTCGATTCTATCTTCTGCATATTTATTTTCAAAATCTAAGTTGGTTAGTGAGTTCCCTGTGCATTGACATTGGTCTCTTCAAACAAATCCCACTTTTCTTCATCATTGGAATTGTTTTCCTTTATGTCTTCAGAATTTCATTCTTGAGTATCTTTCATCTTTTCTGGGCTGACTTTCCCTGTAGCATTTTAGTCCATGGGCTCCAACCTGTATTTTCGCTTGAATCCTTTGAAATCTGCCTTCCCAAAATGGAGTGTGAATGTCAGATTCTCAATCAATTAATCAACTGATCAACAAACAATTATTAAGGGTTACTATGTGCCAAACACTGTACTAAATGTTAGGGATGCAAAGAAAGGCAAAAACAGTTCTTTCCCTCAAGGAGCTTACATTCTATTGAGGGAGTGAATAATTAGGTATATATCAGATGCATACAGACTAAATGAAAGGTGGCCTTAGAGGAGAAGTCTGTTGCTACTGGGGAGATTGAGAAAGGCTTTCTGCAGAAAGTGATATTTGAGCTGGGTCTTGAAGAAAACCCAGGATTTTAAGAGGTGGAGGTAAAGAGGCAGAGTATTCCAGGCATGGGGGAGAGTCATTGCAAAGTCATGGAGATAGGAGGTGGGAGATGGAATGTAGCATTGGAGAAGAAGTGTGGCTGGATTATTGAATATGTGGAAGAAGAGTAAAATGTAAGAAGACTGGAAAAGTAAGAGATTTTCCCTCCTCTAGCACAAATGCTGGTAGGAATTTGTCACTTCTCCCCAAGCAAACCTTCATTTCTACCCCAGCAACCAGTTTCTCAATGTTAGTGAGACTATGATTGAGAATAGAACTTCATCTTGTTTATTCCTTCACCTATTTTTTTTTTTTTGGCTAGGCAATGGGGTTAAGTGACTTGCCCAGGGTCACATAGCTAGTGAGTGTTACATGTCTGAGGCCGGATTTGAACTCAGATCCTCCTGACTTAAGGGCCAGTGCTCTATCCACTGCACCATCTAGCTGCCTCATTCCTTTGCCTATTGAAGGATAAATTATCACTAAGGCAAGTCAAGAAGTTAGCTGTTCTGCTTTGTCAGAGAAAGACAGAAAGAGGAAAGGAGGGAAAGAGAGAGAGGCAGAAGGTTAGACACAGGGATATCCCGCAGATGTCTGGATTATTGAAGTCCTCCATCACTACCCTATCATACCTCTGTTCCAGGCTTGTGATTTCTTTCCCAAACTCTCCATCTGTTTCCTCTTCTTGTCTAGTCGGTCTGTAGTATGCTCCACTGACAAATCACTTCTGTTTCTCCCTCCATTAACATTCATACAAATATTCTCCATCATACTTCCCCATTTGATTCCTGTAGTTCCTTACATGTGTACATCTCTTTAAAATAAAATGCTGTCCCACTCCACCACCTTTTCTTCTTCCTGTTTCTTTTGTATATGATATACCCATTTTGAGCCATGATCTGGCCATGTGTCTTATCCAAGCAAGTCTCAGTGACATCTTTGAAGTTAAGTTTGCCTCCTTTCATGAGGACTTCTGTTTCCTCTTGTGTGTTGCATAACATCTGGGCATTTGTGTATAGAAATGGGAAGTCATGAAGTTTTACTACTGAGTCTTCTCTTAGATTTTGTTTCCTGTGAATTATATGTTTTAACTACTCTTCTTCATTCACCGTAGCTACTTCCTTCAGGGATATATATGTGTCAGCAGCCCTCTCTCCCCCCACCCCCTCATCTTTTTAAATTTAAAGCCCTTTTGTTTAGATTTATAAGACATTTAGCAAATATATTTTTACCAACCTCTGTTAGGTATACTTCATCTCTGACCAGGAATTTGTCATCTTTATATTTTATTATATATTTATTATTTTATTATATCTTTATATTTTATATTTTAATCTGTCCAGAAGTACAAATACTGTCCTCAGATATCACCTTCTTAGCCAACTGTTCACATCCCCAAATAATTTTTTTCTTCTTCGTTACCTCTTGCTTTAAATGGTTAACAGTGAGAAAATTTCATCCTGGGGCCCTGCAACAAACATTTAGTTTCTTGCCCAAGACTTTATAAGCATGGGCAATACTTTTTCATTTGTATCCGTTGGAATCGTCAAAAGTGGGTAGTCGCTATCCATTTTGATAAGCCTCAGGACATTCTCTGTTACGTCTTGGAATCATGCCCAGGAAAGACAGTGGACCATTGTTATCTTCTCAATAGATAGCTGTCTCTGAGCTGTTGAGCAGGGAATTGCCAGTTACTGCTCCTCTTTTCCTCTTCCTCTGACCTTTCTGAATGATCTCTGTGACTCCACTTTTTTATTCCTTGGCTTTCAAACAGCTTCTCCCACCTCAAGACATCCAGCTCTAGTCTCTCCAAGATGAGCTTCAACTCCAGTTTTGAACTCTAATCGTACTTCTCTTTTTTCCCTCCCCTTTCTCAGTCAATCAACAAGCATTTAAATACCAAACATTGAGGACAGAAAGAAATTTAAAAGCATTATCTCTGCCCTCCGTAATTTTATTTTAGTGGGAGAGATGATTTGTAAATAACTATGTACATACAAGATGTACAGGGTAAATTGGGGGGAATCTCAGAGGGAAGACATTAGCTGAGGGGGAAGGGGTGATTGGGGAAGACACGTTGCAGATGTGTTGGGGTGTGAGCTAAATTTTGAAGGAAGCCAGGGAATCCAAGAAGCAGAGATGAGGAGGAGGAACATGGCAGATATAGGGGACTGAGAGATGGAGTGTCTTCTTCAAAGAACAGCTAGTAGGCAGATGGAGTGTCTTTGAGGCACAGAACATAGGCCAGTGTCACTGGATCACGGAGTATGTAAAGGGGATTGAAGTGTAAGAAGGCTGGGAAAAGTCAGAAGAGACAGGTTATGATGAGCTTTAAAAGCCAAAGATAGGCTTTTTTTTTTTCCTTTTTGGGTAGTCAATGGGGTTAAGTTACTTGCCCAGGGTCACACAGTTAGTAAGTTAAGTTATGTATCTGAGGTCAGATTTGAACTCAGGTTCTCCTGAATCCAGGGCTGATGCTCTATCCACTGCGCCACCTAGCTGCCCCCAAAGATAGACTTTTACATTTGATCCTGAAGGTAATAGGGAACCATCAGAGTTTTCGGAGTCTGTGTATGGTGGGGCGGGGGAGTATGATATTGTCAAATCTGTACTTTAGGGAAAATCTTTTTGGCAGCTGAGTAGAAGATAGTTTGGGGTGGGAAGAAATGGGAGGCAGGAAGACCACTCTAGAAGCTGTTACAATAGGTGGTAGGTGATAAGGGCTTGTGAATGGAGAGAAGGCATACAGGCATATGCATAGATGGCACACAGGTGAGATGCCAAGAAGATAGAAACGAGATCTGATAACAGATTGGCTTTAAAGGGGCAGCTAGATGGCACAGAGGATAGAGCACCAGGCTTGGAATCTGGAGAACCTGAGTTCAAGTCTGCCTCAGACACTTGACACTAGCTATGTCACCCTGGGCAACCCTCAATTACCTCTGGGGAAAAACAAAAAACAGATTGGCTGGCTTTGTGAGATGAGTGTGAGTGGGGAGTCAAGAACCTGAGGATAGTGGTGACCTTGGCAGGAACAGGAAAGCTGGGAAGAAAGGAGGGTTTGGGAGGAAGATCATGAGTTCATTTTTGGCAGGCCAAGTTTGAAATGATTAAGCAGGAAATAGGAAAATAGAATAGTGTCACACAGAGCAAATCCTCCTCTCTTTCCAACTTTGCTTTTACTGTTGGATTTCCTCTGTGTAACACTATTTTCCAAACTACTGATTAAATTAAATCCCTGCTCCTCCACTTCAGACTGCTGTTTTTTCCCCTCAAAGCCTTGATTTTCTTCCTTTAAGAGCACCTCCTTCTCCCTAACTTCCCGGAGTGTTTAAAGGTGTTCTTCACAGCTCTTTTAGCTCCTACTCCAGAATCAAGATAAGCCTATGTATACTTGGGACACAGATAAGTCACCTGATTCTGGTGGAAATATGAATGCTGCACACTCAGTGAAAGCCACTGCACAATTTCTTGTTAATATTCTCCATATTGGATGAGATATTCAGTCCTTGTGTTTATATCCCTTTATTTGGAGCATCTTACAAACATTTATACTTCAACCTTAAGTTCCTGGTTAAGATTTATGACCTCTTAATAATCTGGCAAACCCACTCAACTTCCCTTCCTTAGGCTCACCAACAACTGTATAGCTACATCCTCTCCTTTTTCAGCCTAACACCAAACTCCTTTCTTCACCAGTTTCCTCACTCACCAATCCATTCTCTCAATTTGCTTAACCCTGTTTGCCTCAGTTTCCTCATCTGTAAAATGAGCTGGAGAAGGAAATGGCAAACCACTCTAGTATCTTTGCCAAGAAAACCCCTAAATGGAGTCACAAAAGTCACACACACGACTGAAATGACCGAGCAACAACAAATTGCTGCAATTACCTTTTCTTACTTACTCTGCCTTGTTTTACCAACTACTTTCTTCTTTTCTCTCTTGAGTCTATTTCAGGATCTCATCCTTTTTGGTCTGCTTATGTCCTCCTTAATTATCCTTGATTTTGCTCCTCTTTTAACACAGAAGTAGAATCTAGACTAGTATCTGTACCTAGAGAGTTTTCTTCTTCCAAATTTTCCTCAATGTCTTCTCCTGAAATTAAAACTCTGACTTACTTCACTAGTTTCAACTCTTCCAAGATACCTATAAGGTTTAATTTTCCTTTCCTTTTCTTCCAAGGAAGATGGAAATATATTAGAAACTGCTCTATTGATCTATCTACACTAACCCCCTGCCTCATATTTATTTATTCTAAAACTGTACTTATCAATGTCTTTGGTCACCACAGCCATCATTCTGGATGAGTTTTTCTACCCCAAGAATTGAATCCTTCCTCGTAATTAAGAAAATAGTTAAACACAAATAAGACAGTGATCTTGTCTGACAATGTGCAGAATTCAGTCATGAGAGGGTCCCTCTTAACCATTATTCCATTAACCATTCTGTGGGACCAAGATTAGTTGTTGCAGCACTCAGAATTCAACTGCTTTTTAGTGTTCTCTGCATTAAAGTAGTCATTGTGTATAGTATTCCTTTTTTTTCCCCTTGCTATCTTTACTTAGTGTATATATATATATATATATAATTTCCCAAGTTTTTCTAAATTCCTCATCTGTACTCTTTTTACTGCATAATAATATTTCAAAATCCTCATATACCACAGTTTTTTAGCCACCTCTCAATCAGTTAGGATCTATTTTGTTTCCAGTTCTTTGCTATCATTAAAAAATGCTATTAGTATTTTGGCATATATGAGGCCTTACTTTCTATATTTGACCTCCTTAGGATATATTTCTATTTCCTTTTTTATTTAATTTTTTTTCTCAATTACATGTAAACAAACATTTTTAACATTTAAAAATATTTGAGTTCCATATTCTTTCTCTCCTTCTCCCCCTCTCCTGAAGACAGTTTATGTAGATTATACGTGTACTATCATGTAAAACATTTCCATATTAGCCATGTTGAAAAAGAAAATGCAGATGGTATATGTCTATTAATGAGATGGCTGGGCCAAAGGATATGCGTAATCTTTTTACCTTTCTCCCATAATTCCTATTTTCCAGAATGTTTGCCCCAGTTTCCATGTTGCCAATAATTTATTAGTGTGCCTGTCTTCTCACAGCCCTCCAACATCCACTATTTCCATTTTTTGTCAATTTACTGAGTATGAGGTGAAAACTCAAAAGTTGTTTCAGTTTTTATTTCCCTTATTATGCGTGATTTGGACCATGGTTTTATATGGTCATTGACAGTTTGCCATTCTTCCTTTAGAAACTGCTGATGTCCTTTGACCCCTTATCTGTTGGGGATCTGATATTCATTTATGTCTTCATGCTGTATTTTCTGCTACCCCTCCCCCTTTCTCCCCAATAAACTATAAGCTCTTTGAGGGAAGGGACTAGTTTTTTTGTTTTTATCTTTTTCTCTTTCTGTCACCAGTGCCTAGCGTTTAGAAAGAGCTTGGTCAATTTTTGCTGAATCAAATCAAGTTGAGGAGGTTAAAAAAAAGGAAAACAAATTGAGGAAGTCTTGAAGAGAAGGAAGGATTTACCTGGCAGAGAGGGGAGATGATGGGCAGATTCTGTTCCAGGTGCTTTCCAGGTATGGGGGATGGCACATTGCTAGGAGAGGGCAGGATGAGATGGAGAAACTCCCAGTATTTGTGAACTCAAATCATTACAATATATAAGAGGACCTGAGGGCATAAGAAAAATGTAAGTAAAGTGCCAGACAAAGTTAAGGGAAAGAGACAGCATTATTGACTTGTGGGGTTGGCAATCAGTAAAGGCTTACCAGAAGATGTGGCATATGAATAGCCCTACCCCCCACCTCACCCCTCCCCCAGCTGTGGTCCCATAGTGTTCCAAAAGAGCCATTGATTCTACAACCAGAGAGCCTCCAGGTTATAGAAGATTCTGAGTGGTGGAGAGGAAGTTTATTTCATGATTTATAGCCTCATTACATTTATCAGATTTGCTCATTCTATGTTCCCCTCTGGGCCAGTTATTGGTCATGGCTAATGTAGCCATTGAATAATAGATGTATATTAACCATGCACTCAGTGTCTTTCCCATACTCATTCCCAGGAGGCTTTCCAAGGTCTTATGACTTCTTTGGGGGCCTGTGGTCACCCTTAGGGCCTATGGAGATCAATGATCCTGGGCATCTAAGCAGCCACAAACCTTCTGTCTACAGCCTTTTCCTGTACAATCATCGAAGGATGGCGATCACTGGCGAGGACGTGTCCCTGGACAAAGTGGTGCCCATCACCAGGAATTTTACAGTGGAAGAAGGTGCCTTGTAGGGGTGGGAGAGGTGGTGGTGGTACAACAGACATTATTTAAATGCCTGCTATTGAGTACTATCTTAGGCATGGGGTGGGGGAGTATAATACAAAATTTTGATCCTGATAAGGACCCTTACCCCCTTCTCTTGGGGCTAGGATGGAAGAACAACTGGTGCATCTCTTCCTCTTGGGCCTCTTTTCATTTTGTCCTTGAGTTGGCCCTCCCCAGACAGTTCAGACTGTGGAAGCCTGAACCTATGAATGGGGCTTTCAGAGGTCAAGCTAGTTAGAATCCAAAAAAGATCCTGACAGGCTTGAATATTGGGCTGAATATAGGAAGATGGAGTCATGAATGCAGTCATACACTTTAAAAGAATCAACTTCACAAGTCTGAGGTGAGGCGTCATGGTTAGGTAGCATCATTTGTCTGAAAAATGATCCAAGGGTTTTATTGTACTGCAAAGTTAATCTGAGTTAATGGTATGGTATGGAGGCCAAAAAAGCTAATGAAATCTTGGGTTGTATTGTGAGATATACCTGCCAGGAATAAGGAAGTGATAGCCTGTCTTGCTCAGACCATACCTAGAATATTCTGTTTTGGATGCCACAGTTTAGGAGACACATTGATAAGCTGGAGAGCAACCCAGATGGTGAAGGAGGTCGAGTCTACGTCATATGAAGATCATTTGAAGAAACTGGAGATATTTTACCTGAAGAAGAGAAGACTTGGGGTGGGAGTGGGGGGAGGGGGTGTTGATAATTGGCTCTAAGTATTTCAAGGACTGTGATGAAAAAAAGGGACTTATTCTATTTCAACCAAGAGGGCTGGACTAGGAGCACTGGGTAGAAGTCAGAAAGGTTTAGGCTTGATTTAGGCTTGATGCCAGGAATAAAACTTTCTACCAATTAGAGTTGTCCAGAAGGGGATTGGGCTATCTTGAGAGGTGGTGGATTAGTTCACAATGAAGGTCTTTAAGCAGTGACTAGATGGCCATTTGTCAGTATTGTCATAATGGGGATTCTTCTTGGGGACATGGGGTGGATTAGATGGCCATTGAGGTCTCTTCTACCTCTCAAATGTTGTGATCCTCTGATTCTGAGATGACATTTCTTTTCCTTCTGACAGTATCCCCTGACTGTGACCTCCATGTTCTGGGTAAGTGCAACAATGATTTTTTTTGCGGGGCCCCAAATTGAGAAAGGGTTCAGGGACTGGTGTGACAGAGGAATGATTAAAGAAAAAAGACTCCCTCTCCCCCACCTCCTTTTGAGAACTGTTTGTGGTTGGGCTGAAGATCTGAGCAGTCTATACCCACCAAAAGTATGGCTATGGTGAGGCATGAAGACTGTGGTAATCTAACATTTCTGTGGTCTTTGGGAGCGGAAAGAATGCTAGATGTAGGGTCAGAAGAGCTGGGTTAAAATCTTCATTTTACTTATGACCTCTATGATCTTGGGTAAGTCAATTTACTACTCAAGGACTCAATTTCCTCCTCTATAAAATGATACAGGAGAATAAGATCTACAATACCATGGGATGACTGTTGGGAAAGCATTCTGAAAAGTCCAGAGTTATAGGATTTAAATATGGAAGGGAGAGATAGCTCAATTGTTCTATCTATTAATGTATAGTTGTTGCTCAGTCATGTCCAGCTCTTCATGACCCCATTTGGTGTTTTCTTGGCAAAGATACTGGAGTGGTTTGCCTTTTCTTTCTCCATCTCATTTTTACAGATGAGGAGATTGAGGCAAACAAGGTGAAGTGTGCCTAGAGTCACACAACTAGTAAGTATTCTGAGGCCAGATTTGCATTTATGAAGATGAGTCTTCTTGACTCCAGACTCTGCACTCTACCATCTATCAATGGGGCACCAATGGGGCACCATCTATCTGCCCCATTGATAGAGCATTTATTAAGCACTTACTGTGTGTCAGGTGCTGGAGAAGGACATGGCAAATCAATTCAGTATCTTTGCCAAGAAAACCCCAAGTGGGGTCATGAACAGCCAGACACAAATAAATCAACAGAACAACAATTGTGCCTGGCACTGTGCTAAGCACTGGGCATACATATACAAATGAAAAAAGCTTGTCCCTACCTTTAGGGAGCTTGTATTCTAACTGGAGAAGACAATATGTTATCATCATCATCATCATCATCATCATCATGGATAGCATTTATATAGCACTTTAAAGTGAATAAAGCACTTTTACATATATTAACTAATTTGTAGGTGCTATTATTATTTACTTTTTACCAAGGAGAAAACTGAGGCAGAGAAGTTACTGGACTTGCCCAGGTCACATGGTTAAGGAGTGCCTGAGGCAAGATTAGAACTCAGACCTTCCTGGCTCCATATCCTGGCTCCATGTCTATCCATTGTAAAGGAGGTGGAAAGGGTCAGGGTAGAGATAAATGGGAGAATGGTACCCAAAGAAGCTAGGTTGGCTAGGGAGGAGTGAGAAGGGTCAGGAGAGTGAGCAGTGGAGTTAGGAGTGGAGTGAGCATGGCCCTCAGGCCAGGGACTCACCAATGAGAAGAGAAAGTGAAAGGGTGTCTACCAGAGATCAGATAGTCCAACCTCCTCATTTTGTCCAAGTTTTCAGAACTAATTAGTGTCAGAGCTGAGAACTGAACCCAGATCTCCTGGTTCAGTACTCTTCTCATGATATCATATTGCCTCTTACAGGAAAATGAAATGGAGCTGGGACTGGGCGGGAGGGATGCAGAGAGAATTAAGGAAGCTTGTTTTGCCATACTGTCAAGGATATCAGTCCTAAGCCTGGATATGATCTTGGAAGTCTAGGGGAGCAACTTGAAGAGGTGAGCTTAGGAGCCCCTACTGGTTCTCCCCTTGGTGATGGTGGCCTAGAGTAGTGCAGGGTAGAGCAGTATGGACTCTTACCTTATGCCCTTCAGCTGTAGCTTCAGCTCTTCTCTCCTCTGTGCAGGCTCTGATGTGACTGTCTGGATAGAGTCTGAGGAGATAAGCCTCACTGTTCGTCTCCCCTTTGGCTCTCACACGAGAACGTTCCTTCAGGAAGTCATCAGATCCTGCCCAGGTGGGTGAACCTCCTGTTAACTTTCTTCTCCCTTGATCCCACTTGCTTTAGGGGCCCCTGCCAGCTTCTGTAGGAGAGGAGAAGACTGACCCCGTACTCTGTGCATTTCACATCCAGGGTCCCTTAGGGTTTTCACCCTTCAACAATTTAATTCAACGAACCTGTTGAACACCTCCTAATGTAGGGCCTGTGGTATGTAGGGGAACACAAAATTAAGTGTAGAACAGGCCAGCATTAGAGAAACTTTGACTTTAATAACAGGAGTTTATAATCTAACCGGGAGACAACATGCAAATATATACAAAGCAAGTTCTGAACATGATAAATAGGAAATAATTAACAGAAGGAAGTCACTAGAAATAGGAAGGATTGGGAAAGTCTTCCAGTGAAAGGATTTTAGTTGGGATTTAAAGGAAGCCAGGGAGGTTAATAGGTGGAGCAGAGGAGGGGGAGCATCCCAGGCACGGGGGACAGTCAGCGAGCATGGCCAGAGCCAAGAGATGGAGCGCCTTGTTTGTGGAACAGCAGGAGGCCAGTGTCAATGGGTCAAAGAGCACAAGTTCAGGAGGAAGGTGGAAGAAGACTGGAAAGGTAGGAGGGGGCTAGGTTATGAAGGACTAGGAATTCCAAATAGAACATTTTGTATTTGATCCTGGAGGCAATAGAAAGCCATGGGAGTTTATTGAGTAGGGGTGAGTGGGTGATATGGTTGGACATTTGCTTTAGGAAAATCTCCTTAGTGGCCGAATGGAGAATGGATTGGAGTGGGGAGGGACTTGAGGCAGGCAGACCTACCAGCAGATTATTGCTATTGTCTAGGTATGAGGGGATGAGGACCTGCACATGGGTGGTGGCAGTGTCAGAGGACAGAAGAGGGCGTGTTAGAGAGCGTTGCAAAGGTGAAATTGACAAGCCTTGGCAACAGTTTGGATATGGGGGTGTGAGAGAGTTAGGGATCCAGGATGATGCCTAGGCTCCGAGCCTGAGGAACTGGGAGGATGGTGTTGCCTTCTATAGTAACAGGGAAAGGGGTTGGGGGGAGGGTTTAGGTAGAAAGACAATGAGTTCAGTTTTGGATATGTTGAGTTGTAGATGTCTATTGGACATCCAGTTTGAGATGTCTGAAAGGCAGGTGGAGATGCAAGATTTGATGTCAGCAGAGAGACTGGGGCAGGATGGGTAGATTTAAGAATTCTCAGCATTAGAAATGGTAATTAAAACTACGTGAGCTGATGAGATCGTCAAGTGAAATAGACTAGAGTAAGAAGAGAACAGGGCCCAGGACAGAACCAAAGTATAATTTGGTTAGCACGTTTCTGCCAGAAACAATTTTTAAAATTTAAATTATTATGAATACAAGCATTTTCTGTCTTAAAGAGAGAAATATCTAATCTGGCACAATCTTTCCCTGCCCTCAGACATGTCTCCTCTCCAAGACAATTTGAGATAGCATTATAGGAATATTAAACAAGGAAAATGTAATAATATTTATTAATTAGGGGCAGCTAGGTGGTGCAGTGTATAGAATGCTAGGCCTGAAGTCAGGAAGACAGGAATTCAAATGAGGCCCTCGACATTCTTACTAGCTTTAGTGATTTAGCAAATCACTAAACCTCTGTTTGCCTCAGTTTTCTCATCTGTAAAATGAGGATAATAATGACACTTACCTCCAGGGTTATAATGAGCATCAAATGAAATAATATTTGTGAAGCTCTTAGGACAGTGTCTCACACAAACTAAACACTAAATAAAGATTAACTATCAGCCATATAATTGGTTTCCTTTATAATCCTATATATTTTATTTTATGCATTTAAAAATATGATTATGAGGAGACAATAGGTTTGTCAGCCTGCTAAAGGGGCCCACAACACTGAAAAGGTTAAGAACCCCTGGTGTTTTTTTCTGCTCTTCTTCCTTCTTCCTTCCTTGCTTCCTTCCTTCCTTCCCTTTTTTTTTTTAAATAGACTGGTTTCCACATCTGAATTTCTACTGCTTGTGCCTCTGGGTCTGATTTTTTTACCTCAAGTAGCCTTCACTACTTCAAGTAGAATGTCAGCACCTTGAGGTCAGATACTATTTTTTTTAAAAGGGGAAGGGGAAATCTCTTTATCTATATACCTAGCACAATGCCCTACACATAATAAGGGCTTAATACATTTTGTTGAGTTGAATTTTCACCTGTGTAAACAAATGGATGGAAATAAGAAAGAACAGGATGTAAATGGGGTCTAAAGAGTACTGGAGTGGAGAGGATATGAGGGGCAACTGCTTAGTTGGAGATAAGACTGAGAGGTATGTTCAAGTTTTGCTGATAGGACCTTGAATGTCAGGAACAAGAGATTATTTATACTTTTGTTCAGAAGGCAATAAGGAGGCAGTAAAAAATTTGGTGGAGAGGAGTGGTGTGATGCCAATGAGACATTAGGAAGATTTCTCAGTTCAAATGTGGAGGATGGACTGAAGAACGGATCTCCTGGAGGCAGGAAGACCAGTGAGGAGGCTTATACCGGGCAAGCTATGATGAGTGTTTGAATGAGGTTGAGAGGGTAGAAGAAAAGCCATATGTGATAGATAATGCAGAGATAGAAATGGCAGTCCTTGGTATATGAATTGCATTGTGGAGTAAGTCCCCTATGCAAGGGGGGCTTAATAATGCCAGTCCTTTTTTATCCAGTGTCCCCAGAAGAAGGTCCTATGTGTGAGGGCTTTGAGGTCCTCAGGCCTTGTACTGAGCTGTGGTCACCCACAGCCTGCATCTCTACTGTCTCTCTTTTTCCCATATTGCTCATTTCCTGTTCTCTCTTCAGATACAGCACAGCCTGGCTGTTGAGCCATGGAGATTTCTCCAGGACCCCTTGTTCCAGGAAGACCTGGAGAGGGGGCCATCAGGGAGTAACCTGGAGCTGGGGGAGCAGAGGGAAGTAGGCTTCTCTGAATTAGGACCAAAGAGAGACTCAGAGAATATCAGGAGGGACCTCAGAGGCCTCATCTAATCTTATCATTTGCACAGGAGGAAAGAGGCCCAGGGAGAGGCCCAAGGTCACAAAATGAGTCAGTAACAGAGCTGGAACCAGAATCCAAGGGTCTGAACTCATCCTAGCGCTCTTTCCCTTGTATCAACTCCCCTTGTCTGTCCCAATCTGGGTTCTGGGGAATGTTGGGGTAGGAGTGAGGAAGTCTTTTATTGTTAGGGCTGAAACATGGTGATCCTAATTGCTATTGCTCTCTCCCCAAATACTTTGTTTTTATTTTGTATATATTTGTATATTGACTTATCTGTCTACACATCATTTCTCCCTAGTAGAAGATCCGTAGGGGAGGGGCTAGTTCAACTGTTGTCTTTGCAACCTTAGCTGGTGCAGATACTTAAACAGATGCTTGTTAGATTGAATCCAACCAATTAATCAAGTATTTATTAAACTCTTGCTAAGTGTTAGGTAGGCACTGGCTAGATGATGGCGATAACCATTCAACAAACATTTATTGAGTACTTACTATATGCCTCATACTGTGCTAAGCACTAGAGATAGAAAAAAAGGCAAAAAATAGCTTCTGCCCTCAAGGAGCTCACAATCTAAAGGAGAGACAACATGAAAGAACTCAGTCCAAACAATATATATATATATATATATATAGGTAATCACAGAGAGGGAGGGCACTAGTATTAAGGGAAACTGGGAAAGGCTTCTTGTTTTTTTGTAGAAAGTGGGGTGTTAGGCGATATTTGAAGGAAGCCAGGGAGAAAATTTTAGGCATGAGGGGACAGCCAGTGGAAATGGTCAGAGTTGAGGGGCAGCTAGGTGGTGCAGTGAAAAGAACTCTGGCCTTGGAGTCAGGAGGATCTGAGTTCAAATCCGACCTCAGACACATAACACTTACTAGCTGTGTGACCCTGGGCAAATCACTTAACCCCATTGACTAACAAAAACAAACAAAAAAAAAAAGAAGAAAGAAAATGGTCAGAGTCAGAAGATGGAGTGTCTTGAGTAAAGAACAGCAAAAATACAAAGACAAAAATGAACAGTTCCCTGCCCCCTGCTTTGAAGATAATATGCACGACTGAATTGGGGTAGAGGAGAGACAACCTGGTTGTCTTATCTTATTTGAAAGTTGTCAATAGGAAGAGAAATTAGAATTGAATTAGAATTGTCCTGCTTGACCTCAGAGCATTAAACTGGGTGGGGGGGAGTGGAAGAGTGCTGCTGGGAGGTAGATTTTAGCTTGGTAAAAGGAAAAACTTTCTGAAAAACTTATCCAGCAATGGAATGGATTGCTTAGTAAGGTAGGGAACTAGAGTGTCTGGAAGTATTTAAATGGAGGCTGGATAGCTACTTGTTAGGGTGGAATTGGACAAGGTACTTTTTGAGATCCATTGCAGCTCTGAAATTCTGTGAGTGTCAGAAAGAAATAAGTAAACTCAGCATGGTTCAGCAGAAAAAGCATTGAATTTGGAGTCAGAAGACCTTGTTAAAATTCCAGTTTTGGCAACTGGGTGATCTTGTGCAAAACACTTAGCCTCTGTGGGTCTTGGTTTCCCTATTTGCAAAATGAAGTGGGTCGACTTAGATGTTGAAACCACATTCTATAGTAACTGGCATTTATAGTAACTGGCTTTAGGAATACAATATATTCTATTTTAATCCTCACCACAATCCTGTGAAGTAGGTTCTATGGGTATTTATTATTCTTCCCATTTTACAGGTGAGCACACTGAGGCTCAGAAAGATTGAGTAATTTGCCTATGATCCCACAGCTAATCAAGTATTAGAATCGGGATTTGAACCTAACTCGGCTCTGGCACTGTATTCGTGACACCATGATGCCTCTTATGCCCATCTAGCAACAGAAGGGATTTTCCCAGCAACAACGCCCAGTTATTCACTCAATCAACTAGCTTTTATTAGACGCCTAAGATGTGCAGCGCCTCGGATCTAGCGCTTCTACTCTACTCTGGGCCTGGGACTGAAGTTATGCCTTCCCTCCCACAGCCCCATGCCCTGGAGTCTCAGATCCCCAGTTCCGGTGGCTTGGCCGATACCGGTGCGCAGGTCAGGGGGAGGAACAGCAGCCGAAGCAGCACCAGCAGTCTCAGAAACTTGTACTTGCAGTCGCAGGTAGGTCCGCAGGACGAGCGGGGATTGGTGGAGGCTGGGGAAATCCACCCCCCCCCCGCCGAGAGGCCTCTGGTGATTGGAGGACGACCCTAGCAAGAGGGTGGGCTCTACGGGAGGAGCGTTCTGCGATTGGCGAAGGCTGCGTGACGTCCAGGAAATGGGGAGGGGCCTGTCTGGGGCTCCTGGAGGGTGAGGAAGCTGAGGGAGGAAGCGGCGGCGGCGGGCCGGGAGATGACATGTCTGGCTTTCGGGAGCGGAATGCTGCAGGTCAGTTTGGGGACCCGGACCCGAAAGACCAGAGGCGCTTTAGTGGGCCGGCAAATTAGCGGGCTGAGAAAGAGGTTCCCGCGCTGCTGCCTCCCCTTCCCTTTTCTGTCTCAGGATTGGAGGAAGGCTCGATTATTCAGGGCAGGGGCGGGGGAGAGGGGGTGGTCAGTGTGCAAAAAAGACAGATTATTTTGGGGGGATGTCAGTGTGCAATAAAGACGGATTATTCTGGAGGATCGGTGTACAAGACGAGAGGGTTATTTGGGAGGGTCAGTGTGCAACAAGAACGGATTTTGCCGGAGGGTCGGTGTGCAAGAAAGGGTTATTCGGAAGGTCAGTGTACAAGAAGGGCGGATTATCCCGGAGGGTCACTGTGGAAGAAGGGTAGATTATTGGAAGGGGGTGTCTCTGTGGAAGATGGGGATTATTCAGGAGGGTCTAAAAATTCTGTAGAGTATCAACCCCTGAAGGCAGAGACTTTCATTTTTGTCTCTAGACCCCAGTGCCTGTCACAGTGTGCGTGGCGAATAGTAGGCGTTTAATTAATGTTTGTTGAATTGGAGGGTCCCTGTGAAGGGAGGGAGGCCAGGATTGCGTGGTAGGACGGTGGATAATCAGGTCATAGAGAAAGATTCATGGACTCAATCTGTGAGCAAGGTGGGGGTAGGAAGATTAATCATTTTAGCCACTTTGTTTCAGTAGAGGGAGAGTCCTCATTGTGTGAAGAGACCATGCATACTTGTGTTGAATGAATGAAATACTGTGTATAAAAGTGAGGCAAGAGCACCTGGGCTGGAATTGAGATTTGAGTTCTAGTTCCCATTCTGCCACGAAGTCCCTGTGTGATTTTTTTTTTTAGCAAGTTGTTTCAATTTCTTACATCTTACTTTACTCATCTATAAAATGAGAGGGTTCAATTAGGTTAAGGGTTCTTAACTTGGTGTCTCTGAAACTTAAAAATGTTCTGATAATCATTTCAATATAACTTGTTTCCTTTATAATCTTATGTGTCTTATTTTATTCTTTCATGCACATTATTTTGAGAAGGGGTCCATAGCTTTTACTGGAATTCTAAAGGGAATCAAAGTAGAAAAAAAAAAAAAAAGAACCCTGAGCTAGGTGATTTCTAAGAGCTGGAAGGGAGCTAACATCCTGTGAGTCTGTATGAATCAATAATTAACACTAAACTTGGGCTTTTGACAGATCTGTAGACTTCTGGGAATCAGAATCCCTTCTCTTGGACTCTGGGTAGGAACTAGAAACTTGAATAAGTGATAGTCAGGTGATATGACCAGCTTCTTACAAGCTGTCAGACTTTTAGTAAGTCTGTTCTGTCTCTGGGCCTCACTTTCTTCCTTCTTTCTAGTCTATAATCTCTACAATCTGTTCCAAGACTGACCTACAATTTTATTATGTCATCCTTCCCTATACAGCTCCTCAGAATTGGAGGAGATCTTAGAGTTAATCTAGTCCAAAGCTCCCCTTTTATGGATGGGTGACTGAACTCAGAGAAATGAAATTACTTGCTGGAGGTCACAGTAGCCAGGTCATTGTGGCTCCCATGTGTGAATTGAATGTTTGAGGAGCTGAGTGTTAGCATTGGACTCCAAGATGAGCTTGCAGGGTAAAAATAATCGGGCAATCTCCACCTAGTCCCTGGTGGGCATTTGTGTGTAGTCCCAAGGGCCAGTTGTTTGGCTGGACTTGGCTAAGTGTAGGCTTATAATGTAGGTCAGCCCGATGCTTTGGTAAGGAACAATGCAGATCTCTGTGGGCCCAGTTCCAAGACTTTTCTGGAGGGATTGAGTGGGTTAGGACCTTTCCCTTGATGTGGTAATGAATGCCCAGTATATCAAGTAGAATTTGGGTACAATAACAAGATAGTGAGTTGCCTCTTTTTCTCTGTCATTGGCAGGAATTGAAGACCATGTTAGAGAGCTTTGTCAAGGCCATGAGAACTGAGAGGGACCTGGTTTCACAAGAGTTTAAAGAGAGAATAGTGCTTCTCTTTCACTGCAGCCTCCATAAATAGCAGCTCAGGTGCTTGATGGGGATGTTTATTTGTGTTGTTTCTAGACTTAACTAAGGGAAACTCAAACCACTTTTTTTCATTTCTGCAATACTGTGCTCTCTTCTGTGGTGCCTTAACAAGTAAGTCATAAAGATGAAAGGGACATTCTCTTTGTTGTCCCTGTGAAGGAAGCTGCCTGTGATCAAGCTGTCAGGGACCTGGTGGAAGAAAGGTACAACCCCAGCATTCCTCCTTCATTGTGATGTCTTCTCTCTATTTATTATCTCCAGCTTATTCTGTCTTTATCTTATCTGTACATAGCAGTTTGCCTGTTGTCTCCTCCATTACACTGTGAGGTCCTTGAGGGTTGGAACTGGCTTTTGGTCTCTCTCTCTCTCTCTCTTTTTTTTTTTTTGGTGTCCTCAGAGTTTAGCACAGTGCACAGCACATAGTAGGTGCTTGATAGATTGAAGTAATAATACTTGTAATAATACTAAAACAATAATTGAAGTACATTCTTTCTCTTCTCATGTCAATGTGTCACTGCTACCCAGCTTGCTTCCCTCTTCCAGTAGAGCCCTTCAAAGTCTTCTCAGGCCAGGTTTAAACTTAATTAACTGCTCCCTTAGGAGATATACACTGGTGTCTCTATGATTTGTTTCCATCTCCAAAAAACTATAGCTACCTGATTGTAGAAGGCTTTGCTTTTATTGTAGTTGCTTAAAAAGTTGCTTCTTTGAGGATTGTCTTTGGACGATATGGGACAGTGTTATTAAATGTTTCCATTAAAAAAGCATGGCTATGTGAGGACCAGGCCTTTAGGGCTAGACATTTAGCATTCCAGAACTTGGCTGACTTCACTGAGAGCAGATTGAGGACAAAAAACCAAGTAGGAGAAACTTAGTTAAAGATTAAGGCCATTCAGGGACAGGGTAATGAAGCCTCAGGAAAGCAGGGACTTCTGGACTTGGGCCCTACTATCTGCACATTATAAAAAAGGGAAAAAAAATAAAACAGCAACAAACCACTTCCTGATAGCCCAGGGTACTAACCAAGACAAAAGTCTTCTAGAAAATGGAAAGAGAGTTGAAAGAAAAGAGAAACCGTGTGTAGTGGGTCTCCAGGACAGTGAACAAACAAATCCTGCCCAGTGGAAAGGGGCTAGGAAAAAAACGAACATTAGAATCCTAGAAGGCTAAAGTTGGAAGGGGTGTTAGGGATCTTCCAGTCTAACTGTAATTTTACAGATGTTGAACCACTTACAGAGAAGTAACCTTAAAGGCCTGCAGTTCACAGAATCTGAGATTGCAAAGGACCTCTGCAGCCATTCAGTCCACCCCATAAACCAAAGGAATCCCTCCTAGAACATGCCCACGAGTGGTCATCCAACCTCTGCCCCCAGGTCTCCGAAGAGGTAGCTTTTGTTCAGTCGTGCTCGACTCTTCATGACCCTATTTGGGGTTTTCTTGGCAGAGATACTAGAGTGGTTTGCCATTTCCTTCTCCAGCTCATTTTATAGATGAGGAAGCTGAGGCAAACAAGGTTAAGTGACTTGCCCAGGGTCACACAGCAGAAGAGGTAGATCTTGGATGACCTCTTGAGGTGGCCATTACACTTCTGGACATCTAGTTGTTAGGAAATGTCTCCTGACATTGAGCCCAATTTGCCTCTTTGAAACTTTCACCCTGTTTTCCTGGTTCTGCCTTCTGGGACCAAAAAGAACAAGACTAGTTATTCCTCCACATGGCAGGCTTGTTCTAGAAAAGCTCATTAGAGAGATGGTTGAACCTCTAGAAAGGCCAGCCTGGCTTCATCAAGAATAGATTGTGCCAAGCTAATCCTGTTTAGTTTTTTGATGGGATGACTAGACTAGTAAATGCTGTGAACATATATTAGCTCGATTTTAATAAAAGTATCTCCTGCTATTCTTGTGGAGAAAGTGGAGAGGTATGGATCACCAGGGTTCTTAACCTCTTTTATGTCATGAGACCCCTTTGGTGGCCAGACAAAGCTTATGGCCCCTTTCTCAAGATCACGTTTTTAATGCATAACATATGAAGGATGACAAAGGAAATTAATTACATATTGAAATACATTTATCAAAATATTTTTTTAAAAAAGTTCATGGATCAGGGGCAGCTAGGTGGCACAGTGGATAGAGCACCGGCCCTGAAGTCAGGAGAACCTGAGTTCAAATTCCTCCTCAGACCAAACACTTGGCACATACTAGCTGTGTGACCTTGGGCAAGCCCCTTAACCCCAATTGCCTTACTAAAAAAAAAAAGTTCATGGATCAGAGGACCTCTGGATTAAACAATGATAGCATTATATACGTTGAGAGCTGGTTGGATGGCTACACTCAAGAGCAGTTGTTAAATATTCAATGACAATGTTATAGAGAATTTCTAGTAGAATTGATTTGTGCTTGGTCCGAGGCTGTTTGTCATTTTTATGAGTGACTTGAATAATGATAACAGCTAGCATTTGTGTGATGCTTTCAGGTTTGCAAAGTGCTTTACGGTTATTATATCATTTGATTCTCACAACAGCCCTGTGAGGGAGGTGCTATTATTATCCTCATTTTACAGATGAGGAAACTGAGGTAGACAGAGATTAAGTGACTTGCCCAGGGCCACACAGGTAGTGTCTGTCTGAGGCTGTTTGAAATCAGGTCTTCTGACTCCAAGTTCAGGACTCTATTCGGGCTGGCTGGCAGTTAATAAGAATAATAGCATAGATAGATGCCATGCCCATCAAATTTGCAGATGCCTCAAGACTGGGATGGATAGCTATTTCCCTGGATAAGAGTCAGGATCCAAAAAGAATCTTGCTAGACTAGAGCATTGGGCTGAATCTAATAAACTGAAATTCAATAGAGATAAATTTGAAGTCTTATCCTTGGGTACAAAAAAAAATCAACTTCATCATTGTAAGATGAGAGAGATATGGTTAGACAGCAGATGTTCTGAAAAGTCTCTGTGGGTTTTATTGGTCTTCGTGCGCAATATGAGTGAGTAGTATGATGTAGCAGGCAAAAATCACCAAACTTCATTCATTCTTAGAGTGCATGAAGATTGACATTGTTCCTAGGAATATGGAGGTGATAGTACCCTCTGCCCTCATTGGACCTTGTTCACTTCTAGCCATGGTTGAGGGTTTTTTTTTTAAACTAATAGGGAAAGTGAATCTGCCCCTTATTTCTCCTGTTTCCTCTTGCTAAAAAAAATCAGAAGTGGGTTTTGTTTTGTTTTCTTTTTCTAGCAAATCTCTTATAGTTCACAAGTTCACTGATTAACCCAGATGCTTCTTCAAAGGGACCAGCCCCTTTCTTTGCTTCTGCTTTAGAGATATCAGATTGGGCATGCTAGGCAGAAGGGGCTATGGGAGAAGGGAGAACTGCAGATCACTCACTCATAGCACAGACAGGAATATTAAGACATTCTCATCAATTCTTCATTCTTTTGAATTGGTGTCAAAATGGGAAATGTGCATCTGTTTAGATACTAAACTCATCGAAAGGCCTTTTGTTCATTTCCAAATTTCTTTGCCTCCTTCAGCCTGAAAGGCCATATATTTGGATGAACAACTGAACTGGCCAAATCTTCTACTACTTCTCTGGCAAATGGTTTTCTTTTATTATGCTTCCATTTGTTATGTGGGGGTTTCTCCTTTCTCCCTTAAAGTAGATGTGGCTTGATTTAGAAGAGACACCTCATTTATTACTAGCTGTGTGACTAGAGATGCCCTTACCCCAGTGTTCTTTCACAGAGGGGGAAGAGATTTTCTTAGCTTTCTTGCATAGGGCTCATGCATCCAGTGTCATTGCATGGTATATGAAATACAACTTACATAGGTGTGCTCACTGAGCACTGATTGAGTGATTAATAAGTTGCTCTTTCCCCCAGTTAAATGTATGCATATACCTGCATTCTGTCTCAGGGTCCTGCAGAGCCCTGGGGCAGGTCTCCCTTGGAATCCTGAACACTATGCTAGAAGGAAATAGCTGCTCCCAAATTCCATTAGTTTTACTGGAGCCAGGTTTTAGGTAACTTAGTAAGGTGGTGAGAGCAAGAAACTAACCTTGTGTTTTCAGAACTGTTCTAAAATTCTTTGTTTAGTGGAAAGTGGGCAGGGTTGTAACTGAAATGTAGATTGAATTGTGTTATGTTTTGTTTTGTTTCTCTCACTGTGATCCAGCAAACAAAGCATCATGGCTTGACTGGCCTTTGAAAGGAAATGAATGCTATTTATATCTCAAGATCTCAACAAAGTATAACCCAGATTACCACGGTAGACGCCAGAGAGATTGTTGGAAAAATAGCTCCTGGGCCTCTTAAAAAATTGCAACTAAGTTCTGGGATTTTACCCTTTTGGAATTAATAAACAAAGTTTCATTTGTCAACAAGCCCATTTGATGTGAAAGGAATGTTAAAGAATGAATTTGTTTGCACTTAACCTGTATGCAGTGACATCCCAATTACCTCTACCTGGGCTGGAGGTTATGCTGGCTTCTAAGCAAATTAATCATTTTAGGTCACCTTGCTATTCTTACACAGAGGATTCTTGTGTATTCATTCACTTTCTTTCTCTTTTCCCCATTTGCTGTTTTCCTTCTGTGTCCCTTGTAGCTTTAGACATAGTCTCAGTTGAGTACAGCAACAAACTTTCTCTCTCCTAAAAAAAAAAAGTTTGCTTTTGAATTCTTTGAGGGACAGATTAGAGCAAGGCAAATAAACCATAAACATTCAGTTAGGAATGAAACTTTGAAAACGAGTCCTCAGGGACAGCCCAGAGTGAGCAATAAATATTTATTGAAGCAAAGATTTTCTTATGTTGGTCAACGGAAAGAACAGCCTACTTGTACGTGTTTCTTTCTTGAAACATGTTGTAGCAAGAGTCTTTTATGTACAATGTAACTTACGTGATCTGAAGCAAGTGACTAAATGTGAATGAGGAGTTTATTTCTGGAAATGCTAATGATTTCAGTATTGGAACAAAGTTATGGGGTTTGTTGTTGTTTTTTTTTTTCAGTGCTTCTTTAGCCAGCTAATTTCCTGAGGTTGGTTTTTCCTTTGGCTTTAGAAGTTTTATCTTTGGAGGAGACAACAGGCTCAATGTCTAAGAGGGCAAATGTTAATGGTGTATGTCTATTGCAAAAAAGGAATAGAATATTTCAGATGGGGCAGAGTTGAAAGTGAAATTTTAACCAATTTGATTCTCTCTTGTTGCAGCATTGGGCAGATCTCTTCCCTTCCTTCTATAAAATGGGTATGGGACTATATCCCTCCTGGAACTGTGGCATTCTGATTATGTCATCCAAAGTGTTAGCTGTCCCTTTTGACTTTGTGTCTCCTGTAAATACAATGAGTATGCCATCTATGCATCTATCCTGTGAAGAATATAGTTATAGATTGCAGATCTAGAAAAGTAGGGATTTGGAACGACAGTTAATATGTAGCCGCTCTGTTCCTCCTTTAAGGTAGAATTCTTACGAGAAGCTGAGGGTAAGATAGGGCCCTGAGCTGCTCAGTGGTGAGGTCACTACCTTCTTCCTCTTTAGGCAGGATAGGCAGCCCTCACTTCTCCTTGGTCTTCTTTTATCCACTTCTCTTTTGGCCCTGGGGGTGGGACACTAAGGCACTGGGAGGGGAATATTGGATAAAGGGATCTCTTAACATTCAATATGCCATTTTTCTCTATTGCCTGAAATCTGTGTCTTCTTCCTTGGAAGATTTCTTTTTTCTTAAAAATTGGTTTTGTTGATATCTTTTATTTTTATACCATCTTCATTTCCAAATATATCCTTCTTCCTTGCTCCCTCCCATTCCCCAAGGTCTCATCTCTTGTAACAAATAATTTAAAAGACTGGAGTAAAAGGCAGTTCTGCAAAACTAGCCAACATAATTGAATCTGACATCAAATACAATGTTTCATTTCCATCTGCAGTTGTCCTGATCTATATCTGGCCACTGGGTTCAGATGGCTCCGGAGGAGAAAGTGAGGCTGGTGACATTGCACAGCCCTGCCTCCCTTAAGGCCAATTCACTTGCAAGTCAAGACATCACCTTCCTGATGTCATTGGTCCTCTTTGAGAATGAAGGACAAACAACAACAATCATGTCCATAGACTCCCAGAGAATATAGGGAGGCTGCATCTTCTCCTTGCGGTGACAAGCTTGATCATTATAATTGCAAATTTTTTTATTTTTTTGGAGGAGATTATTTTTCTTTCCCTTTACATCCTTATAGTCATTGCATATATTATTTTCCTGGTTCTGCTTATTTAACTTTGCATCAATTTACCTCATCTTGGAGGGTTTCTTGTTTGATGACCCAATACGAGTTATTCAGAGTAGAAGAATCTTGTGTGAGTCATAGATTCACAGATGTAAACCAGAAGAGAGAACCTGCAATGTGTGATTAGTGAACAACAAGGGTTGTTCAGAAACCTATTGACCTTAAACTCCTTCCTGTTTTAGAAGTTAGGTGTTAAAAAAAAAAAACAAACAAACAAACTGTGCTATTTGATGTCTGAAAGAGAGGCAGAGCTGGTTTGGGAAAGCATTTTGACTTGGTACAATATCAAATTCTCCACTGAAGGCAATAGTAGAATATTAAATGCATGCTTGTTATGTGCATAGTGCCTTGCTCATAATAGACACTTAATAAACTTATTGAATGAGTGAACTAACATTCTGTCTTATTGGTGGTAACAGTTATTCCATAGTGACAGAGCAGCCATCATTTATTAACTACCATATGAAAAATACCTCAGATTTTATCCAGTGTATTACGTTGTCATAAACTATTGTCTCATAGAGGGTTCTTCTCTATGTATACAGTTTAAGTATAGCTTTTATAAATGCTTACTTAAAAACACAGTGTTTGGCAGAACACTATTACACAGGAAGTGTTACACATGGGCACAACAGCAGGTTAAGTGCTTACTACAGGCCAGGAAGGGCAGCTGGGTGGCCCAGTGGATTGAGTGCTAGGCCTGGAGTCAGGAAGACTCCTCTTTGTGAGTTCAAATCTGACCTCAGACACTTACTAGCTGTGTGATCCTGGGCAAGTCACTTAACCCTGTTTGTCTCAGTTTCCTCTTCTGTAAAATGAGCTAGAGAAGGAAATGACAAACCACTCCAGTTTCTTTGCCAAGAATACCCCAAATATGGTCATGGGGAGTCAAACATGACTGAAAAATGATTTAATAACAACACACATACCGAGCACTGTACTAAGCATTGGAGATACAAAAACAAGCAAAAAGAAAGATAGCCTTTGCCCTCAAAGGGTTTACATTTTAATAGGGAAAGAAGACACAAAAAAGGGAGTTGAAAAAGTACGTGTGTGTGTGTGTGTGCTCGCGAGCGCATGTGTATGTATGCATGTAAGGATGAAGGTACCTGGAATAAGTTGGCTGGCCAGGACACCTCCCTGCAATGGAAATTCCTTGAGGAATTCATCAGTGGGAGACCAGGGGTGGGGAGGGCATGGCAGAAGGATGTTCCAGGGTGAGGAAGCCCAAGGAATTGGGGGAGATTCTACAGCTAAGGTATAGTGTTGAAATCCTGAAAGCCAGATGCACAGCCAAGAAGAAAATGGGAACATTACAAGACTGACATTCAGTAAAATCAACCCTGCTGGGACTTATGTACTAATCAGGGTTGCCGCTAGCCCTTCAATTTGTATCTTGAAGGGTTGGCTAAGTGATATTTCAGTGGCATTTGAGATGTTACGATTTAGTTTGGTGATAAGTTACTGATGATATTATTGGGAAATGTTCATTGTACCTGTCACAGATAGATATTATACAAACTTATTCACAATTTTTATTGCTATCTTTTGTTATCTTCATTTTCAAATGCATCCTTCCCCCCTGCTACCCATTGAGGCATCCCTTGTAACAATGATTGAAAGAGGAGAAAACATTTTTAGCAAAACTAACCAACACTTTATTGAGTCTTTTGTTCACTAAGATTAACTCTAGCTTTGTTTTTGAAGCAATGTTTGCTACTGACATATTTTTTGTAAATTCTTCAGTGCTAGGGAATTAACTCTTGGTGGAAGTGATGTGGAAAGTATCACTGTGACACTGACCTGCCTTTCAAGAAACTCAGGAAGGGGAAGTTACGGAGTTCCCCCACCCATTGCAAGAGAAGTCTCTCTCTGTCCTCCCTCCCTCCCTTCCTCCTCAAGCTCTCTCTCTCTCTGTCTCTCTCTCTCTCTGTCTCTCTCTGTCTCTGTTTCTGTCTGTCTCTCTCTCTCTCTCTCACACACACACACACACACACACACACTCTTTCTGTCTGATGAGATCATGATGGTCCAAACCAGAAGCATCAAACTTGTGGCTTGGGACCTTCTCCTACAAAACTCCTTGAGTGCAGGGGAAACCAGATTAAAATGTAATTGGGAAAGATTTAACAAAATAAATAAAACTACAATACAACATAGTGTTATTTTTTTTTCTAAGCCAATATGTGGCCCACTAGAGACAATACTATTCTAGACTTTTTCCTTGTCTGTACCTCTTAAGGAAAGAAAATTAATTAAATACATAGAATGAACTCTTTACTTATAGTTCTTACCCTCTAGGAGTTTATAATCTTATTGTTTAGAAAATACACTCATAGGTAGAAGTTTAAATATTACTACAAGACAGTATTAAGTGCCAAATGAATGAAACAGACAAATTTTATAGTAGTTCTGAGTAGTGGTTCCTTGTGATCTAGAAGAGAGAAGGTAGGGAATAAGCTAGGTTTTGATGGATGGGTGGAAGTTGTGTAAAAAGAGAGGAATAGAACTAGGAATTCCAGTTATAGGATACTTCTTGAGCAATCCAAATTAAGAGAAAGATCAGAAAGTTTGTGTTATGGTATAGTAAAAGAAAAGCTTGGTAAAATAGATTAGAAATGGATGTCAAAGGGCCTGAATGCCATGCAAGTAAACCATATGAGCTCAGAGTTAGAAGGAACATTAGAGATAATTGAGATCCAATTATATAAGAGGCATGAAGACTTTTTATCCTATGAATAAAGTGGAAAGCTGTTAAACTTTTTTTGAAAAAGAGGAAAGGGGCATTTTAGGGGAATGAAAGGAATATTTTATTATAGATTTATAGGTTTATTGATGCCTTTTTTTTTTTAGATTACTAGTCACTTTTCAGTATCTCCCCTTCCTTTTTTCATAGCACCCATCATATGAAAAAAAATCTGCAAGGTGATCATGACTAATAGTGAGTACAATCTTTCACACCTATAGTCTCCCATTTTTCTAGAGATCACGGGAGTACGTTTTATCATCTGTCCTCTGGAACTATGATTGGTCATTGTTTATAATCTGAGTTCAGATGCCACCTTGCATTGTTTACATTTAACTCATGATAGTCATTTTGCATAATCTCTTGGTTCTACTTTCTTCATTCTCTATCGGTTCATACGTTTTCCCATGTTTCTCTGAATTCCTAATACCTCTTGTTTCTTACAGTATAGTAACTTTATATATAAATACACACACACATAGACACACACAGTAACTTTTTATAGTAACTTTCTGCTACATTCACTATCATAATTTGTTCAGCCTTTCCCCCAGTGTATATGTGTGTGTGTGTGTGTGTGTGTGTATGTATCTTCTCTTGCAACGAGTGGGGGAACTCTTTCTTGACTTCTCCTTCCTGAGCGACAGGTCAGTGGCACAGTGAAGAATTATCAAGAATGGTCAATAAGCCTTCACTTTGTTTCTACTTTTTTGTTGCCATGACAAATACTGCTTTGAATATTTTGGTGTAGGTGAGACTTTACTTTCTGTCTTTTATCCCCTTGGGGATATATATACTCAATGGGGGAATTGCTGGATCTAAAGGTATGATCAGTTTAGTAACTTTTCTCATGTAATTCCAAATTGTTTCTCCAAATTTCCAGACCATTTCACAGCTCCACTATTAGTGAGTTAATTTGCTTATCTTTCTGCAGCCCTTCCAATAGGAACCATTTTCATATTTTTCCTTTGTTGACAGTTGATGGGTGTGAGTTGAAACCTCTGAGTTATTTTAGTTCGTATTTTATTTATGACTTGGAGCATTTTTTCACTTTTGTTGATAATTTGCCTTTTTTTTTTTTGGAGAAAACCTTATATCCTTTAACTACTTATCTCTTGGGGAAGTACTGTTTTTTGTATATTTGTGTCCTCCTCTTCCTCCTGAGGCCGAGACCACTGACCCTGGTGGGGGCATGGGAAGAGGCAGGCACGGTGACATTACCAAAGGGGTGGGGTTGGCCTTGGCCAGTGGGAGAGAGATGTTTGATGTAAAGATTCCCCCCCCACACACACACATTTACCAGTTTACCTTTTATTCTAGTTGCATTGATACTGTGCATGAAAAAGCTTTGATTTTGTGTCATTGAAATTATCTATTTTGTCTTTTACAATCTTTTCTATCCCTTGTTGGCTTATGAATTTTTCCTTAAGTATACTTGTGAAATACATCTCTCATTCTTCTTTAATTTTTTTTTAATGTTATGGCCTGAAAGTGATATTTGAAGAATAATCTAGCAGAAGTATGTACAGTGGGGGAGAAAGATTGAAGGCAAGAAAAGAATAATTTGAGAAGAAAAGGAAGGGAAAAGGAACATTTATTACATACTTACTATGTGCCAGGCACTGTGCTAAGCACTTTACAAATATTATCTTCTTTGATCCTCACAACAACCTTGTGAGGTAAGTGCTATTATCAACCTCATTTTACAGTTGAGGAAATTGACGTTGAGTAACTTGCCCAGGGTCCCAGGGCTGATAAGTGTCTGAGGTAAAATTTGATCTGACACTAGGCACAGTACTCTATTTACTACACCACCTAGCAGTGCATGTTTAGACTATGATTTAAAGTGGCTAAGGAACTGGCCTGCTTCTTGCAGATCCCTTCCTGAAAGCAGAAGGAAAAGCAAGAACATCCATAGTTAGGGGGCCAGAGCAGAAGGAAGGGCCAGAATAGGAGTGATCATAGAGAAAGAAGGAGCCAGGGTAAGTTGAGGGGGCCAAACCTGTACCTGCTGCCCACCCTATTACGGGCAAGCCTGCAGAGGAGTCATAGCCAGACCTCAGTTCTGAGCTGTCCAAAGAGAGGTGACTTGCCCAGCCACAAGGCCGAGAACATACGAAAGGCTGCCGTTGGGGAGAGGATGTGTGTCAGTTATGCATGTGAAACTGGTTCAGCTGGCTTTCTCATAAGATATATGCAATGCATAGTATTTGCAAGGATGAGTATTTCTGTGCCTTTCACAACATCTGGTCAGAGCAGTAGGATCTGCCCTTCTGACCTGGTATGTCTACACTATGAGGAAACCATCTCACATGGGATATAATTCCAATATGGAATTGAACAAAAAAGGTAGCTGGTGAAAGGTCCCGGAAATTGCATTCTGGTTAATCTCTCAAGATAAGACCCATGGGACTTTGGCTGGCTTTGTATTTGACAAAAGGACACCAATTAGCCAGCCATCATAGTGAGTTCTGGGGAGTAATATCCTAAAAAGATTATAAGGGGAATTTATGAAGATTTGGTGGAGTTCGTTCTAAAGTACAGAGCAAATAAATCTTATTTGATTGGCAGTGAAGGAAGAAACCAGGACTTTTGGGCAACTGACAAGACACAAATTAGGTGCTAAGGCCTAGCTTTTATTTTTATTTAATTTAATTTATTTTTAATTAATTAATTTATTTTTAATTTTCAACATTCATTTCCATGAGTTTTTTTTTTTTTAAGGCAGTTGGGGTTAAGTCACTTGCCCAGGGTCACACAGCTAGTAAGTGACAAATGTTTGGTCTGAGGGTGGATTTGAACTCGGGTCCTCCTGACTTCAGGGTCAGTGCTCTATCCACTGCACCACCTAGCTGCCCCTATATAAGCTTTTGAGTTTTCACTTTTCCCCCCTCTCCTCCCCTCCCTGCTCCCCAAGATGGCATGCAATCTGATATATACATTCATATTCAACACATTTTCACATTAGTCATGTTGTAAAGAAGTATTAGAACCAATGGGAAGAACCACAAGAAAGAAGAAACAAAACAAAACAACAAAAAAAGAGAACAAATTGCATGCTTCCATCTGCATTCAGACTCCAAAGTTCTTTCTCTGGATGTGGGATAGCATTTTCTATCATGAGTGTTTTGGAATTGTCTTAAATGCTTGCATTGCTAGGAAGAGCTAAGTCTATGAAAGTTAGTCACTGTACAATGTGGCTGTTACTGTGTACAATGTTCTCCTGGTTCTGCTCATTTCACTCAGCATCAGTTCATATAAGTCTTTCCAGATTTTTCTGAAGACTACCTGCTCATCATTTCTTATAGCACTATAGTATTCCATTACATTCATATACCACAACTTGTTCAGTCATTCTCCAACTGATGGGCATCACCTCAATTTCCAATTCTTGGCCACCACAGAAAGAGCTGTTATAAATATTTTTGTACATGTAGGTCCTTTTCTCATTTTTATGATCTCTTTGGGATACAGACCTAGAAGTGTTATTGCTGGGTCAAAGGGTATGTACATTTATATAGCCCTTTGGGCATAGTTCCAAATTGCTCTCTAGAATGGTTGGGTCAGTTCACAACTCTACCAACAACACGTTAGTGTTCCAGTTTTTCCACATCTTCTCCAATATTTATCATTTTCCTGTTTTGTCATGGTAGCCAATGAGATAGGTGTGATGTGGTATCTCAGAATTGTTTTGATTTGCATTTCTCTAATCAATAGTGATTTAGAGCATTTTTTTGTAGGACTATAGATAGCTTTAATTTCTTCATCTGAAAACTTCCTGTTCACATTTTTTGACCATTTTTCAATTGGGGAATGACTTGTATTCTTATAAATTTGACCCAGTTGTCTATATATTTTAGAAATGAGGCCTTTATCAGAAACATTGGTTGTAAAAATTGTTTCCCAGCTTTCTGCTTCCCTTCTAATCTTGGTTGCATTGGTTTTGTTTGTACAAAAAATTTTCAATTCAGTGTAATCAAAATTATCCATTTTGCATTTCATAATATTCTCTATCTCTTGATGGTCCTAAAAGACAACTTCGAGATAAACATTCTGTGATTCAAGGGGGGCAGTGAGTTTGGGGAGACAAAATTCCATTTGAAGATGGAAGAAGAGGATCAGGCAGGAAGAATTTTGCAAATACTCATTGCCATGTTTTCCCTTCCCTGTCTTTTTTCTGCCCTCTAAGGCGATAGCAAGGTTTCTTGTTGACTCATAGGTCATATAAGACATTTTCATTGGAATTTAATGATCTGTTTCAGATGAAGGGATTTTATGGGGCAAACATGACTGAAAATGTATTTTGAGTCATTCTCTTCAGTTTAGAATTCTTCTGTGGTGTTTCATTCCTCCCGTGATACTACCATAATTTAAGAAACAGAATAAAGAGAGTCTGTGACTTCTTCATGTTCTCTATTGACAAGGGATTAACCTTTCTGGAAGCAAGGATGCTATTCATAGAAAAAAAGTTTTTTTCCTCGTTTTTGTGTAGTGTAAACTTTCCCTAAATATTTCTTGGTGTAATATAGATATTGGGAATTATTTGACTTTTTGGTGTTCAGAGATTTTTGGAAGAGCAAAAGGCGCCAACAAGAGTGAGTGTGCCCTGTCACAGGTTATTCCAGTTTCATTTCTCCGACTTTTGTGAAATAAGGACGTTGGATCAGAAAATAGTGTTCAAGACATGACCAATGTGAGAGTTTATTTGTTTGACTGTGCATGTTTGTTAGGAGGCTTTTGTTTTTGCTTTTTCTATTGGGGAGAGATGAGAGGGTAAGGGTGGCAAGGGATAGGGTTTCTCCCCAATGAGAAGGAAACAGAAAGAAGGCCAGAAGGAATCACAGACAAGTAAGACAGTTTTGAAAATGACACGTAGAGTTTATTATATACTGTACTCATAAAGAAAAGATACTCTCCATTTCATGGACAATCCTGTCCTTCTGCTAGAAATACTCATTTTATTTGGTGTTAAGAACAGAATTTTAAGATTTGGGTGGGAGAAAGAGGGAAAGAAGAAAATGCCCAAGGTCCCTTTTCTGACTCTAATGTTCAGGGATTTTCCTTGAGGGGAGAAGGCAGGATCTGGAGCCCTGGGCTTTCCTTGGAGGTGAGAAAATAACCATCCCTTATATTTGCATGACATTTTACAGTTTTCTAAAAATAAGCTGCTTCATTTGACCCTGTTAGCAACCTTGCCAATTTATTGGGGCAGATATTGTCTCCGTTTTACAGGTGAGAAAATTTCAGGGAAGTTGTGGCCTCAGTCCAAGGTCAGACGGTAAATGACAGAGGCAGAATTAGAATCCATGTCTTTTGACTATAAATCCTTTCCACTCCATGATACTGCCTCTACTGATAGAGAGCAAGGGAGTAAAACTAGCAGCTGAGAATAGAATTGTTAAAATAAATACTTCCTTCCCTTTGCTTTTGCTGTTCTCATTCTATCTACAGCGTGTCCTTTATCTCCCCACAATAACTCAGACTTAGCAGAATCTTATTCATCCTTCAAGAGCCATCTCTAATATTACCTTTTCTATGATATTTCCCCCTGACTCAATCAATCAGTAAACATTTATTAAGCATCTACCATGTGCCAGGCACTGTGCTAAGCTTTAGAGATACAAAAAGAGGCAAAAGACAGTCCCTGCCTTCAAGGGGCTCCTAGTCTAACAGGGGAGACAATGTGCGAACAGCCATTGATCTGTTCTCTTCTGAATCCTTATAGTAATTAAAAAAAAAACCATTCTTATCTATTTTTGCTTTGTAATTTGCATGCCGCTTTCTGCAGTTTCCTCTTTTCCCCTCTTCCTGCTGTCTCTCCTCCCCCTCCCGCAATAAACTTGAGAACAAGGCCTAGGAATTATGCCTTGTCTTTATATCTTCTTAAGTGTCTAGCTTCATGCTTTGGTACATAACAGACTTTGTTCATATTTGTTGAGCTGAACTACTTCTATAAGCTATGAACATCACCCACATAGTGGCCAAACCCTTCTATGCAATTTTGGATCAATGTATATACCATTATAATTTGTGAACCAGTGATCTATACAAGTAGATAATTGTAGTTAGAGAATCAGTGATTTATATATCATAGAGAAGCTAGGTGGCTCCATAGTGCACAGAGCACCAGGTTTAGAGTCAGGAAGCCTCATCTACCTGAGTTCAAATCCAGCCTCAGACACTTAACTAGCTGTGTGACCCTGGGCAAGTCACTTAACCCTGTTTGCCTCAGTTTTCTCATCTGTAAAATGAGCTGGAGAAGCAAATGGAAAACCTCTCCGTACCTTTGCCAAGAAAACCCCAAATGGGGTCAACAAAGAATCAGAAAGGTCTGAACAAAAACAAACAATCTCTGTATGGGTAGATATCTGCATCGTGATATTTTGCTCACCCTCTTGCCCTTTTAGGTATTCCAGACGCTGAAGAACTGAAGGCAAATGGGAAAGGAGTGCTGGGAGAGCAAAGCTCTTGGATTTTTGAGAAACCTGAAGCTGCAACTACCAGGTAGAATTTCTTTCACTTGGACTTTGTAGGTCTCAAGTGGGGAGCTTTAGCGTATGATATAAGCTGGAGGAAATTCAGCAAGACAGATAAAGGACACTAAAAGACCCCAAGGAAGCTGTGCTGTGTCCATAGTCTAGCCTCAGTCTCAGATTCTTCCCCTCCTCCCTCCTTCCCTCCATCCCTCCCTCCCTCTCTCCCTCCCAAATTTTACATTACTCTTGTGCTTTCCAAGCTAGTAGGAAAAAAGCATAGTCCGGGTGATGGTAGCCATGGCCCTTGCAGCCCTAGAGAGTTAATGACGAGTATTTGGAAAGGTGCCCAGAGCTTATCATCCTGGGAAAAGGAGACATTTTCCCTCGTCCTGTTTTCTGTATTGAATAGAACAACATTCTCTAGAAGTGGCTCCTTCCTGTGACTTTGTGGGGTTTGTGGTAAGGAACAAGGTTCCCCTCTGCCACCTTCTGACCACAAGGAGAATTACTTGCCATGGCCAAGTAGCTAGCTATGCTCTGCAAAGAGCGTTCTCTCCTTTTCATCTCTATAGTTCTGATCCCCAAATATAGGCTTTATGTTGATATGTTTCCCCTGGGGCAGGACTCAAAATGCAAATATCTGGCTTGTTGTTGCTCCAGGTCGAATAAATCCAAGCCTGAAATTACCAGTGACATGGTGCGGTCTTCCACTGTGACCGTTTCAGACAAAGCTCATATCTTATCGATGCAGAAGTTTGGGCTCCGAGACACGATTGTGAAATCTCAGCTGGTACAGAAGGAAGAGACTTACACATATCTCCAGAACTTCAGGTAACACACTCAGAAGCAAAATACTGACTTAGCTCTGAAATGGAAGCCCTTCCCTTTGTGCCCTGGTCCCAGGTGTCAGTCAGGCTGCAGAATCACTTTCCTTTGCACCAGTTCCTTCTACCAAACCAGCCTTTCCTTTTTATCTCCTTCTCTTAGTCCTTTGATTTACAAACCATCTCGGTCACTTTGGACCCTTGAAAAAAGAATTCAAAATGAAAGTTGTATTAATCCCCCCTCGAGATTTGGGATGTCTTTTTCAATAATTCATTTTGTTGTTTGTCCTTCGTTCTTGAAGAGGACCATGACGTCAGGGAGGTGATGCTATGACTTGCAAATGAATTGGATTACAGTGAAGGAGGGCTGTGCAAAGGCAACGGTCTCACTTTGTCCTTGGAGCCATCTGGGTCCAATGGCCAGATAAAGATCAGGAGGACTAGAGATGGTCCACAGATAATGTATCGGGCCAGTGGAAGATAGAAGGCAGTATGGAAGTGTGTAATTTTGGACATAACTTATTCAGTCCTTATTTTCTTTATCTGTAAAATGAGAGTATTGGACAAAAATGAGTCCTTAGGTCCCTTCCAGCTTAAATTTCCATGCATCTATGAACCCAAGCTAGGATAAAGTACAGAATTTTAATTTCACAGCTTTTCCTCTTTTAATTATTCCCTATTTATTCTGTATATAGCTTGTTTTGTATATATGTGTTTGCATGTTGTCTCGCCCATTAGAGTGTGAGCTCCTTGAAGACAGGGACTGCCTTTTGCCTTTTTTTGTAACCCCAATGTTTAGCACAGTACCTGACACATAGTTGATATTTAATAAATGTTTATTGATTGCTATTTTAACTGATATTGAGTTGATATTCATTCAACACATGTTTTACTAAGTGTCATTTGTATTCAGTGCACTGTGCTGAGTGTCATAGAATCATAAATTTTTGTTGTTGTTAAGTTGTTTAAATCATGTTTGGCTTCATGACCCCATTTAGGGTTTTCTTGGCAAAGATACTGGAGTGGTTTGCCATTTCCCTCTCCAGCTCATTTTACAGATGAGAAACTGAGGCAACCAGGGTTAAATGACTTGCCCAGGGTCACACAGCAGTTAGTAAGTGTCCGAGGCAGGATTTGAACTCAGGAAGATGAGTCTTTCTGACTCCAGACCGAGTGCTCTATCCACTGTGCCACCTAGCTGCCCATCAGAAATTTAGGGGACCCTAAAAATTGTCCAGTCCAACCTCTTCATTTACATATGAAGAAAATGAAGGTCAGAGTAGCTGAGTGACTTATTCCAGGTCATTTCAGTAATAAGGAGCATCGTCTGACCTTGAACTCCATTGCCTACTGTAGCATACCAACTAATACAAGGAAATTCAGGCCTTTGCCCTCAGAGCTTATAATCTAGTTCAGGTGATTAGACATCTACATCAATAAATATGGAATAAATAGGAAAGTGATTAATATATAAGTGGAATACAGAGTGCTAAGAGATCACACAAAAGAATGAAATTTTTTAATTAAGGGAATTTAGAGAAGATTTCACAAAGCAGTCATTATTTGATTTTTTAAAATATTTTTAAAAATTTTAAATTTAAAATCTCAAGGGATATAAGTAAACAAAAAGTAATAAAACCATGTACCCTGAGCTATTTGCATATTTAAAAAGATGGATTTGAACAAAATAATAAGTAGTTTACTATTTCCTTCTGAGTTCTTATTTGCATAGTTATGCAATTTTGGAAAGATACAATTTTTAAAAATATATATAATTTGTATCTTTTGATCTATCTCCTACATTTTCCAGTGTATCTCTCACCAAAACCTTATAACAAAAAACGAAAATAGAAAAGAAAAGAAAAGCAGCTCAGCAAAGCTAAGCAACACATTAAAAAAGCCTGACATTGTATGCAATATTCCATACCTGTAGTCGTCCACCGCTGCAAGAAAGAGAAGGAGATACCTTCACATATCAATCAATAAGTATTTATTCAGGGACTATCCTGTGCCAGGTCTTGTGGTCAGCACTGGGCATACAAAGAAAGGCAAAAATGGCTCTTGAAGGAGGCTGCGGTCCAATGAGGAAGATGACACGTCAATGACTAGATACATAGAAGGTCTAGGGAGAGTAGATGGTTGGCCATCTGAGGGAGGAAGGCAGTAGCATGGGAGGGTATTGGGAAAGTGCCTCCCGTAGAAGGTGGGATTGGAGGTGAGTCTTGAACGAAGCCAGGAAAACTTTGAGATGGGAGGGAAAGGGCAGAACTTTCTAGGGATAGAGGGGCGGCTTTTTAAAAAGCACAGATCTCGGGGCAGCTAGATGGCGCAGTGGATAGAGCACCAGCCCTGGAGTTAGGGGGACGTAAATTCAAATCTGGCCTTAGACACTTACTAGCCGTGTGACCCTGGGCAAATCACTTAACCCCAATTGCCTAAAAAAAATTAAAAAATAAAAAAAAATATTTAAAAAAAGCACAGAGTCAAAGATAGAGTGTTGGTTCGTGTTCAAGGAACAGCAAGAAGACTGGGGCTAAGGAGCAGCTAGGTGGTGCAGTGGATAGAGTACCGGCCCTGGAATCAGGAGGACCTGAGTTCAAATCCAGCCTTAGACCAGACACTTGACACTTACTAGCTGCGTGATACTGGGCAAGTCACTTAACCCCAATTGCCTCACCAAAAAAAAAGAAAAAAATTAGACACTGCTTCTTTTAAGGGGCAGCTGGGTGGTGCAGTGGATAGAGCTCTAGCCTTGGAGTCAGGAGGGTCTGAGTTCGAATCTAGCCTCAGACACAAAAAAAATTCCAGGGCTGCTGGATTATAAGTGTGTGAAGGAGAGTAAGGTGTAAAAAGACTGAAAGACTGGGAAGGGACCAGATGGTGCAGGGCTCTAAAAGCCAAACAGGAGCATTTCTGTTTGATCCTGGAGGTAATTGGGAGCGTCACACTTGCATTTTAGGAAATCGGACACGACTGAAAAACGACTGAATAACATTCTCTTCTTTGTGTCTACTTTTTTTTCTAATAAATTTTTATTTGATACCTTTTATTTTTTTTAAATCACCAAAATTTCGCTTCCTCTTTCCTTTAGTATCCTTCCTTCTCTCAGAGAGCCATCCTGTATACCAAAATATTTCTTTTTTAATAGTGTTTTATTTTTTCCCCAATTATATGTCAAGATAATTTTCAACATTCATTTTTACAAGATTTTCAGTTCCAAATTTTTCTCCCTCCCTCTCCTCTCCTCTTCCTAAAATAACAAAATGGTTTTTTTTTTAAAGAAAGAAAAAGAAGAGGAAAAAAATCAGCAAAACTAATCAGTACATAAAAAAAGTCTGAAAATATATGCAATATACCATATCTGTGGATATGGACCTCCCTCCTAGGCAAAAGGAGACACTTACTTTAGAAGGCTGTTGTGAGGGATAAATGAAATAACATATTAAAATTCTTTGTAAACTTTAAAGGGAGGGGGAAGGAGAAGGGAATAATCATGTCTTTAGTGCCTGTTGGATGTCAGGCACTGTGCTAAGTGCTTTACAGATTTTTTCCTCATTTGATCCTCACAACCTAAGAAGTAGATGCTATTATTATCCCTATTTTACAGATAAGGAAACTGAGGCAGACAGGTGGAGTGACTTGCCCATGGTCACACAACCGGTTAAGTGTCTGAGGTCAAATTTGAACTCAGGTCTTCCTGACTCCACTCCCACACTCTGTGCACGATGGCACCACTTAACTGCTTCACTATACACATACTAGCTATTTGGTTTTTTTTAATCACTTGTTTTGATTCTTCTAGGTACTCATGTGGAAAGTCCATTTTTTTCCCCCTTTAAGTGTCCGCTTGTGGTTGTTGTGAAATTACTTGCTCCTTCTTTTGGGGGGATCTCCAGATCTACAATAATTTTTGATGCTGATTGATGTTATCTTTGATCTACTCAACTCTCCAGCTTTGGTTCTTGAATTGGAACTTTGTGCCAGGACAGCACATGCTTGTGAGCTCTTTTGGGTGGGATGGTTGGCTCTGTTTGGTCCGGGTCTGGGTCACCTGGGTTCCAACATTCTGGAGTTAGCTCTTCCAGTCCACCATCACCCCCTCATCTCCCTGATCTTTGAGATTTAGAGCAGAGGATCTTGAGGGCCCCTTCTGTTGTCTCAGGACAGAATGTTAGGGAACTCAGAACCCCTGAGCCTAGGGTGTCCTGGTATGAGTGCTGCTACTGCATTCCCTGGAGATTCCGAGGTCTCTGTCCCGGGGATCTCTGACCACACTGAGTCTTTCTTGGGAGAGGGGACATCCTTCATTCCTGTTACCTCTAGAATGGACTGTTGGAGGCTACGGTGTCTCTGACCTGTTCCTGGTCCCACTGGTGTTGGCTATGTTGGCAGCCCCCTTTCTTATTGCCCTATGGCTTCTGGTTGACCCTTCATGCAATTATGAGATAGAAAAAGTCACTGTAGTTTCTCACTGTATTTCTTGGTCATTATTTGTTCTGGTGCTAATTTTAGAGTTTTGTTGGAGAAGGTTTGTGGGAGCTGAGCCATCTCCCTTCCATTCAGATGCTAAGTTTAATTTTTATTTAGTATTATTATTATTGGTATCTCTAGTGCTTAGTACTGTGCCTGGCACATCATCTTATTGCTGTTCAGTCATTTTCAGTTGTGTCTGACTCTTCATGATCCTGTTTGGGGTTTTCTTGGCAGAGGTACTAGAATGGTTTGCTATTTCCTTCTCCGTCTCATTTTGCAGATGAGGAAACTGAGGCAAACAGGGTGAAGTGACTTGCTCAGGTCACACAGCAAGTAAGTGTCTGAGGTGAGATTTGAACTCTGGAAGATGAGTCTTCCTGACTTCAGGCTGGGCACTCTATCCACTATACCACCCAGCTGCCCATTAAGCACATAGTAGGTGCTCAATAAATGTTTACTGATTGATCGGTTTACATTGTTGTAATTATTATGAATATTGCCTTCCTGGTTTTGTTCACTCACTTTGCAGCAGTTCCTCTTGCTTCTCCACATACATTTCTTACAGCCCAGTAATATTCCATTATATTCATGTTCCACAATTTATTCAGCTCTTCCCCAGGTGATGGTGTTCAATTCCTTTATTTAGTCATAGTGTCTATGGTGTTATTCTAATTCTGCTTCCTTTGCTTTTATAACATGGTGTATTTTTCTGTATTTCTTTATATTCCTAATTTTTATCGGCTCAGTAACATTCTTCTTTATCGGTATAACTTCAACCACTATTCTCCATGACCGTCACAATCGCATTCATATAGACTAGTAATGTTTGTCATGTACTTTATGTGTATTATTTCAGTTGAGATTGACAAAAAATCTTATGAAATGAGACTCAAAGAATAAGTTGAGTGCCGATTTTCCAAACTGGCCAACGCAAGCCCCAAAGCAACCTCCAAATCAAAGCAGGATTTGATGTCAGGCTTGCAGACTCTCACTCTAACACACTACCCATTATACCATGCTGTCTCATCTAATCACTGGATGTATTGTTTTGAGTTTTTTCTCACAAATTAAAGAGCCATGAATGTTTTTTGGTACTGATAGATCCCTTTTCCCACTTAGTGATATCTTTAGGAGACAGTCTTAGTAGAAGAATCACTGGAACAAAGTGTATATGGTTGAACTATAGTTCCAAAGGACTCGTGAGACACATACTAGCCATCTGCCGATAGAGCTGATGGCCTTACATTTTCTCTTCTCTCTCTCTCTTTTTCCTTCTTTTTTGGACATGGCTAATGTGGGTATATATTTTGCATGACTATTCATATTTATAATAGGTTTTGTTTTCTAGTCTTCTCAATAAATAGGGGAAGGGAAGAGAAAGGAAGATAATTCAAAACTCAAAATAAAATTGAACAACAGAGTATATAGTTGGTTTTTTACAAATCTTGATACATATTTCCAAATTGGCCTTCAAAAGGTATCATTTATTTAATCTGGCCAACAGTATTATAGAATTCTTTTTTCCCAATAGCCTCATCAACATTGAATTTTAATAGACTTAACTATTTTTGCCAATTTGATGAGTCTTATGTTTTTCTCAAAGTTGTTTTAGTTCACTTTTTTTTGACTGTAAGTTTGAGCAGTTTTTCGTGTGGTTATAATTTTTATTGCCTTTTGAAAATTGTCCACATCCTTTGACAACTTGCTTATTCACTGGGAATAGCCATTACTCTTATAAATTTACATCAGTCCCTTATTATGTATTTCATATGTCAGACTTAAAATAGCATTATTTGCAGCAAAAACACATTTTCCCAATGTTTCCTTTTTCTTCTTTAGTTGGAAGTTTTTTTACATATAAAAATATTCCTTTTTTATGTAATCAAATCAATGTATTTTTGTATATCTTTTTAAAAAACATTTAATTTAAAAAAAATTATCAAAGCATTGTTTACTCCCTCCTACCTCCCCACTAGTGAAAACATTTACAAAATAAAGTAACAGAAAACCATTGTAACACACAAGTCAAGCAAAACAAATTCTCGCATCCAAAAAATGTATTTCATATTAGACCATTACCTCTCTTTCATGAGGTAGGAAGCATTTTTCATCACCAGTCCTCTGGAATCATTGTTGATCATTGTGTTGATTAGAGTTCTTAAGTTTTTAAATTTTGTTTTTTTGTTAAAACTAGTGATGTTATGGTGTAATTTGTTCTCCTGGTTCTGTTGATTTCATTCTAGGTTTATACAAGTCTTCTCTGAAAACCATTCTCTTCATTTCTTAAAGCAAAGTAATATTCCATTTCATCCACATATTGTATTTACTTATCCATTACCTAATTCATGAGCACCCCCTTATTTCTAATTCTTTCACTATGAGCCTTGGTTAATTGGGGAATGGCTCTTATTCTTATAAATTTGAATCAATTTTATATACATCTTAGAAATGAGACCCTTATCAGAGAACCTTTCTGCAAAGATTTTTATTTTTCCAGGTAACTGTTTCCTTTCCATTCTTAGCTAAATTGGATTTGTTTGCATAAAACCTTTTAAAATTCATGTAATCAAGTTCATTTATTTTGTCTTTTTTGATCTTCTTTATCTCGTTTAGTCATGAATTTTTCCTTTATCCGTAGATCTGAAAGGTAATTTCTTCCTTGTTCCTCTGATTTGTTTTATGATGTGATGTTTTATATCCATGTGGAGCTTCCTGTGCTATCCGGTAGGAGGTGTTGATCTAAACCTATTTTTTGCTAGATCATTACCTAGTTTTCCCACCAGTTTTTGTTAAATAGTGAGTCCTTCCTCCAGTAGTTGGAGTCTTCGGGTTTATCAGACACTAGACTAGTAGTTTCATGTACTTCTATATGTTGTATACCTAACCTATTCCACTGATTGGGTGCCTTTTAAACCAGTATCAAATTGTTTTTGATTATTATTGTTTGTAGTATAGTTTGAGATCTGGTAGGCCCCTTTCCTTCTCACTTTTTTTCGTTATTTCCCATGAGATTCTTGGCTATTCCTCTGGATGAATTTTGTTATTATCTTTTCTAGTTTGATAAAAGCTGTCCTTTAGTAGTTTGATTAGGATGGCCCTGAATAAATAAATTTAGGTAATGATGTCATTTTTAATGTACTGGCTTGACCTATGCAATTAATGTTTTTCATATAATTTCTTCCATTTGATAAATTTTTGTCTTTTCTCTACAGTTGAGTGAATCTTTATTTAATTACAATTTTAAATGACTTTTAATGCTTACTTCTTTGATCTAGTTAGGATTTATTATATATCATATGAGGTATTGACCTAAATTGATCTTTCCCCATACTGGTAAGCAGTTTCCTAGCAATTTTTAACAAAAATGATTGAATTCATTGAATTCCTTAACTCAATATTTTATAATTTTGACTTTGTATGCTAAAATTAATCTCATAGACATTTGCTGGTATTTCTGAATTCCCTATTGTTTCATTCTTACTGAAGGTGTCATGAGAGCTGGCCTTTGAAGGCTTGATTAAGAGGGGGAAGGAAGATGCTCTTAAGTATGAAGGACAGCGGTAATCCCGGATCAGAAATAGAAAGGCATGGAATGTATTACAGCGAATGGAGAGTACTGCCTTAGTGAGGAGACGGTCACATGAAAAAGTCTAGAAGGTGGCTGGGTCGTAGAGGGGACTGTGCATTTCAGCCTAAGAAGCTGCTTAGACTTTATTCTGTAGAGAACAAGGAGAAACTGAAATTTTTTGGGCCGCAAGTGTATTATTAGTTCTGGAAATACAAATCATAATTGTTTTTGAGGATCAAATAGGAAATCTTCCATTTGTCTTTTGGAGTCTTTCATGGGGTGGCCTTTTCCTCTCCCATCTCTCTTCAACATGGACATACTTGAGGCATTCGAGACAGTTCTGTCTCGCCTAAGAGTGTCTTCTTCAAGCGAAACATCTTCACTGTCTTCAGTGACCTTTGTGTGGAACGGCTTCTGTTTTCCTTTGATGATGCTGTAAGATATGTTGGGTCAAGGATCAAATCAGGGATAATGGATCCAAAGGTGATTATTAGTGGAAAGTCAGAAATGTTTAGTTAGGAATCTAATTTCTTGATGTTAAAAGGAATGAGAGGTAACTACTGTGATCAACCTTGAACCCTCCCTTGGGGGTCATAATAAGCAACAGAATACTAAGCATTGTGCACCACAATTTGACCTCTCTATGACATTTCTTATATTTTAAAACATTTTCCCCCCAAAGAGAGTGGAGCTAAATAGAACAGGTAGTAAAACAATATCTTCTTTGTTAGCTCTATATGTTCTTTCAAATCTCAATTTTTTCAAATTGATTCATTTTCATGCTAGGTTCTTTGTGGGAACATACAATGTGAATGGCCAGTCCCCCAAAGAATGCCTTCGGCCTTGGCTAAGCCAGGATGTTCAGCCTCCAGATATATATTGCATAGGGTAAGTATTTTTATCGCAGAAGCCCCTCTGAATCTTTACTTTGGACTCTATGGTGCATGTCTGTGAGCTAAGACTTTGGAACTAATACAGAGGGAATTTTAAAGTGACTAGGTCCTTAAAGGTTTCTTTTCTGTTTATTTGCTGTTCTCTGTCATGTAACACATTTCCGGTATCATTAAGATTGAACTACGCTTGTTATTTTAATGCTAATATTTATTATTTCCTTTAACCAACTGCAAAAGTCATTATTCTTGGAGAGTTTTGTTCCTTAGTTGTCAGACAGTTTGCATGCCACAAACTAATTCTATCGTGGAGAAGGTAGAGTTAGAGAAAGCCATAGCAATCCGCCAAATCTTTATTAGGCACCAGGCTAGGTGCTGTGGAAGGGACTAGCAGAATGAGGCGATGTGTTCTGAAGCTGGAGATGGAGCTGACAGATCTGAAACAAGTATGGAACGTGCCTTGTGTTTTATCCTTTTCTAGGGTCTAACTTGTTTCATCTCATTTCTGGCAGGTTCCAAGAACTAGATCTGAGTAAAGAAGCCTTTTTCTTCAATGATACCCCAAAAGAGGAAGAGTGGTTTAAAGCTGTAACTGAGGGTCTGCATCCAGATGCCAAATATGCAAAAGTAAGATGGGGGTCTGGGCCCATAGAGTTTTGGCTCCTAAAGTTTTGTGTCGGCATCCAGGAAATGATAAGTCATCTTTCCTACATTTTACATGATCTTTAACTTGACTGAGTGACCAATGGTCCTATTCCTTTTTGTTCCTGGTACAGAAGGGATATGTAACGCTGTTAGAGGGAAAAGATTCAGGGTTCTGGTTCCAAGGTAGGCCAGTAGCACTAGGAACCACGAGCTGTTTCGGTTCTCAGCATACTCAATACTATGGGAGGAAAGAGGAAATATTAGCAAGTCAAAGTAGAGGTTGTCCTCTGTCATTTTTAGAAAAGTGATGTATTGTCATCTACATTGTTTAGAAATGATTCTTTCTCCCAAGAGCTAGGACAGATACATTATTTTGGACAAATCTTTGACTAGATGGCTTTACCCTGGGGGAAGTCAATTCTTCCTGCCCTTAGCTTTTATCTAATATGCAGGTGATTTCATAAGTTTGCATGCCTCTTTTACAAATGCAGACTGCAAACCCTCCATAGTCAGTCTACGAGCATTTTTTTTTTTTTTTGGCTAGGCAATGGGGTTAAGTGACTTGCCTCGGGTAACATAGCTAATAAGTGTCAAGTGTATGAGGCCAGATTAGAACTCGGGTCCTCCTGACTCTAGGGCCGGTGCTCTATCTATTGCACCACCTAGCCGCTCCCGAATCTACAAGTATTTGCTTAGCATTTACTAAGTGCTAGGCACAGTGTAAGCACAAAGAAAGGCAAAACATGGGGCAGCTAGGTGGTGCAGTGGATAGAGGACTGGCTCTGGAGTCAAGAGGACCTGAGTTCAAATCTGGCCTCAGACCCTTGACACGTACTAGCTGTGTGACCCTGGGCAAGTCACTTAACCCCGATTGCCTCACCGGAAAAAAAAACCAGAAACAACAAAACAATCCTTGCCTTCAAAGAGCTCTCATCCTAAGGGTTGAGAGAATGTGTGAACAACTATGGACAGACAAGATGTACACAGAATAAAGAGAAGGAAATCTCATGGCAGGGCAGCTAGGTGGTACAGTGGATTGAATATCAGCCCTGGAGTCAGGAGGACCTGAGTTCAAATCTGGCCTCAGATGCTTACTAGCTGTGTGATGCTGGACAAGTCACTTAACCTTGTTTGCCTCAGTTTGCTCATCTGTATAATAAGCTGGAGAAGGAAATGGCAAACCACTCCACCAAGAAAACCCCAAGTGGGGTCACAGAGAGTTGGACGTGACTGAAATGACTGAACAACAACAATAATCTTATAAGCAAAGAACTAGCAGTGGAAGAGGAGAAAGCAGGAGGAGGGCCCAGAAAGGACCTCTTGAAGAAGATAGGATTTAAGCTGATTCTTAAAGGCAGCCAGGGAAATTTATGAGGGTAAGATAAGAAGGGAGAACATTCCTGGCATGGGGGTCAGCCACTGAAAAGGCACAGAGTCAAGAGAAGGGATGTTAAGAAGGAGGATGTCAGATTGTTAAGAATGTGGAGGGTAAGTCAAGTGTAGAAAGACTGGAAAGATAGGAAGGGTCAGATTGAAAAGGGCTTTGAAAGCCATAGAGAGGCGTCTATATTTGATCCTGGAGATATCAGGGAGCCACTGAAATTTATGGAGGAGGGAAGGATTATGGTTAGGCCTGCACTTTTAGAAAATTCACTTTGGAACTGAGTGCAGGATGGATTGCAGTGGGGAGACACTTGGAGTGGGGAGACCAGTCGCAATAGTCCAAGCATGGGGTGATGAGAGCCTCCTCCAGGTTGCTGAGTGGAGAGAAGTCTCATATACAAGAGATGCTGTGAAGGTAGAAATGATGAGTTTTGCCAACCTGCTGGCTATGTGGAGTGAGTGTAAGAGAGAAGTCCACCATGATACCTTTGTGTTCCTGGGTGATTGGGAGGACCACAGTGCTTTTCAACAGTTACAGAATGTTTAGGAAGCAGGGAGGCTTAGGGGAAAAGATAACGAACTCTCATTTGGACATGTTGAGCTTGAGATGCCGATGAGATATCCAATTCAAAATGTCCAAAAGTCAGTTGGTGACGCTAGACTGGAGCCCAGGAGAAGACTTGGGCTGGATTTATAGATTTGGAATCATCTGCATAGAGATGATATTTGAACCCATGGAAACTGATGAGATCACCAAGTGTGATGGTATAGAGAAAGAAGAAAATGAGGCCCAGGATGGAGCCTTGAGGGTTTCTTTCCTCTTGTTCTCTTCTTAACTCTATAATATGGCTTCCGACTTCATCATTCCACTGAAATTGCTCTCTCCAGAGTTACCAGTGATCTCTTAATTGCCAAATCTAATGACCTTTTCTTAATTCCAAACCTTCGTGACCTCTTTGTAGTATCACCTTCTTCTCCTTGACACTCTCTTTTCTCTCTTGGCTTTTATGATACTACTCTCTCCTGGTTCTCCTCCAACCTGTTGGACTGCTCCTCCTCAGTCTTCTTTGCTGGATCTTCATCCTGGTCAGTCTTCATAACCATGGGTGTCCCCCTAGGCTTTGCCCTGGGCCCTTTTTTCTTCTCCCCTATAATATTTCACTTGGCAATCTCATCATCTCCCGTGGCTTCAATTATTCTATCTATGCTGATGATTCTCAAATCCACTTATCTAGCCTTAACCTCTCTCCTGACCTCCAGATTTGCAACTCCAGTTGTCCACTGGACATCTCCAGATGGATGCCTATAGATGTCTTAAATTCAACATATTCAAAACTGAACTCATTCTCTTTCCTCCCCAAACCCTCCCCTCTTCCTGACTTCCCTATTGCTGTGGAGGAGACTGCCATCTTCCTAGTACCTGAGCTTTATCCTCAATGGCTCACTATCTCTTACCTTCCCTACCTAGTCAGTTGCCAATTCCTGTCAATTCTCCCTCTGTAACATCTCTCCAATGTGCCTCCTTCTCTCCTCTGACACTGCCACCACCCCAGTGCAGGCCCTGATCACCTCACACTGGGATGACTGCAGTTGCCTTCTGATTGATCTCCCTCTGCCCCAGTTTATTCTCCACTCACCTGTCAAGTTGATCTTCCTAAAGCAAAGGTCTGACCGTGTCAAACACTCTTCCCCATCAACTCCAACTCAGTAAACTTTAGTGGTTCTTTGTCACCTCCAGGATCATATGCAAACACCTCAAAGCCCTTCATAACCTGGTTCCTTCCTACATTTCTAGTCTTGTACTTTACCCCAATGTCAGTGACATTGGCTTCCTTGCTGTTTCTTGCACAACACATTCGGATCTCCTGACTCTGGACATTTTCAGTGGCTGTCTCAAAATCCTGGAATTCCTTCCCATTCATTCATATCTCCTGGCTTTCTTTCTTTCTTTTTATTTTCTTTTTCAGGCAATCAGGCTTAGGTCACCTGCCCAGGATCACCAGCTAGTAAATGTCTGAGGTCAGATTTGAACTCAGGTCCTCCTGACTCCAAGCCTGTTGCTCTGTCCATTGTACCACCCTGCTGCTCTTGGCTTCCTTTTAAACTTCAGCTAAAATCCCACCTTCTGGGGCAGCTAGGTGGCGCAGTAGATAGAGCACCAGCCTTGGGGTCAGGAGAACCTGAGTTCAAATCCGGCCTCAGACCAAACCCTTGACACTTACTAGCTGTGTGAACCTGGGCAAGTCACTTAACCCCAACTACCTAAATAAATAAATAAATAAAAATAAAAATAAAATCCCACCTTCTGTAAGAAGCGCTTCCTGAATCCTCTCGATTCTAGTCCCTTTCTTCTCTTGATTATCCCCAATTTACTTTGTATATATTTTGTTTATATATAGTTGTTTGCATGTTGTTCTACCTTCCCCTATTAGACTGGGACTCCTTGAGAGCAGGGACTGCTTTGCATCTCTGTGTCCTTAGTGCTCAGCACAGTGCCTGGCACATAGGAGGCACTTAATCAATGCTTGTTGATTGACTGACTGACCTGACTCCAGGTCCAGCCTTCTTTCTACTGTACCACCACCAGCCTGAGAAGAAGCAGATGGGTCAGACAGGTGGGAAGAGAGCTATGAGAGAGCAGTGTCCCAAAAGCCTAGAGTAGCCAGGAAGAGCATATGACTAGTGGTATCATAAGCTATAGAGGGAGGTCAGGAAGGATGAGGACTAAGAAAACACCATCATATTTACCAATTTAGACATCATTGGTGACCACAGAGAGAGCAATTTTCGTTTGAAGGATAGGGTCAGAAGCCAGATTAGGGAGGCTTTAGAATGGGCTGCTAGGTGGCGCCATAGTACACAGAGAGTTCAGCCTAGAGTTAGATTCATCTTCCTTGAGTTCAAATCCAACCTCAGATAATTACTAGCTGTGTGACCCTGGGCAAGTCACTTAACCCTGTTTGCCTCAGTTTCCTCATCTGTAAAATGAGCTGGAGAAGGAAGTGGCAAACTATTCCAATATCTTTTCCAAGAAAACCCCAAATGGGGTCATGAAGAATTGGACACAACTGAAAAATGACTGAACAACAACAAAGAATTGAGTCAGAGGAATGGAAGGGGAGGCAGCAGTTGTAGACAGCTTTTCCCAAGTATTTAGCTGAGAAAGAGATTAAAGATAGAGGATGACAGTTATCAGCTATGGTAGGATCAAGTGAAAGTTTTTTTGAGGCTGGTGTTTGTAGGCAGCAGGGAAAGCATCAGGAGGTAGGGAAAAATAATGATGATGATGATGGCTAACATTTATGTAGCTCTTTAAGGTTTGCAAAGAGCTTTACAAATATCTCATTTTATCCTTATAATAACCGTGGGAGGTAGGAGCTATTGTAATCTCTATTTTACATATGAAGAAACTGAGGCAGGCAGAGGTTAATTGACTTCCTCAGGACTCAATTGCTCAGTTTCTGAGGTTGAATTTGAACTCAGATCTTCCTGACTCTAGGTACAATGCTTTTTTCATTGTACCACCAGCTGCCTGGAGTGAGAGTGGAGATGATAGAAAGGGCAGTCTTTTGGACAAGTGGTGGGGTGGGTGGGATGTATGTAGAGGGATGAGCCTTGCTAAGGAGAAGGGGCCACTTCATGACAGAAAGGGCTGATGAAGAGAGAGTGAGGAAGACTTCTGAGATCTGTGAGATGAAGAGGAGAGGGAGCTGTTAACAAATGGCCTTAATTTTTCAGCGAAATATGAACCTTCTTCAGCTAAGGGTGGGGAATCAGGGTTGCTCCAGGAGATCTGAGGAGAGATGAAAAGGTTTGGAATATTCATAATAGCGAGGGGTGGAGTATTTAATAATGCATGTAAAGGGGCTGCTGTGACCAAAATTCGTCACCTGGTAACTCACCTTGCTGTGCCAAGGCTCTCCAGTGCCAATGGTCCTTGGACTTAGACCAATCAGGCACTGGTCCCATACGGGAGTGAAACAGTTTCAGCTGGGTGGGAGTGCCAGAACTTTGGCTCATTGGAGTAGTATCAAGATCAGTGTCACTACCATGCTGTCATGAGGCCTAGGAGCACCACCATCCTAACAAAGAAAAACTTCACAGCTGTGACCTTGTCTTTCAGGTGAAGCTTATCCGACTGGTTGGGATCATGCTGCTCCTTTATGTCAAGCAAGAGCACGCGGTGCACATCTCAGAAGTTGAAGCTGAGACAGTGGGGACAGGAATCATGGGCAGGATGGTGAGTCCATGGTACAGAAGGGCAAGGGTCTGACCCTTTCCCTGGGCAGTGATTCACAGAGGTCTTAATCCAAGCCAAGGTGTTTTCCTAATGTGGCTTATGGTGCCGTGTATGTCTTAAAACACAGAGTGAATTGTGCCCGCCAGTAAGGTTAAAGGTCACCATGATTCACTGCAGTGTTTTGATGCACCTCAGACTCTGTGTGCCCCTCAGCTCCCTAAACCTGCTGAATATTCTTTTTTTTTAAATTTGTGATGCAGTTGGGGTTAAGTGACTTGCCCAAGGTCACACAGCTGGTACATGTCAAGTGTTTGGTCTGAGGCCGGATTTGAATTCAGGTCCTCTTGACTTCGGGGTCAGTGCTCTATCCACTGTGCCACCTAGCTGCCCCTCGAATATTCAGTCCCTTTCATGATAATATAAGCTTCGATCTACCTTTATCTTTTTCCCCCACCTCAGCTGATTGTTGTCTTTTAGCTCATCAAGAGTGTTGTGAACATTGCACTGAAGACATGAGAACAAAAAGTGGGGAAAGGAGGCTTGTTTATTGAAGGGGATTTCCACTGACCTTTAAGGAGAACATTTTTCCTCCCCTTTTCAGATTGAACTTGTGATCTTAATGTTTGAAACTTCCTTCCCAGTTGTAGATCAGCAGTCTTACAGTGTATGTAGAAGGACTGTCTGAAGTACTGTGAGGGGGAATGCCTTGTACACTGTTTCAGCCAGTGTATTTCAGAGGCCAGACTGGAACCAGGTCTTTTTAACTCCAAGGCTAGCCCTCCATCAGTTATCCCACATTGCCTCAAATAGAGAACCTGCGGTTTAGAAACAAAGTTGCAGAATTATAAGGGACCTTACAGTTCAGTCTAAATTGAAACGTGAATTCTGCCTAAAAGGTGCCTGATAATTAGTCATTAATTAAGCCTCTGCCTTCAGTGCTTGTTGATTGACTGACCTGACTTCAGGTCCAGCCTTCTTTCCACTGTACCACCACCAGCCTGAGAAGAAGCAGATGGGTCAGACAGGTGGAAAGAGAGCTACAGGAGAGCAGTGTCCCAAAAGCCTAGAGTATTCAGGAGGAGCATTTGACCAGTGGTGTCATAGGAACTCTCATTCCTATCTGAGGCAGTCAATTCTATTTTTTTTTTGTTTTGTTTTGTTTTTGGCTAGGCAATGGGGTTAAGTGACTTGCCCAGGGTCACACAGCTAGTAAGTGTTATGTGTCTGAGGTCGGATTTGAACTCAGGTCCTCCTGAATCCAGGGCCGGTGCTTTATCCACTGCGCCACCTAGCTGCCCCGCAATTCTATTTTTTAACAGCTAGAATTGTTGGGAATTTTTTCCTTTACTGTGAATTGAAATTTACCCTCCTGTAATTTCTTCTTATTTTTATTTGTTCTGCCATGTGGCGCCAAGCAAACAAGACTGGTCATATCTTTTCTTCTTCAGACATGTTCAGTCTTTTCAGTTGTGTCTGACTCTTTATGATCCCATTTAGGGTTTTCTTGACAAAGATACTGAAATGGTTTGCCATTTCCTTCTCCAACTCATTTTATAGATGAAGAAACTGAGGCAGACAGGGTTAAATGACTTGCCCAGGGTCACACAGCTAGTAAGTATCTGAGGTTGGATTTGAACTCAGGTCATTCTAACTCCAGACCCTGCACTCTATTCACTCACTTCACCACTTAGCTGCTGTCCTTCAAACTAACCTCCCTAGGTTTTCCCACCAATTGAAGCACATTTCTGAATCTGCTCATCACCCTCTTCTGGACCTACTTACTTCTAAATATTCATTATACAGAGTCATGTCCAGAGTACTCCTGATGTGGTCTAGCCAAAGCAGCATTAAGTTAAACCCTATACTTCCTATACATTCTTGCCTGACACATCATTCTGCTTATTCATGTTGGGTTTATAGTCCACTTAAAACCCTCAGGCTTTTTGAATTAAAAGTGGGGCTTTTTATTTATCCCCACTGAAACTTATTTGTAATCAATCAATCAGCAAGCATTTATTAAGCATCTAATATTTCCAGGTGCTGTGCTATGTGATAGGGATGCAAATGCAAAAGCAGAAAAGCTTTTGTCCTCAAGGAACTTCCATTCTCACAGGGGATACAATGTGGAAGTGTTATCTATGTACAAAGTAGAAACAAGTTAACTTGACTGTCAAGGAGTTAGAGGTTTAGAGGACTAGAAAAAGCCTCCTACAGAAGATAGCACTTGAGCAAAGACTTAAGGGAAATCAGGGATTCTAAAACCCAGAGGTGAGGAGGGAGAACATTCCATGCCAGCGTTCTGGGACGCAGGGAATTTTAAACTTTTTTTGTGTCATGGCCCTGTTGGCTGTCTGGCGAAGATTTTGACCTCTTTCTCAGAATTGTGTTTTTAAATCATAAAATAAAACACATGGAATTACAAAGGAAACCAGATGTATCAAAATATAGTTATCGGATGTTAATTTCACAGTCCCCAGGTGAAAAACGCCAGTGAAGAAAGGCAGCGTTAGAGATTAGAGTTTCAGTTCTAGTTCTTTCTGGTTGGTGGCTGTGTGCACTTGATCAAGTCAGCCTCCTTCCAGGTATCTAAAGATCTTCTTCTGTAAAATATGGATAATAATACCTGCCCTACCTGTATTAGGAGCAGCAAGTTGGCACAGTAGATAGAGAGCTGGACCTGGAGTCAGGAAGACTCATCTTCCTGAGTTCAAATGCGGCCTCAGACACTTACTAGCTGTGTGATCCTGGGAAAGTCATTTAACCCTGTTTGCCTCAGTTTCCTCATCTGTAAAATGAGCTGGAGAAAAAATGGCAAACCACTCAGTATCTTTGCCAAGAAAACCCCAAATAGTCTCACAAAGAGTCAGACATGATTAAAACGACTGAACAGCAACTTGTAATGGAATTATTTTGATGATCAAATCAGATAATACCTATGAAAACTTTTTGAAAAGCATAAAACAATATTCAAAGGTGCAATATTTCTAATACTGATACAATCAGCTGTGATTTATATAATATTTTTTGGTCTCTTTTATAGGGTAATAAAGGAGGAGTGGCAATCCGGTTCCGATTTCATAATACAAGCATCTGTATTGTGAATTCCCATCTGGCAGCCCACACTGAGGAGTATGAGAGGAGGAACCAGGATTACAAAGACATCTGTTCCCGAATGCAATTCAGTCAGGTTGATCCAAATCTTCCGCCTCTCACCATCGGCAAACATGAGTGAGTGGCTAATTTTGCCCCATCTACTGAACCACTGATGTCCATATTCAGTTCTGGTCTTCTGGAAAAGGGGGTGGGGTGCTGACTCCTGCAGTGGCATAGCCAGCTCACACATATTCACGTACAAAGCTTCTGTTGCAAACTGTCAATCCTGGACTTATCTCTCCTCACTGTCTAGTCAACTTGGGGCATCTCTAACTCTTCATTATTTGATGTGTCCTTAGGAAATACAGACTTATATCAATTGGCTACCCCAAAGCAAATCATATGGTAGATCCCAAACCCAGTTTTAAAAGCATTTGTTGTTTTGAATTACCTGTGTCCCTCTTCCTCCCCATCAGTATTGATCATTGAGAGCGTTTGCTTTGGTTCTATTTATCTTGTAGCTCAGCTTCAGCTGCTTAGATTATTCTGTGTTAAGAACTTCCCTATGCTTCTTATCCTTTCCCTCCAGTTCACTTTCCTTTTTTTTTTTTGATCTGTTTTCTTTTTTAGATGCTTTTTATTAAATGACAAAATCCCACTAGCCATGTAGACTTTTGGCGGATGTGTGAAACTTATATGATTTGTTCTTGGAAAGAGGCAGGCTGGTGCGACCATGGGGGTGTCCACCAGGGGGTGCACAGAGCCCCGAACCTTCGTGTGTGTGTGTGTGTGTGTGTGGGTGTGTGTGTGTGTGTGTGTGTGTGGGTGTGGGTGTGTGTGTGGGTGTGGGTGTGTGTGTGGTGGGGGGGTAGGGCTTCTGGAAACTGACAGGCTGGCTTTCATTCTCTAGGGAACCTGGCCAGGAGTGTGTCTTACCAGCCATGCTCTTCCTTCCTGTTGGAAAGTCAGAGTCCCAGATTTGAAGATGCAGCTAATGTCAGTTTGGCTGCTTTGTACCTTGTGGATGCTTTGATCTAATTTGTGCTCTGTGTGTGTGTGTGTGTGTGTGTGTATGTATGTGCGCGTGCTGCTGTGCTAAACTGCCTAGCGAAGTGGTAGTTGGCTTCTCCCAGAGCAGTCAGGGTGTTTACAGGGTGTGTGGCATCATCTGGAGTTTTCTGTCTCCTTCATACCCAAATGATATTTGTCATTAAACATTAACACTCTCCACGGAGGAGTGCCAAATGGGCAATGTTTTCTGGGAGCCGAGCCCTGGAAACCAAGTCTTTCAGCACCTTCAGTGAACCAGAATATGTGGGGGCAAGGGGCTGCTGCTATTTGGTATCCCCTGGAGATTTGCACAAGCCCTTATTGAAAGGATCTTTTTGGCCTCTTTCCTGGGGATGAGGTGCATGATCTTATTCCTTAGACTTGGGTAAATAACTCCCCCTGTGGGGGTAGGGGGAAAAGAGGAGGGAGGCTTTTTCATTCTGAACTCAGAACTGGAATGGCTGAGCAAGAGGTGTAGACACACGGCAAAGACATTTTATGGCTAGCTGAATCACTTTCCCAACCAGCTTCCCCACATCTTGCTCATCTAGGGCCTTCTGAGGAGAGCCCCAATTGGGACAGGTTACAGTCCTGCCTAAAAATCCTGTTGCCCTTGTCCTCTGTCCTCACAGTGTGATCCTATGGCTGGGGGACCTCAACTACAGGATAGAAGAGCTGGATGTCGAAACAGTGAAAAAACTCATCGAGGAGAAGGCATTTCAAACCCTGTACACATACGATCAGGTACAGAGAGCCACCAGTAGGCTGGGCAGGCGGCCCACTCACCTCCGGCCGTAACACGAGCGGTGATGCCCTCGGACTCTCGAGAACCTCCGAGGAGAAACGCTGGGCCTCCGACGTTGGGACTCACCAGTCTGGCACATGGGGAGACTTTTCCCCATCTACTCTATCTCTCTCTTGTCAAGTATTTCTCAGCTCTTCCCCAGATTCTTGGGTTTTCTTTGCCTCTTCTCTCATTACTTCATTGGGAGCTGAGACTTTCTTAGGAGGGAAGAGGCTCACTCGGTGATTCACATTGATTTCTTGAGCAAGCTGCTTCCTCGCTTCCTCTTCCCCATACTAGGTGGTGTCATTCTTTTCTGAGAACTGCCATTGCTGAGAAAGCTTTCTCTACTTCCTCCATGATCCTCTCATGTCATTTGTCAATTTCCATCCCCTTTTAACTTAAAAATCCTTTGCAGGAGCATCAGTCCTTTGTGCATTTTTCTGCCTTTCTGAGGTTCATACATTTGAATGTTTTCATGAATTGGTTACATGATCACCAAATTCTGTTTTGGAAAAAAAAAGATCCCTTTTTTCTCTATTAGTCTCAGAATCTTTAATGTTCCCCTTTTTCCTCAGAACTTTATTATTCCAATATCTGTTCAAATCTTTCTATTCCTATTTTGCAACATGAAGAAAGCGACTTAGAACAAAACAACCAACTCTGGTGTTGTAATCATTAAAGAGTCACCTTCAATAGGCCCATTTTGCTTCTAACTTTCTTCACTGGTAAATTCTCTTGTTTTTCTCCAATCCTCGTTTCTAACACGAAGCCATTCTTTTCACTTGCTGCCCATCTTTTAGTTTCTTAATAGCTTCGTTTCATGCATCAAAGTCTCATTTTCATGTCTTGTCTCATCTTTATTCATTGGCCTATTTTAGTGGTCTTTCCAGAAGCAATAGCACACATCTTGTGCCTTGTGCTACTCTTTTTAGATGGCTTGTAAGATCTTGGCTACTGTGATTCAAGAAGCATCCTGCCTTGTTATTTCTTTGTCTTGTTCCCTCCTCAGTCCATTTTGGGAAATGAAAATTCAGGTGACCTGGCAGGTTATGCTATCTAGGACCCAGTCCCAGCTGCAAGAGTTATTAAGGCTTTTCTGTGGCATTCCCAATAGTGTCAGGTGTGGGATTCCAGGGACTAATCCAAAAATGCCTCCAGGTTTCACCTTTTGCTAGGAATGGGTTCTGAAAGTAGTTGACAGAGACCCGGCACTCATGGCTGCTGATGGGCAAACTATGCTGAGTAGATGCCATGAGGAGGGGGTGAGCAGTTTAGTTGTTCATGAGCTATTCACACAGGATTCCTTGGACCTAGCTATTCACTTCTTTTGTGGAATGGAACTTAAAAAGGTAGACTGGCAAATAAGCTTTCTGATGGCTCCATACTCTGCAAGTGTTAAGGCTGGGAATCTGTTAGATTTTCTTAACTATGTTGATAGAAGAATAGCCAACAAGCTCCTGTTCTCAGTGGTTGGAGTTGACCACAAATTATGGCTATCCATTCTCCTTTAATAGGAAATTTCATAAGTTAATACTAGGGTTTGCTTTCCTCCCTTCCAACAGCTGAAAATTCAAGTGGCTGCAAAAGCCGTCTTCCAAGGCTTCACAGAGGGGGAGCTGTCTTTCCAGCCTACCTACAAGTATGACACTGGCTCCGATGAGTGGGATACCAGGTAGGTTGCAGGTGATTGAACAAGTGGGAGGCATACGGACCCTAGCCTTCTTTATCCTCTCACTGAGCTCCTGTGATGCCACTGGTCTTGGCATTTGTTTTCTTTTCCTTGGTTCTCTGTCTCGTGGAAGCATACTGAGACCCCCATTAGGCTACATACATAAATACTACAGATTACAAAATACTATTAGGATAATATTTCAAAGTCCTTGGTCTCACCTGGATAAGAAATTTTTATTTGTCTTAAACAATTTTGAAGCAATACCTTGCACTGAGTCTTTTTCACCCTTTACCAATGACCTAACCACTTTCTTTGACAAAATTGAGTTAACAGTTTAAGGAGAAACTCTTATTTTCCCTTTTGATAGAATTAAGGCAGTAACTGACAAGGTCTAGGGGTCTTTGATCGTTCCACTGAAGAGTTAGACCCTCTTTCCCCATGCCTTGACCAGATGAATGTAGTGATCAACCTAGGAAAAGAAAGTCTTTGATTACTTCAGTTAATGGGAGTATTTCTTAAGTTCATCTTTGACCACCTGGAAAGGGGAATTCTCGAAAGGAATGGTGAAAGAAGGATTGCATGGCTTTAGGAAAATGATTCTCCAATGATATACAGAAAGTTAAGGGATCATTGCTCTGTTTGATGAAAGAAAATGTTAACTGACCTTTAACTTGAGCTCTTTAAACACCTTCTGTCTTATTGTGGAACTTTGCTATTGTGTAGGAATTCTATAAATAGTAACTCCAAAATGGCTTGGGAGAAAGAGATTTTCAAAGCCAGAGGGAAGCTCAGCTCACCTTTGGTCCTCTCTCTAAGCAGAAATGTTTAGAATTAATTTAACCTAATAAAAATTATTTCCAGCAGGTGTGTACCTAAATTGCAGAGTATGGAATTTTCCTCCACAGTTCTTAGCTTGATTTTAGTATTTTGTCTTTTGATCTCCAGTAGCTCCCAATAGTGAGTTTGCCGTCCATTTGTTTTGGCATTTCTCTAGGGCAGTGGTTCTCAAGTAGTGGAGTGAGGATTCTTGGAGGGTCCCTGAGGCCCTTTGAAGAAGTCCATGAGGTCAAAGCTATTTTCATAACACGAAGATGTTTTATCAATTGATATTACCTACATAGACAAAAGTTCTTGGTTGGGGAAGATCCTCAATAATTTTTAGGAGTGGAAAGGTATCTTGAGACCAAAAAAATTTGAGAATTGCTGCTCCAGGGTGATAGGATAAATCCTAGCCATCAGTTGGGACTTGGATACTCCCCATAAGAATCATGGGAACTGTCCTTTATTCCCTCAGAACTCGATGTTTAATTTAGACTCTTTTTCTAATAATCAGTGAACCATGAAGGAGAGAATTAGAAAGATATTTATACAAGACCAAAAGGTGTTTCATAGTTTGGGAGTTTTGCAGGCTATGTGCTTAAACCAAGAACATAAACTGTTCTTTCTCCTCCCTGGGCAAATCCCTGCAGTTAGAATCAATGTAAACTGAACCACTGTCAGGAGAAGTAATCTGTATTATTACTACTGAATTGTTATTAAGGCACCACTATAGAGATGATCCACATGACCACATACATCACTAAGCTGGGCTCTACTCCAGTCAGGCAGTAGACAAGACAAGGGGGTAAGCACTCAGGGCTGTCTCTGAAACAGACATCTCAGTGTATTTCTTTTTGTCGCAGTGAAAAGTGCCGAGCCCCTGCCTGGTGTGACAGGGTTCTGTGGAAGGGGAAGAACATTACTCAGCTGAGTTACCAAAACCACATGGCTCTAAAGACAAGTGACCACAAGCCAGTTAGCGCAGTGTTTGACATTGGGGTAAGCGACAAATCATTTTTAGCGGAGGCATTTTCCGTCTTTCAGGTTTAATTCATTTCTAGTCATGTTGCTTCTGTCTCTTTCAATGAAAGCCTCCGGGAAGTATCTGGTCACAGCCTGTCAGCAGCAGAAGCCCCGTGGTGCCAGACACCAATCAACCTTTTATGCTGGACCTGCATGTTGGCAGAGCTGCCAGCCAAGTCTTTGCTGTTATCAAGGCCTTTGACAAGAGGGGAATGGTTGACAATCACAAGCATTGCCTCTCGAGGAACCTATTAATTATTCTTCTCCTTGGAATCTTTGCTAGTGAATTTTCAATGCCTGAGTCGTCTTCTTCTTCTTCTTCTTTTTTTTTTTAAGAGAAAATCACTGTTCTCATCCTCTGTTGTATGTAAATTTGCCTGATTCCCATGCTGTGAACCTCTCTGTACTGAAATAGGAGAAGCTGCTTCCCAGCAGAATACGGAGCCTCTGGCATTTTTCTTCCAGGTAAGAGTAGTAAATGAAGAGCTATACCGGAAGACCCTGGAAGAAATCGTCCGGTCACTGGATAAAATGGAAAATGCCAACATCCCATCGGTGACCCTGTCCAAAAGAGAGGTAGGAGGGATGTGGTCATATTTCCGGCAGCCAATTCTTCTGACAATGCAATTTTGACTCTCTTAGCTTGTTAGGGCAGAGAATTCTAGGACAGTTCAGAGCTATGGCCTCAGTCTACCAGGCTCTGGCATAGCCTTGAGAAGCAGTTGGCCCCATTGTTTACCTTGTGAAGTAGGACTATTGCTGATGGTTTGGCAAAGCTAAGTACAAGTTCACAGATTTTAGACTATGGTCAGCATTTCATCTTCCATAGGCACCAGCCTGCATAATTCCAAGTTATTCTCAGTTGCCAGGAATGCAGTATGTGATAGCTCATTTTGTAGCAGATTTGCCTATCTAATAATGCTTGGCTTTGGCTAATAGGAAAATGCACTGACTTTTTTTGTTTTTGTTTTTTCAATAATGAAACTGATGGTATTGAGAAGGGAAGCAAAAGAAAATAGTGTGACACTGTGGGAGCAGGTAGGGGAAAGCCTTGTTGAGATAAACAATTTGCTACACATAATCCTCAAAATGGATCATCTAAATTGGTCAAAGAGCAGCAGAAGAAACTCATGTGATACTCTAGCCTTCCCCATCAGAATTCAGAATAGCTTCTTTTAAAGCTGTTGTAGAGGAGGCGTGTTGGGTGAGCTGGGCTGACTCTCTCTCTTGTCTCTCTCTCCTGCAGTCACTTTATCTGGTGAAGGCCAATTTAGCATGAGGTCTTTGCTTCTTGTTAGAATGGAGTCTGATATTAGCTGGGTACAGAAAGGTTAAATTTTCACACAGCTATTCTTCTACTCTGGGTTAAACTCAGAAATCAAAGGGCTGTTGCCACTAGTAAATGATTAATAAAGCCAAGGTATTGGCCCACCGAAGATGGTCCCTTGTTTTTTTCCAAGAACTTGAGAATTATGGCTTTGGGGATGACTTGACAGGGTAGCTGAGGAGAAGGTGCTGGTGCTCACTGACCCCTAGTCTTCTCCTAGTTCTACTTCCAGGATGTGAAGTACATGCAGCTGCAGGTAGAGTCTTTCATGATTTATAATGGGCAAGTGCCCTGCCAGTTTGAATTCATCAACAAACCTAATGAAAATTCCTACTGCAAGCAGTGGCTGAATGCCAACCCCAGCAAGGGATTCCTTCTGCCTGGTAAGTCTTCTTTCTTACCTGGCTGTGCAAATGAAGAGAAACAGTTCTGTTTCCAAGGGTAGTAGAGACAGGAAGGTAGTTTTAAAGCCATGTCATCACAGTCCTATAGAAGCTCACATTTAGATATTGCTTTGGTTTAGGAAGCTTTTCCTGGGCATTACCTGATTTGATCCTCAAAACAACCTCAAATCAGGTAGGGCAAGACTCCATTTTACAGATGAGGAAACTTGCTGAGAGAGGTCAGTGACAGGTCCAAGGTCATACAGCTGGTAAGTGACAGAGCTGGGGCTCCTTCCTAGGCCTTCTGCCCCGAGACATGGTGGCTCACTGTTGTGGCTGCTTTGTACATTCCATGGGAGTGCCACATACATGTGCTACAGCAGCCACAGGAAGGAGGCAAGCAGAGGATAGTTGGTGAAACTGCCACTGCTGAGAAATGTCTTCAGTGGTTTGCTATAATCAAATCTTAGTTATCTACAGTAGTATAGAGCTGTCAAATGAGGTGAATCATCTAGAAATCTTTATATCTGGCTATAGGATACACAATATTATTTTTCTTCCCTAAATGTTGTTTTTATACCATATTTATAGTGCTGTGTGGCAGAGGAATGTGGCCCAGGGATTGAACATTTTCCATGAGTAATTCACACTCTGATTATTAAGAGGTGACTATACTCACTACTAGCTTGGTATTGATTCCCATCTTACTTGGAGAAGAGTCTGATCCACACATTTACATTATATCTATACTATATCAATGAGTACTTGTTACCTAAAGTGTTGGATTATTTGATGTGTCATAATACTGCTGTCTTTTCAACTAGATTGTAAGAACTTCCTGGGCAAAAGTCATTCTCCTTAGTGCTTAGCAGTGTGCTGTGGATACAGTGAAGTTCAGTCACTACTTTCTCTAGATTGATTTTATTTCACATGCTGTCTTTTGATCCCCCATTGCCTTATATCACCCTCTCTTTGTAGATTCTACTGTTGAGATTGAATTGGAGCTGTTTGTTAATAAAACCACTGCTACAAAGCTCAATTCAGGGGAGGACCAAATTGAAGACATTCTGGTTTTGCACCTGGACAGGGGGAAGGATTACTTTTTATCTGTGTCTGGGAGCTACCTGCCCAGCTGTTTTGGTTCTCCCCTCCACACTCTGTGTTACATGCGGGAGCCCATCCAGGACTTGACACCTGAAACCATTCAAGAACTGGTGAGTGAACACTTGAGACGGAAGGGCCCCTGCTCACAAATGAAGTAATCAGAATTGAGGAGTGGCAAAAACCACCAGATCCCCAAAGTTGGAAGGGACCTCAGATGGGGCATTGAGTGCATGTTAAAAGTAGGGCCACCCATTACTCCCCAGTGGTCATCCAGCTTCTTCCTGAAGACCTCCAGTGACAGAAGTCTTTACTACCATCTCAGGCATGTCATTCCACTGTTTGACAGCTCTAACCACTAAATTTTTATTTTGAATCAAAATTTTCTCTTTGTGACCTAGGAACCAGATTTTCTTGTCCCTGCCTCCCTAGGGGACTCATTAAATCTATGGCAGCATTTTATTTCTCATAGTCTTATTGTTATTCTGTCTTTTATTCAATCCACTGGCCCTCACTGACGTTTTCTTCTGATGTCTCATCATGGCAGGAAGGTGACCCTGGGTTTTTCAAAGGAGTTGAATGCAAACGGTGGCAGGTGCTTCTGTGTTGGAAAGGCTTTAGCAATGTACCCAATGATAGATTGTGAATGTCCTCCCTAGAAATCTGGTAACTAAGGTGAGGAGGCTTGTAATCTCCTTCAGTGGAAGTAGTTAGTAAACACACTAATGAAATAGTATCTTTTGAAAAAATAGTGAGGGATATCTAAGACCTAAAAGGCCAAGGGTATTTCTAAGAAGATTCAAATAGCTTGAAGCAAACTGTGGGGGCGGTTTGTGTGTGGATTTTGTCCAAGCACTTTCAACACAGGATCTTACTCTATTTAGAAGGCATTCCTACAAGGCAAGAGAGTCAAGGATTTGTTTCCCCATTATATAGATGAAAAAACAGGGTTTAGGAGAGGTTGTAACTTGCAAGTGGTAAAATTAGAACTAGAACCCAGGTCTCCAGATCTCCAACTTGAGACTGTTTCATAGAATCCTAAAACTGGGAGGAAACTGCAGATGACATGTTCCAACCCTTCCATTTTATAGATGAGGAAATAGACTACATTATCCCTCTTCTTTAGTTATCTTGGATGGATCATGATAGAGTTTTAACCTGTATTTCAGCTAAGTCATTGGAATTGCTCTCTGTACCTCTCAGAATCTCCAATAATGCACCTGATCTAATTTATACTTTCTGCCCTTGGGGAATGGGAAGCTTGGTTGGTTGTATGGAAGTACCTCCTCTCTCTCTCTCACAGGTTCCCTTGTCTAGCAGATCTCTTCCTTGAAGCCCCCCCCCCCCCAGCAGAAGAGGGAAGTTATCCTAGTTAGCAGAATCTTTTCATGATTATCTTTCCTTTTCAGACCTTAATGCCGCTGCAGACAGAAGATGATGGGACCCAGGAAGAGAAACCTTTAGAAATCCCCAAAGAGCTTTGGATGATGGTTGATCACTTGTATCGAAATGCTTCCCAGCAGGTAGGTGAAGCCCAAGGTGCTAGGTTCCATGTGCCCCCAAGCCCTCTTTAGAAAGAGTATCAGCTTAAAGCATATTGTTTTCTCTCTTTTGCTTTTTCTTTCTCGTGGTTTTTCCCTTTTGTTCTGATTCTTCTTCCACAACATGACTAATGTGGGAATATGTTTAATATGATTGTACATGTGTAGCCTGTATCAGATTTCATGCCGTCTTGGGGAGGGGGGAGGGGAGGGAAGCAGAAAAAAATTTGGGACTCAAAATTTTGTAAAAGTAATGTTGAAACTGTACATGTAATTGGAAAAAAAAATACTATTAAGTGGAGAAAAGAAAGAAAGAAAGAAAGAGTATCAGCAAAAGGTGCTTCCAGCTCTTGCAGCCTTGATTTGAAGGTGGCCCTGGGAGGGCAGCCCTCCCTCCCTGAGGAAGGGCTGTGTGGCCCAGGCCCCAAGGGGCTATTTTGTTGTGATCAACAACTCCCTTCCCCTTAAGGAGGCAGAGTAGATGTGCTCTACAGACTCCAAGCCAGCTCCAAAGTGCTGACTTGTGTTGAATGTTTTTCATTGGATGAGGCAGCTGCTTGCTCATCCTCCTGGTGCTGGACATTTCAAGTATATCCATGTTGTAGTAGACTGGTCAGTGAGACACCAGGCTTTAGTTTTGGCTGTGTCACCAACTCAATGTATGACCTTGGGCCAGTCACTTACTCTGTGGGCTTCAGTATTCCTGTCTGTTAAACTGAAAGTTCTCCAAGGGCCCTTCTTCCAGCTCTAACATTCTAGGACTCCATGTTCTGTGATCTTATGTTCATACTTTCTGGACATGGAAGGAGCTGATTCAGAAACCTAGGAAGGGAGGGTATGAAAAAGAACCTCGAGTCAGGAGACCTTAGGCCCGGCATCCAGGAGATGAAATGGGTAGAGCGCCAGGTCCAGAGTCAGAAAGACCTGAGTTCAGGTCCAGCCTCAGATACTTCCTAGCTATATGACCATGGGATAGTCAGCCTCTGCCTGCGTCAGTTTCCTCATCTGTAAAATGGGGATTACGATAGCACCAGATTGTTGTGAGGATCAAATGAGATATTTGTGAAGCACTTTGCAAACCTTAATGGTCCTATATAAATGCTAGCTATTACCATTTGTTATTATCACAGGTAGACTTATAGAAATGATCTTACCATTCTGTTACGTGGCAGAGAGCAAGACAAGCTCTTGCCATACTCCCCTTCCTCTCATTTGTGGAAGGACTCCTTTCAATTACCTCTTTAGGGTAGTGCATAACCATATTTTATCACTAACAAACATACAGAAGTTTTTATAAAACAATAAATATAAAGTTTTCTAAAATAAAATAATAAAGTATATTAGGTCAGGTGGCAATACACTTATTGTTTTAGTCTTGCTTGCATTTGGCTAAGTTGGTTTTTTCTTTCTATTTGTTAATAGAATTTTTTTTAATATTAAAAAAAATCCTGCTAACAGCAGCTGCAGGAAGCTAGGCATTTACTGCTTCCCCCCTCCCTTTTTTTTTTGTACTACTGTTAGATCCTTATTCTGTGATAATGGGCAGGAATTAGTAATAAATGCCTTGTCATCATAAAGGTGCCCCTAGTGAGGAAGGACCTAGAAATGCTTCCGAGTTAAATTGGTTTCATTAGACAAGGCCAGGCCTCTCACCACTCTGACCCAGAGGACTCACCAAAGTTCTCCTTTTTGCCCTGTGCCTATGATTATTTCTAGTTTCAGAAAGATAAACATTTAAAAAATGCTCTGAAACAGACTGCTTACTGTGATTTTCTTTCCCCTTGAAGGAAGATCTGTTTCAGCAGCCAGGCCTTCGGTCAGAGTTTGAGCTGATTCGTGACTGTTTGGACACTGGGGTGCTCGACACCCTCCGTATCCTTCTCACATGAAGTCGATTGCTGCTCAGAAGAGAGGTTTCTCTAGGGATTGAGAGCCATCATCAGCGTTCTTCATGAGGGAGGCTCTTTACATGTGTTCTCAGCTTCCACTCTGGCAGATAATTGAGAACCAGGATCAGCTGGATCCTGGGTCAGGCTCCAGGGAGGAGTCCTTCTGACTACCATCCCTTACCAGGAGCAGGGAAAATCAATCAATCAATAAACATTTACTAAGTGCATGCCTACTATGTGTCAGGCACTGTGCTAAATGCTGGGGGTACAAAAAGAGGCAAAAAGTCCCTGCCCTGAAGGAGCTTGCAATCTAATGGGGCAGACAACATGCAAACAACTATATACAAAGTAAGCTATGTACAGGATAAATAGGAAGTAATTGAGAGAAAAGGCACTAGAATTAAGAGGGTTTGGGGAAGGCTTCTTGTAGGAGGTGGGATTTTAGTCCGAATTTGAAGGAAGCCAGAGAGGTCAGTAGCCAGAATGGAGGAGGGAGAGCATTCCAGGCATGGGGGACATCTGGAGGAAGTGCTCAGAATTGAGAGATGGATTGTCTTATTCGTGGAACAGCCAGGAGGCTAGTATTGCTGGATTGAAGGGTCTATGTTAGAGAATAGGATGCAAGAAGACAGGCTTTGAATGCCAAACAGAACATTCTGTATTTGATTCTGCAGGCAATAGGGAGCCAAGGGAGTTTATTGAGTAGGGGAGTGACATGAGCTTTAGCAGAGTCACTTTATTAGCTGAATGGAGGATGGATTGGAGTAGGGAGAGATGAGACAAGCAGACCCACGAGCAGGCTAGTGCAATAGTCCAGGGGTGAGCACCAGAGGGGTGGCAAAGTTGGGAGGAGAGATGTTGCAAAGGTTTCATCGGCACAGCTTGTCCTTTTTCTCACCACTGACAGTAGGGTTTGCCTCTTCCTTAACCACGCCATGGTAGCGGGGAGCAATCACTCTGTGGCGGAGGCCCTGCTGCTTTTCCTGGAGAGTCTACCTGAGCCTGTCATCTGTTATAGCTTGTATGACACCTGTCTGGAGTGTTCAAGCAACTACCCATTGAGTAAACAGGTAGGAATCAACCCCCGTGTCCATAGGCCTTGTCCAAATGTACCAGTAATAGCAATTACACAAACGGGGTACAGGAGAGAAAAAATCACGTCATGCTTAAGGGATAATTGGGCTAAGAGGATAGGGGCAGGGTAATTTTAGATGGGGCACTGGCAATTAAAAGCACAAGGAGATGGTCACAGGATGGTAGCTTTAGGCTTGGATCTACATTGATGCAGAGCTGGAAGGGACCTTAGAGCTCAGGTGACCCAACACCTTCATTTTACAGATACAATTGAAGCCCAGAGTTATTGTCAGGAAAGATGACTGGAGCTACCAAGGCTTTGGCAAACTAAAGTCAGTAGGTGAAACAGGTCCCAAGCTCAGCTCTGAAAAAGGAAATATGAAGAGATACTTCTTTCTCCCTACTTCGTTGTGGAGGTGGGGGACCATGGGTGTGGATTAGTGTATATAATTTCAGACTTCTGGGATGACATTGGTTAGTTTTGCAGAATTTTTTTTCTTCATCATGAGCAATTATTTTGGGTAGAAGTGCCAAGAAGGGTATGGCAGGAAATGTAGGTGATGTAAAAACAAAAGCTAGCAATAAAAATTAAAAAAAAAAAAAGATACTCTCACCTCATGGAATTACAGGCATTCAGGCTGAAAATGCTGTCTGAGGTCAGGTAATCCAACTCTTACCTGAATAAGTATCCCTTCTATGGAATCCAGCCTCTTCATGTACATGAATAGGGCAAGCCTCTCTCTGTCTGTTACTTTCTCCTTTGCCTCTCCAGTGCCCTCAAGAACATAAGGTTGTATAAAAGCTGATCCCTTTGAATCCCACTGGAGCCTATCAGCTGTTTCCCTAGAAAACCCAATACAAATTATTCCTCCATTCAACAATTTTATTGAGCTTTTACTCTGTGGAAGACATTTGTGTGTTTAAAAAGGACACTGGTTACTGATGAATTTAGTAAGGATGGGTAGTGATTTTAACAGGGACATTTGCCTGCCTAATCATGGACTCCCACCTTTCCCTTCTCCTCTATACAGGAAAAGGCATTTAAAAGGCCAATAATATTAGAGCCCTTATCAGGAGGGGGATTAGAAATAAAGGAGAAAACATTCTCTTTTTGTCATAGGAAAGCATGGTGCATCTGACCTATGATACTGTGGGCAAATCTGCCTAGCTCCTTTCCAGAAATACATGGGGCTACCTAGACTAAGTAAGTCCAGAGAAGAGCAGCTAAATTAATGGGACATGAAGACTTGTTGTGTAAGGAACAAACTAAGAGTATACACTTTGGTCTGCAGAACCAAAGGCTGTGAAGGAGGTAGAATGGAATAAAGTGTAAGACCCCGAAGAGGATTCATAGTCTGTGGGAAAAGGGCTGATAGAAACACTCCTACTAGATTAGATCTCTGGAAGCACTTCTAGATGTTTTAAACGCTCAAGTTTATGTCGAATAAAAATAAATTATTTACACATCAGGGCAAGCTTTTGGAAGTTGACATCTCAAGAAATGGTACATTGGAAAGTCACCTGTGAGACTTTGGGGAAGTCACTCTTGGGTCTTAGTATCTTCCTCTGGAAAATGTAGGGGTTGGATTAATGACTTCTGGGGGCCATTCTAGCTCTCCATTTATGAAAATAATGAATTCTAAAAGAGATAAACATATTTTAGGAAGCACTTTTGCAAACTAGAGCTGAATACAGAGAATGGTGACCAGAATGGTTGAGGAAACTTGAAAATATTCCCTAAGCAGACCCACTGAAGAAACAATGGATGTTAAATCTAGAGACAATAAGGTTTAAGATTAACATAAGCACCTTCAGGCATGGGAAGAACTATCATACCTAAAATCCCAGCAGGCAGAATGAGAAACCAGATTTTGGTTCCACATGGGGAAGAACTATCCAAAGGTGGAATGGTCTGCCCTGAAGGGGGCCCTTTCTTTAAGATCTTCAAAAAGAGTATCGGCCCACTTGTCAGGGGTGTTGTAGAGGGGGTGCCTATTTAGGGCTGGACTAGATAGAGAGATTCCCTTGTTGAGATTCAAAGGTTCTGATTAAGAAATACATAAACAGGTCTAGCTAGAACAGCCAGTTCCTAATTAGTGCCATTAGTGAATCCAGTGAAGTGGTCACATGTATTCAAAGTTGCACTTTTTGAAGTTGTAATTTTGTAAAATATGGTAATTAGTTCCAGCCCAATGGAAACATGCAGTGTGAACTTGAATACTGCCAACGACTTTGTGGAATTCATTATTTGCACTAATTAATTAGGACCTATCTCCTAATTAGGTTCATCTCCAACCTTTTGGGTTATCATCTTTGAGGTTAAAGCCATGTTCATCTCAGAAACCAAAATTCTAGACTATGAATTTGACCCAGGTGCTGATACTATTGGCAGGAGGAAGAGTTGAGCGTGGGGATTTTGTGCTGCTGCCTTAAAAAAAATAAGCTAACAAAGTTCTCCCTCTTCTAGATCATCTCCACTCTCCCCACTTGCCACAAAAATGTCTTCAATTATTTGATGGCATTTCTGAAAGAATTACTGAACAATTCAGGGAAGAACCATTTGGATGAGAAGATTTTAGGTGAGTGTCAATGTATCTGTGCATCCTGAAGGGCTCATTTGTGGTCAGGGGAGGGGTCCAGGTTCTAAGATTTACTCAGTGTCCAACTGGGGCAAAACATACTATTCCTGAAGCATTATTCATAAGTTTGCACTCCGATCAATGAAAAATGTTGCCTTTGTGTCCTTCCCAGGGCCTAGGACAATGCAACATTAGGCAAAGCCTCCTTGTGCTGAATCAATTGTGTTTTGTATTTTTTACACAGCTAGCACATTTGGCAGCTTGCTGCTCCGTTCTCCAGCCGGTCACCAAAAGCCAGATGTGGCAGAGAAGAAGAAGGCTCAGGACTTCATCCAACAGTTCCTTGTGTGAGGATTCAGCACGCCCTGAGGCCTTCTTACAGCCATCCTCCCTGCTCACTGCTGGCAACCAGTCATCCCCAGCTGTTTCAACTCAGTGACCCCTTTGGGCTGCCTTCCTGTGAGTCCACTTGGGAGCCAGGATGCCAGCTGACTGATTTCTGAGCACAGCTTCAATTTCTAGCCCCACCCCCCCACTGTCAGCACACACAGCTTTGAGTTAAAAAGAGTGTTGAGTAATCACAGTCTGAGGACAACTAGCCAATAGAACTGACATTCAGTGTTCAATCATTTATTTAATAGACATGCATAGTTCTTACCATTTCCTTTTAAAAAAAAAAGAGGAAAAAGCGTTTTGAAAAACCCAATAAATACTATGAGCTAGTTTCTTATGTTCACCTAGCTCCTCATAAGACCACCTGTGTAGCTTGGACGGGGCCACCGTGATCAGATGTCATTTCATTAAACAACCCAGAGTCCTGAGAGAGCGAGCATATGTGTGAGTCAGCAGGTCTGCAGGTGCTAGCCAAGTCACAAGGGCTTTCTTCAGAGCTTGGTTTGAGCACCTGTGCTCGGGCATCCCCGGAAGAGGATGGACAACCTGGGCCTGGCCAAAGAACCTTTGCGAGCAACATGAGAACTTGAAGATTCAGATGAAGTGGCAAGGCAGAAGCAAACAGGATTTTTCTCAGCTTGCTCATCTCCCACACTGTAGATACTGTGCCTCTCTGATGAGTGTAATATATTTTGATGATAAATGTATTTTTAACAGTGGTCAGTGTGGCTATGTTTTGTTGTTACTCCTAGACGTGTCAGTTCTGGGAGTCTTTAGATGGGTCCTTGAGCATTCTGATTTAAAAATTAGTTTTAAAAGCATTTTGTCCAGCAGTTTGGTGATTAGTCCCCTTTCGTGGTAGGAGAGGGAGGAGTCATGGTCTAAACGCCTAAGTGCTCTGCCCTGCTTTACTTCGCGGCTGCTTGACGCTAGATGGGAATAACAGGTCAGACTAGTTCTGTTGCTTCAGCGTCTCTGCCTGTCCAAGAAGGCTCCTTTAGAATCAGGTTCTTACAGTTGACAATCCAGTCCAACCTTCTGTCTCACACAGGAGTCTCTAATAATAGCAGCCAACATTTAGATAGCAATTTAAAGTTTACAAACTGCTTTACATTCTGAGCTGATCCATAAAGGAATCCTGGGAAGTTGCATATCTCCATTTTACATGTGAAGAAATTGAGGCTTATAGTTGTAAAGTGATTTGTCCAGGGTCACACAGCTGGTAACTTTCAGAGGTAGATTTCCTGGTAAGGGTAAAGTCCCTGTCTCTGCTGACTCCAGGTTTAGCACTCTTTCCATCAGCCAGCACTGCCTCATATGACCCCATCTCTGCTTGTAACACTCTTAAATGATGAGGAACTTAGTACCTCTCAGGATGGCCCATTACACTGTTGAGTAGCTCTAGTTGTCATAAAGTTCTTCTTCATACTGCGCTAAAATCTGCTTCTCTCAAACTTCTATCCGTTGGTCCTAGGCCTGCCCCTGAGACCTGTACCAGTTATGTTCCTTTCTCCATGACAGACCTTCAGGTATTTGAAGATCATGTTCACATCCTTTCTCAAGTTATTTTTCCGACTATATATATAACTCAGTTCCTTCAACTATTCTCCCCCTGGAGGATATCATCCCTAAATTTATAACTGGATCACAAATATAGATTAAAATTGTGAGATTTTTCATACTTGCATCCTATTATATTAACTCACAGAAGTTCCAGTATCAATTTATTAATATTTAGTGTTGTACTTAGAAAATTTTTACTGCTCACCTGCCCTGATTATAGAAATTTGCTATAAAAGGAAAAGGAGAGACATAGTTATAACAATGTCAAGAACCATCCCCTCAAGGGCACAGACTGACCTGATGCATACCATAATAAGGGAAAAACTCCTTTAGTTCTATAAGATTCTAGGCATGAGTCATATCTGACAACTAATCACGTCTCAGAGCTCCACATTATTCAGAGTATCTCAGAATTAAGCAGGTGGGTAAATTTCCTCTTCAGAAAGGAAACAGCACAATGAGGAAACTGAGCGAAGAGGATCCTATCTTAGGCCACACCAAGGTTGTCCCTTCAACTTTTCCCAGGACAGAACTGCAGCAGTTCTCAGACTGCAGCACATGCCATTTTCTCCTTGACTGGTGGACTGTTGGCTTTATAATACTTCAAAGAACTATTCCTGGAATCAAACTCAAAACAATATCAGACTATGGTCCCATGAGAGTTTACCTCCAATGGCAAAGTTTCACTAACCATAACTTGGGGCTTGGATATTATTAGTTTTCTCATGTTTCCCTAACAGTTACATGTCATTTATCTTTATAAATTAATACCGACCACATTCTGAGGGTTCGGATATACAATGAATACCTGAAAGTCAAGTCCCATTAATGTACTGAAGTTACATCTTTAAACCACTTTATACATTTTATATATAACTATGGTAAGTGATAGCCAAAGACTTTCAAATGAAAGGAAACTCACTCTTCATTATAGTAAACTTGTAGATTCTCCCCTACTCCCCTTTGACAAGTATTGGGAGAGGGGATCCAATTTTCTCTGTTTAGGTTCTTAAACTTCAGTACTTTAGATTTTGCAGTGTGCTCAGTAGGGCTGATAAGAACTTCTGACCCTGCCTAAATACAAGTCTGAAGGGGCTTCACAGATAAGGACATCTTAAAGAGTCTGTACAACACCCCTCTGACAGTAAATTATTATTATATTTAAACAAAATATACCCCATTAAATATTGAATAGTTTTCAAATATCAGTTTTTAAAATCACATCCTTTTAAACAGCTCAATTCATAATTTAACAGCATCCAGATTAAATAGTCCTTCAGGGGCAGAATACTGTATTTCCTAACCAAATTCCAGATTACGTAAAGATAACTAATTTTTATTCCATAGAATGTCTCCTTTGCAATTTAGCACAAAATTTTACACAACCCTGATTAACTGTAATACTATTACCCTTTTGGGTTCCCAAGAACTTACAAAAATACTTGGTTTCCTTCTAATTTTCTTCAGTGATCTTATCTCTAGTTTACCTAAACAATTGATTCTGTTATATAAAGCTTTGAAAGTTCCTACTTTAATCTTTCCAAAAGACATTTGAAAGTTCCTACTTTAATCTTTCTTCTTGGTCATCTCACACCTCTTTCCCAACTCCAAATCCTTCTCTTCAGAAAGGGGAGAGAGGTGCTTATGCTTAATCTTCAAATCTCCAAAACCTACTGAGATTTTTAGCGGTTACCACAATATGGAAATTTACGGTAAAGATATTACCTATCAATTTCAAATTCAATCTCTAATTCATTTATGATGCCACAAATTTCTACAAAGCAGGAAAAAGTTTTCCTTTTTTTGATTATCTGACTTTATCTCTGTAACCTCATTCTGACCAGGGCTAAAATGACAGCAAGTATCTTGCAAAGTTTTTTTTTTTTTAACTTAATGTGTTGATGAAAGCCTAAAGTGGGAGTGAGTCCCTGCTTACAGGAGCAGAGAGTTTGGCATCAGATTGCAGAAAGTTGGGAGAACTGTTTCGAGTATGAAGCTATGAACCTTCATTAATCTTCCCCAGCGTTCTAAACTCTTTGGCTGCAGCTTTTTACAATAGTATTTGTGGCTGGTTGCATTTTCCCCTTAGACCTCTTTCAAGGTAGCAGAATCTACAAACATTAAACACAACACAAAAGATTTTTCTGAGCATTTTACAAAGGCATAAAAACAGACATAATAAGACTGAAAAAATTATTATACACAATTTTCCAAAATTTGAAGTAATTAAAAGTCCCTTCTTCAGGTCAATTTTGGGACCCATTTGGATTTTAATATATTTTAGCATAATTGGAGAGTTCTATCTTTTAGTCACCCCCCTCCACTCCTGTATGGGAATCTACACCTGTTTCCAGGCTCATAAGAATTTCCTAAGGGAGTGTCAACTTAGCACCACTCTCTTCCCAGGTCTCATGCTACAAGAAATTTATGCTGGGGGTTTCCCATCAAGATGCTATTCTCAAATCCCATAATTTCCCCAAGGGAACATCTCCAACACTACGGAGGTTATCCTAGGTTATTTTCTTAAAGGGGCTTCTACATTGAGGAGGCTTACCCTAACAGTTCCAGGTGTGGGGAACCTTCAGCTTTGAGGCCACGTGTGGCCTTCTAAGTCCTTGGGTGTGCCTTTTGACTGAGTCCAAGTTTTACAGAACAAATCCTTTTATTAATGGGATTTGCTATGTGAAGTTTGGATTCAGTCAAAGGGCTGCACTTGAGAACCTGAAGGGCCACATGCAGCCTCAAGGCCAAAGGTTTCCCACTCTTACAACCTATTCTCTTAAAGGAACTTCCTGGGGCCATCTACTTCCCCAACAGTGGGAGGGCTTACCTTCCCCGGCAGTGTTGGGGCTAACCTTTCCCAATTCTTCCCCAGCAAACAATGTGTGTGTGTGTGTGGGGGGGGGGGGGTGTTGCTTTCCCCTGCAAACAATGTAGGGGCCTAGGAAGTCTGGCCTGCAGGGCAGTCTTCCCAGAAGAAGTCCTTTAGTGAAAAGATTAACCAGAGTACTCCAGGGAGTTTTTCTGAAAGCCTGTCTTAGTGGCCAGAGTACTGTCTTTAGACCTGATTGGCTACGCCAAAGAATCAAGGAATAGTTTTGTGTATTTTGATAATGTGAGGGGCAGCTAGGTGGCACAGTGGATAGAACTCGGGTTTTGGAGACAGGAGGACCCGAGTTCAAATCCAGCCTTGGACACTTGACACTAGCTGTGTGACCCTGGGCAAGTCACTTAACCCCAATTGCCTCACCCCCCCCCCAAAAAGGTAATGTGATGCTTTCAAGGGTTAGAGTTAAAAATAAACCACACGAAATAAAGGAGAGTGCTTTTAGTTATGGTTTAAAGACAAAGGACATGAATGGCCACAATCTTAATTCCTCACTCCCATCTGCTGCAAAGTCCTGTCAATTTCACATTTGTAATATGTCTTGCATATCTCTCCTATTCCCTCCTCTGACACTGCCACCACCCTGGTAAAAGGCTCATCACATTACATATGGACTACTTGTCCACCATCAGTTGACTTCTGATTATTCTCCTTCTGCCTCAAATTTCTCCTCCCTCTAGTCCAACCACTACTCATCTATCAAATTGATCTTCCTGAAGTGCAGGTTACCCCTACCCCCAACCCCTCACCCACTAAACTCCAATGGCTTCCTATCACCTCCAGGATCAACTGTAAAATCCTCTGTTACTCAAAGACTTTCGTAACCTAATCTTTTCCATTCTTCTCATACCTTACACCCCTTCCCCCAATTTAATCTTTGATCCAGTGATTCAAACCTCCTTGCTGTTCCTTAAACAAGACATCTCCTAACTGCAGGTGTTTTCACTGCCTATCCCTCGTGCCTGGAATGCTCTCCTGATCTATGCCTCCTGATTTGGATAGTTGGTACATATCTATTTGCATGTTGTCTTCCACATTCCTGTGAGCTTCCTGAGACCAGAGACGTTTCTCTGTCTCCCCAGTGCTTAGCACACTACCTGGCACGTTGTTGCTGTTTATTCTTCATACTTGAAGAGGACCAATGACATCACGATGTTGGGGCAAAGGTACGGTGTGTTTGTGGTTCATCAGTCCAACGTGGGCTTGGAAGGCTCTACCACAGGTAGTTTGATAAGCACTGAACGTTATCTGTCTTAATGTATATCACTCAAATGGTCTGTAATCTTATCAATGTAAAAGTCCCCTGCAATTCAACCTTGCCAGCTTATCTGGTACAATTCTTGCCCATATACTCCAATGAGTCAAAGGTAACCTTCCTGGGTGTCTTGAGATGTCAAGAATACCAATGGAGTACAAAGGTTATGTTGATTATCCTTCATTCTTGGCAGCATGTGGTCAGCCCATCTTTTTCTTTCATATATTTCTTTGATTACATCTTTTATTCTAGTTTTTCATAAGACCTTATGTGTTACAGCCTACTTATACCCACTATGGGTCTCTTCACTTCCCTCTGAATGATACATTATTTCAATTTTTTGGAGATTAGTGGTTCATGACTCAAAGCCATAAAACATCAGAACACAGCTATTAAAAATATAGGCTCTTGTTTTGGTGAGAATTCTGGGAAATTGCAAAGCTCCTACTAATGAATCTAACATTGCTGGTTTAAAAAAAAAGATGTGGAACAGATAGGGTGCGAAGATAGCGCACTGCACCGCTCCCCAGAAATCTCCACACAGATTAGCTTTTAGCCATTTATGGATATTTTTTAAGTCTACATGGATGTGTAGCTGGTTGAATCTGTGCTATCCTCCAGCCTCCATTTCTCCATCTTGTGCACAAAGATGACTTAAGAGACTGTGAACATCGAAATTTCAGTGAGGCATCTGAAAATATCTCAAGAATTTGCCTTATTGACCAGCCTAGTAATCTTGTCAAATTAACAGCTCACATTTATATAACTTTAAGGTCTGCCAAATGCTCCACCTACCCCATGCAATCCCCACAACCCGGGGAGGTGGGCTCTATCATCCCCATTCTTAAGAACACTGAGGTTTGAAACAAGTAAAAGGTTTGCCTAGTCAATGAAGGCTGAGGCAGGATGGAAGCCAGGTTCATCCCCCCCCCCCCCCCCGAAATCCACCACACTACCATCATGATGCCTCCCGATTAGCTCACAAATCTATAGCTCTTTAAGGTTTGCAAACTGGTAGGGGGAATTTCCTCATCTACAGCTCCCCCTGCTAATAATAAAATCACAAGTCTGGTCCAAAAACAAATAATAAGTTGGCAAAACCCTGGCAGGGCTTGTTTGTAGTGAACACACGCTGGCTCTCAGTGATTGCCACTTTCCTAAGCGCTCACAAACCATTTGTTTAATAATCTGGCCCGGCTTTCCGCCAGGGATGGATGCCCAGCTCAGCAGTCTGGGGCTACCACGACCCCCACGGCACTGGAGTGGGGGCGGGGGAGGCCGGGGAACGGCGGTTAGCAGACGTTAAGAAGTGTCCAGCTCCTCCAGGGGTGTCAGGTCAGTCCCCCCCGGGGGGGGGCAGCTGGGGCCAAGGGCAGGAGCTCCAGGATCCCCTGCCCCAGCTGGCTCTTCCTCGAGGCCCCTCCCAGTGCCCTCCTCGTGGAGAGCCCCGGCCGTTCTTTCGGGTGCATAACCGCGGTCCTTTCAGCTGCAACGCTGGGAGAAGAGCGCGCGCCCGCCCGCCGAGGGGGGACGGTGGCGTCCCGGCCTTAGTAAGGGCTCTCTCCTGGCAAGGGACAGATCAGGAGAAGGTGCAGGAGAGAGACCGAGACCGAGACCGAGACCGAGACCGAGACCGAGACCCAGACCCAGACCCAGACCCAGACCGTGAGCGTGAGCGTGAGCCAGAGATCGAGACTGAAACCGTGACCGAGCCTCAGCCAGCAGCCGAGCCGGGCGAGTCGGGCCGCTTAACCCCACACCTCTCCGCGTTGATTGGACGCTCCTCACTCACACCCCTCCTCCCTCCCCCGCCCCGAGCTCGAGCTCTCGAGAGAGTGGTTGGTTGAGTCTGCCCGCGCCGCGGGCAAGATACCCAGTGGCTGCTCCCTCTATCTCGTCTTCCTCCGGAAAGTGGAAGCGGAAGTGACGTTGAAGGAAAGGGGGGGAAGGTGGGGGGGGCAATCATGGTGCCGCTGGGGAGGGGAAGAGCTGCTGCCGCCGCTGTCGTTGCCGGGTGCCGCCAAGGTAAGAGCTGGAGCCGGGCGTCCACTTGGGGGTGGAGACTACCTGGGAGAAAGGGTCGGGGAGCGCGGCCCTTGGGGGCCGAAGGAACGTTTTCCGGCAGCTGGGGGAGAGATTCCCGGTCCCGTCTCCATGGGGACCCCCCTCCTCTGTCTCCATGGGGACGGGGATCCATCCCCCTCCCCCCATCTCCATGGAGACCTGGCCCCGGCCCCTCGCTGCTCCCCCGGGGAGACCCGGCTTCCTCCGGGATTCCGCCTGGGGCTGAGGCCTCCCTGCTACCCCCACCCCTGGCCCAGCCCGCCCGCCCGCTCCTTCTCACCCACTGAGGTAGTGGGTACCCTCACTTGACCCCCACTCCTCCCTTTTTCCTCCCAGGGATAGGGGACGAATACTCAAGCCCTTCGAGGGCAACTTCCAGGCAGGGACCCTAGTTCGCTCCCCTACCCCCTTCCCTCCCCGAGAGGCTCGGGTCCCTCTCCCCCCTCCTTACTGGGGGAGCTCAGCCTGTGTAGGGGTGAGTGGGATCCAGAGCCCCTCTCACCCACCTCTCATAAGGGACCCTGGCTCCCAAACTTCCTGGAAATGTGAAGCGTTCCAGCCCTAGCCCCTTCAAGGGCACCTTGAGCCTACCCCCTACCGGGACCCCAGCGCCCTTTCTTCTCTCTTAGAGATTCTCAAATTCCCTCGTGCCCCGGCTTCAGGTGTACTTCACTTCAGATGTCCTTCCCTTCTCTCCTACCCCCTAGTTGGAGGATCCTCCTCTATCTATCTCATCTTATCTCTTGGCCTTCTAGCTCTACCAGGGGCATTTACATTCTATGTACCTCCACTCCTTCATTCTCCTGCTTCTTCAGTTGAACTAATATGTTCATTTACCACACCACCACTAAACAGAATGAGGGCTCAAACTAATTCTCTCTCTCTCTCCCTCCCACTCCCTCTCTCCCCCTCTTTCCCCTTTCTTCCCCCTTTCCCCGGGGGCCATGTTTCAGCCTTTCTTTAAGCAACCCCTAGCTCCACTTCTCTGCCCCCTACCCCAACACACTTCACTGTCTAGGTTGTCTATATCAGCTGGCTAGAGCCCAGTATACACTTACCTTTCTGTTCCTCCTCCCAACTGTAGTGAAGTGCATCCATCTGGAGAGTTGCAGAAGCTCGAGTCAGGGGTCAGAAAGGTTCTTTCCTAATCTGGTTCCTCCAGCCTCTTTGGCCCCATAATTTGTGTAGACCCCGTATAGAGATAAGCTGGCTTTCCTACCCTATTCTGAGATAGGATGTCCAGCACCAATGTGGAAGAGAAAGTTAAAGTGTGAAGTTGAGGCAGAAAATAAGAATTACCATGTTGAAACTTTCTAAATTACCCTGTGCTTATATGTTCTGCTTAGCTTCACCCACACTTGTAAAACTTGATGTGTCAGATTTGGGGGGAATTGCAGTTCACTGTTTCAAAGAAGAAAAGCTTCCTGTTTGATTCCTGCTCCACCCTCCCCCATCAGCAAATCTGCATAGAGAGTGGCTTGTGGTTGGGTGTACCAGGAGAAATGGGATGAAGCAACCTCCTTGGGAGCTGCCTGAGGGTGTAGTCCTAGAACCCGTGTGTAGTAGGAGAGTCCTATTCTCATTTGGGGGATATATGAAGGGTTTTTCCTTATATCAGTATCTGGAGTGTCTCGTTCTTTAAGTTACCTAATTATATTTAACACCTCTACTTTCATTTTCTTCTCTGGCAATCTTTGGATCATCAAATGGTAAACAGAAATACACTTGGAAATTCTTGTGCGGTACTTCATATTTTTAGAAGTGACTTGAGCCTTACAAAATAGGCTGACTGATGCCACAGAGACCATAGTATCTATGATTTGTCTAGTCTAGGTCTTCTTGGGGTTTTAAAAAATACTTTACAGAGGAAATAGCAAGGGGTAAAGAGGGCCCTAGAAATATTACTAGGAATCCTAGGTTCTGAAGGCACCTCACTCCATGTGGTAGACCTCTAATTTTCAACTTATTCTTTTACAGACTGGTCCTCATCCCATATCTCACAATTTCACTGAGCTCTATTGAACCATGGGGGAAAACAGTCCAGAAGACAATATCATTTGTTATGAGGCAGAGGAAGATGAACTGTCACATCATGATAAAATACTCAGGTTTGTGGATAAGAACGGACTGATGCCTTCTTCATCTGGAACAGTTTATGACAGGACAACTGTTCTTATTGAGCAGGACCCTGGCACTCTGGAAGATGATGATGATGAAGGACAATGTGGAGAACACCTGCCTTTTTTAGTGGGGGGTCCTGATGAGGGATATCACTTAATAGATCATGAAGGAATGTCACAGGGTTATGTGCAGCACATCATCTCTCCAGATCAGATCCATTTAACCATAAATCCTGGTTCAACTCCTATGCCGAGAAACATTGAAGGTGCGACTCTCACCCTCCAGTCTGAGTGCCCAGAAACGAAGCGCAAAGAAGTAAGTAAGTTCCTGTCCTAGGAGCCTGGCTTCGTATCAGAGGAAAGTCTGTACCCAGCTCTTGTTTGGACATCTGATGTTCTGAGGTTATCAAGGGGAATGGTTTAAAAAAATAAAATAAAAGAGGCCCCAGGGCAAAGGGCCTGGGTTGGTTTTCTACACTTAAGTTTTTATTTGTCAGATATTCACTCTAAATTGTTTTGTGTATATTGTTTTGGTTATTGGCTGATACACACACACTCACACACTCAAACTCTCTTTGGACTTGTGTGTCAGTTCTTTGAAATTTCTAAGCATAAATAAATGATTACACCCCGTCTTCCCCAGTCAGGATTAAAATGTAAACTTGACTGTTTGGTAACTCCAGAGACTTGACGTTGAAATAATTGGTCTTTCATATGTAGAAGCCTAAGAAAAGGGACAGTTGCTGCATTAGGGTTTTCCCCTGGGATATATGTTAGTGGCTTGTTTTCAAGATGGATGACTCTGGGAGCCTGAGTGAAGCTTTATTATCTTTGTAAAATTTTAATGCCTCACAATTGAAAGCTAGATGTTCTTCACAGTAATTTCAAGAAAATAGTAGATAATGTAAATTCTCTCTAAGAGAAAAAAAGCTAACACTTTTAGTCTCCAGTTTAATTAGAAGCAAAAAGGGTATGCACTAGAGGTAGTCATGTATATTTTCTAGAAACTGATTGTAGGTCAAGTAAAAATGGGTCAGTAGTAGCAGCAGTATCTGTGATTAAATGGAAAGTCTTACTAGATAGATACCAGTCGTAGAGAATGCCAAAATCTTTTTTTTCTTCCCTGCTATTTGGGGTTGGAATTAGAGAATTTATTATCCTTGAAAAAACTCACTAAGGAAGAGGATCAGTCATAGACTTAGAGTTGGGGCCAACCAAGCCTCTTAGGTTTCTGCCAGCCTATATTTGTACATTTGAGTTTAAAAAATCAGAATGCAAGGCTTGACTTCTTTTAAATTTCATCATAATTTTGGTTCAAGATTCCATCTGGATTGGACTAGATCAAGGGTGGGGAAGCTGCGGCCTCAAGGCCACATGTGGCTCTCTAAGTCCTCAAGTGCAGCCCTTTGATGGAATCCAGACTTCACAGAATAAATCCCCTTAATAAAGATTTGGTCTGTAAAACTTGGACTCCATCGAATGGCTGCACTTGAGGACCTAGAGGGCCACATGTGGCCTCGAGGCCGCAGGTTCTTCACTCCTGGACTAGATGACTTCTAAGGGCCCTTCTAGCTCTAAGTGTATGATTCTGTAAGTTTTGATTCTACCAACATATTAGCTATCTTCTTTAGCTTTGTGTCAGCCATGACTTTGATAAACCTATCACATCTTCACCCAAAAGTGTTGAAGAAAACTGGGGAAGGACAGTACTGTGGAAACAACTCTTTTCCTGGGCATACAGGATTAAATCTGGAAAGGCCCTGAGAGGTCACCTAGTCCTGTTCTGTATTTTGCCACTGAAGGAAGTTAGGCCTGCGAGGTGGAGGAGAGAAAGAGAGAAAATGACTTGCCTTAGGCCACTCAGGTAGTAAGTAGCAGAACTAGGATTTGAATCAAGGTTTTCTGACTTCAAATCCAGGTTGACATTGATCCATCAATCAGCCTTTGTTTGGGGTATGGTTGTTCAGTGTCTCTAACTACAGTCAACCAGCCCATGGTGTTCATCCTCCATAATGGCTATTGAGGAGATTTCTGTCACTATTCTGGAAACCACCACAAGGTCAGGCAGGGTTTTGCCTGAGAGTTTTTGAAGTAACTTGTACTTTTCTAGGAGAGAAGAAAAGTCAAACTCTGGTTAGAACTCTGGTAACCTTTACTAATAGCTTGGTCTCATCGTAAGCAGCCTTCTTATCTTTTGACTCTGACCAGGCTCACTGGTCAATCAGTCAGGTAGCTAGACTGAGCTTCAGGGTGTTTCAGGGTCTTAGGGTATGCTGTTGTCCACTTCTCAGTTCATTAAGTAGCTCTGTACTCTGTGCAGTGCTGTGCCGAGTGCTGTGGATGCAAAGGTGAAAATGGTAGTTTCTGCCTGGAAGGAGTTTCATTTCTACCTGGTCGACCTAGCAAATAAATGCGTTATAAGGAGAAGGAGGAGAGAGAGAGAGAGAGCCCTGACAGCTGAAGGGATCTGGAGAGTCTTTCCATAGCAGGTGGCATTTGAGCTGAGCTTTGAAGGGAGCCAAGGGTTCCAATAGGACCAGCTGAGGAGGGAGAGCATTCTAGGCATGGGGGATAGATGGCCTGGGCAAAGTTTGGCTTGTGGCTGGCTTTTATCTCAGTGCTTTTCCATTTTGGAGTGAAGACTGCTTGGTTTGCTCCTTTTTCTAGGGTATTCCTTATCTGTGATGAGATTTCAGTCTGATTTTTCCTTGTTGCCCCATTCTTCTATCACATCCCTTGGTACTTGAACTCTGTAGAACTGCTTCATGGTTTGTTCCTGCTAGCTGTCTTCTCTGGTAAGCATTATCTTTGGGGCAGAAAGTGCACAATAGACCGACTCCGTTGTCTTCAGCTGAGGTGTTGTGGTTGTTGGTAGCTGAGTCTTTGTCTTTGATGTTTACTGTTTCTTTTACTGCTGTTTCTTTGTTGGTCTTGTAGCTTTAACTAAGAATCTTAATATCGTAACTTTGTTATTCCCTTTTTTTTCCACTACCAGTACAGTTGATGGTTACTTCCTTGAATGCTTTGTAAATTTGTTTGAAGTTCTAGTTCAGTGTTTTCCACCCTTTAAGTTCATGTCCTACTTGTGACCTTGTCAGAGCACACTGAAGGATAAGGGGGCTCTATCTACCAACCCAAGGAGCCATCTGTTCATTTGCCTGTAAGATCACTGCGCAGACTCGGGAGACTGTTCAGTTTCCAGCTGTGCAACTTACTAGCTTTGTGATCTTTGGCAACGGACTTTACTTCTACTTGCTTCAGTTCCTCCATCTGTGAAATAAGATTAATGGTATAGCTACCTACCTCACAGGACCATTGCTGGTGTACGTACGGTATGTTGTAGTTAAATGCATACCATTTTCTCCTCATGTCATGGTTAATTGCCAGACACCCAAAAAATTGGCAAAGAAAAGGGACTTTGAAAGTTGAGGGAACCCAAAGATGCCATTGTAATGCAGCAATATGTCCCAGTGCATTGGCTGGGTTATAGTGCTCTTACTCACAAAGAACTGTTAGAGATGGTGGCATTATATTCTGTCAAGGGCTCTCTCAATTTTGTCCATGTAGAAAGGTGGTTCTCAAAGGGTGTGCTGTGACATACTAGAGTGCCACAGATTTTGTTAGTGTTATTGCCGGTAAAAGAAAGTTCAAATAATTTTGATTAATGAAAATGTTGCTGACTCAGCATGCATAGTATGGTATGCATTGTGGCTGTTGGTAGCTGCATCTTGATAAACATGGTAAGTATAATATTCACAAAATTATTTACTCTTACACTATGTACTACCTCAGAACATCAGATCTCGAACTTGCAAAGAGCTCAGCAGAATGGTCACCCTTATTGAAGGGAAGCTGTGCATGCATTAATCTCTTGACTCTCCCATAGAGTTGCCAACTTAAACATTTGGTTTCTACAGTTCCTCATGGCAAAGAATACTGTGCTCTTAAGCAAAGAGAGTTTGAGAATTCCTGGAATTCTAGAACTGGAGAGAACCTTAGAAGGCATCTAGTACGACTTCCATCCATGCTGTCTATAACATCCCCACCAAGCAGGGTTCATCCAGCTTCCTTTAAAACATCTCCAGTCTCCCCCAGGGTAGTGCATTCCATTTCTGAACTGTTCTAATTATTGGGAATCTTTTTCTTCTTTTTCCATTTAATTCTCCCTCCACCTCTCCTTCTGTCCCCCCATTGATCCTAGTTCTGCTCCCTGGGGCCTGGCAGAGCAAGGTGGATCCCGTTTCCATGTGGACATCCCTTCTGATCCTTAAGGACCAATATCCCATCCCCCACTAAGTTAGTAAACATTCCCACTTTCTTCAGCTGGGTCTCCAGTGGCCAGATCTCAACATGTCTAAATCAGAACTCATTATCTTTCTCTAAAACTTCCCCTCTTCTATATGTCCCTATTACTATCTGTGACACTATTATCCTTCCAGTCACCCAGGCCCAAAACCTCAGTGTTATCCTTGGAATCTCCACTCTTGCTCATCCCACAGATCCAGTCCATTGCGAAATCTTGACCTTTAAACTTTCACAGCCTGTCGCATACTACTTTCTTACTCATCCACTACTTTCCATTCACTTTGCCACTTATTTCAGCCCCTCATCATTTCTGGTCTAGACTATTACACTGATTTTCTTTTTGATTCACCTGCTTAAAGGCTCTTCTCTCTCTAGTCTATTTTCCACTTAGTTGTCTGCATGGTTTTCCTAAAGCATAAGCCAGATCATATCATCTCCTCTGCTCAGTAAACTCCAGTGGCTCCCTACTACCCTCAGGATCAAATGTAAAATCAGTTCCTTGAATGTTTATCTGTTTCCTGCCTCTTGGCTAGAATTTTTACATGTTAATTCAGACCCAACACTAAATACTAAATCCTTAACGTGACCCAGCTCTGCTCACTCCACGAGATAGAAAGTGAAGCCATCTCTTCAGCTCTCTCATAATGACAAGTTCTCCTTCTTGGCCTAGGTTAACTTTAGTTTAATTACATTAATATCCAAGATCCCAGAGTTTATCTTCATTGGTATAATCGAAGCAGCCGATACTATAAGACTGATTTTACTAAAATGGACCATAGAAAACAATTCTATCTTCACACAGCCTGGCTCTTAGCACTCTTCCTTTTCTGATACATTTGGACATTGCTTGGATTTCTCTTCTTTCGAGATTTGGTACCATTGAAAATTCAGGAGTGTGGTATCTTTTTCTCTCACCAGCAGTGAGGTAGGAAGATTACCTGTTATGTAGGCTCAGAAGGTGACATAGTTGCTTTGAGAATCGGACAATTGGACATCTTTGCAACTAACTGGCTGTATGGCCTCTGGAAAATTACTATTCTCTCAGCCTCAATTTCCTCTATAAAATGAAGGGGTTGAATAGATCCTCTCTAAGGATCCCTCTCAGTTGTAAAATTTCTGATATGATTCTGTATGTTCTGAGTGAGCTGTCAGTATTAAATTCCTGCTTCAGGACTTGAGGATCTAACAAAACATAGCAAAGAGCTGTTTTCTTTTGGGTGAGGTGGAGTGAAAGCTTCCATTTTGAAATAGTATTTCAGTTCAGGGAAAATCCACAACTTACCTTGCCTGCCACTCCCTCCCTTCCTCAGTTGAACTTCAGTGCTTAACTGATCCAAGCAAAAGAAAGAATAAGAGGAGCTTATACTTTATTGATCCATAGTCCCATTCATCATGAGACCTTTGAGGAGACTGTCTGAAGTATGACAATGCTCATCTTTGTTGTCATAAACTTCTTTCTCATTGGGTCATGGAAGCTTTGGTTCTCTACAAAGTCCTAGTTCTTTTGCTTTTAAAAATTCAGCTGTTCTTTAGGTCTCTTTAGTATGTATCTGTAACTCATGACCACCTTGGTCCTGTGATGCTACATGCTAAGTCCTACATGGGTTCTCCAGAGCAAAGATATATAATGGACTGAAATTATGTGATAACACAGATATTATCAGAGTCAAGAAATATTTATTGTGCCTACTGTGTGTGTGTGTGGGGGGGAGCCCCAGGCTAGGTCTGTGGATACAGACTGAGACATAGATACCCTTTGAGTTGGAAGGAATCTCAGAGATTATCTAGTGTGCCCTTGCCTATTGGAAGCATAAAGTCCTAGTGTATAAGTCATAGTCCTTGTCCCATAAGGATTTATGTGGGGGAGAGGGAAAGGAGAGGTGAAGGAAGGGAGAAAGTGGAATTGGTGTGTAAAATCATGTGCTAACCATCAAATGAGTCGTAATACATATGCTAGAACACAAGTTCAGAGAAAGGAATGGTCACTCAAATCTGTAATACTGGGCTGAGACTTCATGGAGGAGGTGGGTTTTGAGGTTAGGTAGTATATAAACAAGTAGAGGAGAAGAAGGATGTTTTAACCTGGAATAACAGCCTGAGAAAAGAAGAGATAAGAATGTGCGGCACATATTAGTTTGGCTGGAGGGAATCAGTGGAAGATACATAGATTGTGGAGAGCTTTGAATTCCAAACTAGAGAGTATAGACTGGATTGAAGACAGTGAGGAGCCATTGAAAGTTTTTGCACTGGAAGGTGACACATGTGAAAACATATTTTAGAAAGATTAATCTGATAATAGTATTTAGGATGAATTAGCTAGGTGGTACAGTGGGTAGAGCACTGGGCTTGAAATCAGGAAGACTGATCTTTCAGAGTTCAAATCCTGCCTCAGATATTAACTAGCTGTGTGACCCTGGGCAAGTCACTTCATCCTGTTTGCCTCAGTTTCCTCATCTGTAAAATGAACTGGAGAAGGAAATGGCAAACTACTTTAGTAACTTTGCCAAGAAAACCCCGAAATGGAGTCACAAAGGGTCAGAAATGACTGAAAATCTGATTGAAACAATGACTGAACATCATCAGAGGTAGGGATACCAGTCTGGAGGACTCATCTGTAATAGTCTAGTAATGAGGGGTTAAGGGTCTGAGCTGTAGTGACTGCAGTAGGAAAGGAAAAGAGGGATTAAAAAGAAATTATAAAGGAAAAATTAAAAAGACTGAAAGGACAGGGAAAGGGAGAGACAGACAGACAGACATGTCAAGGATGACTCCAGAGATTTCAACTAGGGTGACTGAGGAAGTGATACCATTGACTGAAATGGGTAAATCTGGGTGGGAGAATTTGGGAAAAGCTAGAGAGGTTTAGATAACACCAGGACATTCAAGTAGAGATGGCCAGTAAGTAATTAACTATCTGGGAGCTAAGTGACATAGTAGATAGAACACCAGGCCAGGAGTCAGGGAGATCTGAGTTCAAATCTTGTCTCAGACACTGTTACTAGCAGTGGAACTTTCTGTTTGCCTCAGTTTCCTCTTCTGTGAAATGGGGATAATAATAGTGCCTACCTCCCAGGATTGTTGTGAGGATCAATTGAGATACTATTTGTAAAGCACTTAAAGCCTTAAACATGGTTGGGGTTATATAAATGTTAGTTGTTGTTATTATTATCTATTACTATGGGGCTGCAGCTTAGGAGAGAAGTCAAAGCTAGAGAGGAAGATTTGGAAAACATCTAACTAGTGATACGTGAAGTCACAAAATATTATAAGATCTCTGTGGATGAAAGTGCCCTCTTTTTCAAGAGTAAGACAAGAGAGTTTGGGGTATGCCTCTGTGTAGGTGGGAAGAGGAAGAGGAGCCTAGCTAAGGAGACTAAAGGAGCAAAGCTGTAAGGATTGTCACGTGTAAGTCAAAGAGAGTGGTGATTAGCATTTTGTCAAGAAAAGCAAAGGCTGAGACATAGAATTCGATTTGTCGATGAGGCCCTCTTTGGGGACTTTAAGGAATACTAATTTAATAATGAGGTGGAAACCAAATTGCAAAGAATTAAGGAACCGATGGTTGTTTGTGGACTCCCCCCCATCCCTTTCCCCTTCTATTTTCCTGTAGGGCAGGATAGATTTCTCTACCCCATTGCCTCAATATCTTATTTCCCAGTTGCATGTAAAAACAATTTTTAATATTCGTTTTTAAAACTTTGAGGTCCATATTCTCTCGCTTCCTAGATCCCCATCCACCCTCAGAATCACAGAATATTAATGTTGGGGAAGGGACCCCTCATTTTATTTATGGTCATACTGAGGCTCAAAGAAGTTAGGGCTTGCTTAAAATCACATAAAGAATATCAAAGCTGGAATTAGAACCCAGCTCTTCTGATTTTTTTGGATTACTCAACCAGCGTTCTTGTGACTTTTTGGGTTCACTTCATTGTAATGATGAAGACAAGTTGTGTTAAGAGAGTCTTATGTGGTAATGTTAAAATATAAAGCAAAATTTTGGTAGAAGAGAATATTGTAAAAGCAGTATATACTAGATTCATATCCTTAAAGTCAATGTGTATGTGTTTTGGTTTATTTACTTGAGAATATTTAGTTTAGTTTTACCACTTTGCTCATTTTCAAGATTAACAATAGATATACAAAAATAATTTTTTAATGCATCATGATGTAGATAGATTAGATTAGAATAGATTCAGGAAAACGTCAGATCTGATCCTGCCTCTGATACTTAGCCATAGGACCATGTGCAAATCATTGAGCTTATCTAAGCCCTAGGCAACACTCCAACCCTAAGTTATAGACAGATTATGAACTGCATTGGTGTGGGTAGTTCTTATACCCATATCACAGATCCTTGATGTATTGCTGTATGTTTATCTTTAAAACATATGTATTTAATAAAAGAGGAAATCCTGCTTGTTGATATATTTCAAGGATCCATGATTTCATCAGTGTGGGAGTTTACCCTTGTCTATGCAATTTGCAATCCCATTGTAACTTCGGTGGCCTTAATGAGTGACTGTGGCCAGTCTGGTGTAATGGGTCTCTCTGAGTTGGGCTGAACTGTTCCAGGGCTGGCGCCTTACAAGGGCGAAGCCTTCTAGAACTTAGGTTCACCTCAGTGAGTAGGACTTTGATGGAGGAATGTCCCAGAAATAATACTAAATTTTCAGATTTAGTAGCAAGGGAATAACTTGGATTTCTTGGAAACTGTGGTAATGGATCCTAAGCTGCAGCACCTCCAACCAAACTCTAAAGTTTAGGTGGGATGTATGTATGTTCGGTGAGTACCACCCTAAGTGATTGGGGGGGCTTATTGCCAGATTGGCTGAAGGCTAGTGTCTCTTGAAAACCACAGAGGGACTATGTCAGTGGATGGGATACCCACACCACAGAGATTGCAGGTCTTTGAAGTGATGAAGTAAGTTATAGCAAGGATATGTTTCTTTAAGGCATCTCCTGGGAATGGGACACAGGGACCTCAGAGGGAGTTAGTTTACAACTAGCCCTTCAATGCCACTGACCAGGCAAGCTCTGTGTGATAGGTGAAGCGGTACCAGTGCACCTTTGAGGGCTGCCCTCGCACCTATAGCACGGCTGGCAACCTGCGCACCCACCAGAAGACCCACCGAGGAGAGTACACTTTTGTCTGCAACCAAGAGGGCTGTGGCAAAGCTTTCCTCACCTCCTATAGCCTCAAGATCCATGTGCGAGTACACACGAAGGAGAAGCCATTTGAGTGTGATGTGCAGGGCTGTGAGAAGGCGTTCAACACATTGTACAGGTCAGTCCCCCCCTCCCAGCTTTGCGTGATAGATGTGTTTCTGAATGATTGTGTGTCTTCCTATCTCCTTGGAGAGGCAGGCAGCCAGGTGCACAATGTCGGATACAGTGGTCACCTTGGTTGTGTGTTCTGTGAGATAACAGATTTTCTTTGCTTCAAGGGAGGGTTGGGGGCCCTGGGAGATGATGCTGGGAAATGACTAGTGTAATCAAGTGGCATCTATGAAACTTTAAAACGGTGTGCTAATGAAATCTTTATACACTGAAATCATTTGACAAATCGATCCATTTTGCTGTGACACAGTTGACACGTCTTAACAAACAGCCAGATAGACCTTACAGAGTCCATAGAATACTTTCCCTGAAAAACTGGTTATCCATTGGTGCTGGAAGGGAGGATTACCCCCTTAATTTTGCCAGTTTGGTAGTAACGTTAGCCATAAACTCATCATTTTAAATGCACTCTGTTAGCAGTTTCTCAAGTATCTTTTTTGTAAATCCAGACTTTCATATATCTGTTGCTTCAGGTAAGGACATACCTGTATTTAGTTTTGTGTGTCACGGAGTGAAGTTTTTGCTTCTTGCACTGTCATTTTGTCCCTTGGCTCAAGACCTTGCTCTGTGGGACCGAGGCTTTGTAACTCTTTCTTGCCTTACCGTGGGGAGCTTCTTTCAACCACACTGAGAGCTGTCTGCTTTGGTTCTGAATGGGATGGTGATGGGGCTGGAGGTGAGACATCCTGACCCTTATTTTGAATCTTCTGCTTACTAATATAAAGCTGTTTCCCCTTCTCATCCCTCCCCTTGAGCAGTTTGCACATTTGTCTATTCTCCAAATCTGATCCTGCTTAGGATTGTTGGGGACCAGCTACTGTTAGAAGTAGGGTAGGGGAAGGGGGAGGGAGCATAGTAATAGCAAAAATGCAAATGCAGAGAAGGAATGTCAGGTGGCCAAGTTCAATATTGAAAAAACTGCAAGAAAGGGAATCCAGGGAATAATGCAGGTGCTGTTAGTTACTTGTTCACTGTTAATGCCAACAACCAGTCTCCTTTATGCATGTGTTGCCCTTCCCAGCTCTGTATCTTAAAGACATAGAGATATGTTGACATCTCTGAGAACAATCTGGAAATATCGTGGCCTGGCCCAGAAGGGTAGGGACTAAATTATGGTAAAGAGAATTTTCCTGGCTGTTTTGCAGGCTGAAAGCACACCAGCGGCTGCATACAGGGAAAACCTTTAACTGTGAATCAGAAGGCTGTAGCAAGTACTTCACCACGCTTAGTGATCTGAGGAAGCACATTCGAACCCACACAGGAGAAAAGCCATTTCGGTAGGTTACTGAGTCTGTCACCTCAAGGCCACAGAGCTCCTGATCACAAACCAGGTTTCTGCTACCTTCCTCCTTTTTTCAATTGGGGAAACTTCTTGTATTCCATCTACACCACAGTAGGAACATCATCTCCAGTACTGGCCACAAATGTCTCGAGGGTACACTTGTACTTGTTGAAGTCAGGGGGATGGGGATGGCTCCTAAAAACAGACTAGTAGTGAAAACAGCTCAAGTTTTGTATTTATTGCTTTGTATTATCTTATTTGACCATCACAGTAATCCTGTGAAGTAGGTCATATAGTGTTCATTTGATACGTGAGGAAACTGAAATGATTTAATAATAGTTAATATTTTGATAATTTAAGGTTTTACAAAGTACTTTATACATATTGCCTCTAGTGGATCCTCCCAAGAACTTTGTGAAGTAGGTGTTATTACAGCCTGGGGTCACACAATTCCCCTCAGCTTATTTTGGTCAAGATGGTGAACCAGCTTGACTTGATCAGGTTTGGATCTTCCAGGGCCCATGCAGACAAACATGTCCTTGGTGTTTGTGCTTGGCATGATTAAACTTTTATATGGTAGATTTTCAGGATTATCAGAGCTCGAAGAGACCATAGAGGTCCCTGAGCCCCAACCCCATCATTCCATAGGGAATCTGAAGGCTCAGAGGGGGGAAGGGACATCATGCTCATGGTCAGAGACTGGACTCCAGGATTGTTGTGTTGGTAAAAGTGCTAATCTCTTTTCTTTTGTCAGATGACTCAGTTTGTAAGAATGTGTTATAACTAACCAATTCTGACTGGTTTTATTTTTATTTCATGTTTAGGGCACTCATTTGTGTGAATTTTATAGTAGTCATCTCTAATTCATTCAATCACCAGATATTCATTAGATGCCTATTATGTGCCAGGCACTGGGATTAGAGAAAACTGAAACTAGTCCTTGCTATCAAGGTGCTTCCATTCTTTTGGGGGGTGTGTATGAATAATACAAAATAAAATGAAGGTAATTCAGGGAGGGGAGGACCAGGACTTGGATTGGACTGTGTGTGTGTGTGTGTGTGTGTGTGTGTGTGTGTGTGTGTAATGATTTCATATAGAAGGTGGTGCTTGACCTGATCTTGAAGGAAGTGGTGTGCTAGAGAAGATACTTGGAGTCAAGGAGACCTGGGTTCAAATCCTGCCTCAGATAGTGACTACCTGTGTGATCTTGGGCAAGTCATTTAACCTCTCAGTGTCTCAGTTTCCTCATCTGTAAAATGAAGGGGGTTGGACTTGATGACCTGAGATGGTTTCCAGATCTAAATCCGTGATCTTATGATCTGTAATCATGTGGTTCTGTCAGGCAGAGGTGAGGAGGGAGCATATTTTAGGCCAGGGTTGTAAAGATTTGTGGAAAGAATGTGGTGTGCTGTGTGTGAAGAACAGCAACAAGGCCAGTTTGGCTGGAGTGTAGTGTGGAGGTGGGGAGTAACATGGAATGAGGTTGGAAAAAGGTTGAGGCCCAGCTGTGCAGGGCTGTAAAAGCCAAATAGAAGAGTTTATATTTTATCCTAGAGGTACTAGGGAGCCACTGGAGTTTATTGAGTAGGGGAGGGATACGGTCAGATCCAAGTATGAGGCAAATCACTTGGGCAGCTGTGTGGATGAAAATGCCATTCTGTAAAGTAGTAAACGAAAAGTCTCACCCTGTCATAAAGTCCACAGCATTCACAACACCCACTGCTAATAGAGCTTTTCTCTCCTCTGTACCCAATTCCTTCTTATCCCTGATAGGTCACCGAGGCTTCATTCCACCACCTTCTCCGAAGTGTTCTCAGCATTAGTGTTGGTGCATACTTAAGTCATTGGTGGTAGAATTCACCCTTAGCTAATGGTTGCTGTTTCTTTGTGTTTAAATGACTTGTTCAGGTGTGATCATGATGGCTGTGGGAAGGCATTTGCAGCAAGCCACCACCTTAAAACACACGTCCGAACACACACTGGTGAGTTTTTTGTTTTTGTTTTTGTTTTTGTTTTTTTTAACTATAAATGTAATGACAGTAAGATTTTAGTTGTTTAGAAACATTATCTCGTTTGTTCTTCATGCTAGCCCAGTGTGTTAGGTGTCAGATTGTTTCTTCCATTTGATGGATAAGGAAATTGGGGTCAAAGACTTGCCCAGGGTAACAAAACTAGTAAGGAAGCAGAATTCAAACTGGAACCCAGGTCTTTTGATGCCAAGCTTTCTGTTGTTAATGGTTGACTACGTAATTGTGCAGTAGAGGGAGAGGCCTAGCCTAGTCTTCCCCCATGAAGACGTAATTTTCAAAGGTAAGATCATAGAACTTATAACTGAAAGAGACCTTGAAGAACATTTTGTTTGATACCCTCATTTTATAGAGAATGAAACAGAGGTTTGGAGAGAAGGGACTTACCCAAGGTCACACATAGCCTGACGATAGTGGAATTATGCTTGTCCTGACTTCCTTGGGGACCTACTGTTTGTATTCTGTCCTGTTCTTTCATCAGTAATAAATATCCCCAAGAGAGGGGAGGAAATGCAAGAGTTCCTACAAAGTAGAACCCAGGAAGAATTGCTCATCTGTTTGAACATTGGAATGCCAGGCTATGGTCAGCACTTTGTCCATTCAGAGTTTACAATGGGAAGTAGTTAGAACTTGAGGCAGAAAGTTTTCCATGTTGCTCCCTGCCCGGACACCGAGCGCCCACACGAGAATCGGGTTTCTTTTAGTTAGTTGAAGTGGGGGTGGGGAGCAAGCAAAATCCACTTGGACTAAAGCTAACTTAGGGTCCAAATAACTTTGTCCTCCCTTCAGGTGAAAGACCCTTCTTCTGCCCCAGCAACGGCTGTGAGAAGACATTCAGCACTCAGTACAGTCTCAAAAGTCATATGAAAGGTCATGATAACAAAGGACATTCATATAATGCACTTCCAAATAGCATGTCTGAGGTATGACATTCTTTGTTCCCTTTCCAATACTTTGATCTCTGTAATACAGGCTGCTTGCTTAGCTGCTTTATGTAATATCAAGGTAAACATTTTTTTTGTTTGTTTTTTAATTAGTTTATTTTGAATTATCAACAATCACTTCCATAAGCTTTTGAGTTTTAAATTTTTCTCCCCATACCTCCCCAAGATGGTGCGCAATCTGATATAGGCTATACGTATACATTCCTATTAAACATGTTTTCACATTAGTGATGTTGTAAGTAGAATTAGAACCAACAGGAGGAACCACCAGAAAGAGGAAACAAAACACAACAGAAGAAAAAAAAATAGCAGATAGCATGCTTCAATCTGCATTCAAACTCCATAGTTCTTTCTTCTTTGTGGATAGCATTTTCCATCATGAGGCCTTTGGAGATGTCTCAGATCCTTGTATTGCTGAAAAGGGCTAAGTCTATCAATATTAGTGATCGCACAACGTGGCTGTTATTGTGTACAACGTTCTCTTGGTTCTGCTCACTTTACTCAGCATCAGTCCATACAAGTCTTTCCAGGTTTTTCTGAAGTCAGCCTGCTCATCATTTCTTATAGCACAATAGTATTCCATTACAATCATATACCACAACTTGTTCACCCCAATTGATGGGCATCCCCTCAACTTCCAATTCTTTGCTGCCACAAAAAGAACTGCTATAAATATTTCTATGCATGTGGGTCCTTTTCCCATTTGTATGATCTCTGTGGGATATAGCCCTAGAAATGCTATTGCTGGGTCAAAGGGGTAAACCTGTTTTAAAGCTTGTTCTTTCACCAAATTTCTGTTGATGAGAGGGTAGCAAACTGTCAAGATGGATGTGCCTTTTGATGAGGGAAGGAATCCAGAAATTCATCTAGATTCTGTTTCCAAGGACTCCTATTTATATTATACTTCATGATTTACAAAGTACCTCCCTCACATAGCCATGTGAGGCAGGTAGTAGATTAAGATCTTCTTTTATAGGTTCAGGAGCATGTTATAAATGTCAAGTGACTCACCTTGATTCCGCCTTGATAATAATGGGAAGATCTTGACCCCCCCATCCCAGTGTGTGATGTCTGCTGCTCTCTCTACTCCTTCCCTTCCCTGGTTGACTGGGGCTCATTCTGGGCCTTTGTAAAATGAAGCTCTTGACTCTTTGCTGCTTTCATGGGGCTACTCTGTGATTTTTAATGCACTAACTTTTAAAAATATTTTTTATTATTTTTATGTGTCACATATATTTTCAAATCTGTTTTTCTCCTCCCCAGAGAGGAGGTTGTAAGAATGAAAGGGGGTGGGGGTGGGGAACAGTTCAGCAGCACTAACTAGGACTCTTGCTGCCTCCACTAGTACATGTTGAGGCCATGTCCGTAGTTTCCCTATCTCTGAAAAGAAGGGAGCGAGGTGTATGTTCTTTAGGTCCAAGCTTGGCCGTTATAACTACACAGCCTTCAGTGTCACAGAAGGCAGCAGGTCACTGACTTCCTGGGGTGTCTGTTGGTCCTTGTTAGTCCTTCAGTTTGTCTGTAGACTCTCCCTTGTTCTGTTCATGTTTCTAGTATGGGAGGGTTTATAAAGTGCTTCAGAAGACTCTGATTTGTTGTGCTCATTCTCAAGAGGGCAGAACCAGGAGCTGGAAACTGAAGGGGCAGATCTGTTTAAAATGAGAGCCACTCATAAGTGTTCTGCTTCAGGAGATGTTAAGTAAATACCACATCTTTGGAGGTTTTCAAACAGGTTTGGATGGGGACTGTCAATCAACAGACATTTTTTAAAGCATTTACTATGTGCTTGGCATTGGGCTAAGTGTTGGGCATACAAAGAGCTTATGAGCTTCCTGAGGGAAGGGACTTTTTTTGCCTTTCTTTGTATCTACAGTGCTTAGCCTAGTGCCTAGCACATAGTAGGTGCTTAATAAATGTTTGTTGATTGACTAATGTAATGGAGGAGACAATATTTGCATAGATACAAACTAGATTCATAGAGTAGAAGGGAGGTAAGCTTAGAGGGGAAGGTTCTAGCATCTGGGGGCACCAAGAAAGTTCTGCAAAAGGTTGTGTTTGATCTGAGTTGTCTCAGAGATGGAGGAGAGCAGGGAGAGCATTTATTGTAGGAAGGACCTATGTTGAGGTCCCTCCTAATTCTAATATTCTGTGACTCATTATCAGCGTTTCATCAAGCTCAGTCCCAGAATGTTGGCTCCGTGTAATGACTCATTCTGACCACAGCAATTTATGAAGTGCATCGTCTTACGAGGGGTGGAAGTGCCTTATGAGGGCTGGAAGTGTTAGGACCTGCAACAGTGGAGAGAGCCCTCGCCCAGATGAAATCATGACTTTTTAGAAGTCTCTCTCCTCCAAAGCAGGAGATTGCTTTTTGTGGTCATAGGTAGAGTCTGCTGGGTCATTAGCTGTATTGAAGTCATTCACAGCTCCAAACATCTGAGAACTGCTGACCAGAAGCACAGCTGTTCATATTGTGCTATGGAAACCTATCTCAAGCCTATTTTTATAAAGGGTTAGTCAGGTTTATAATTAAGTGACTTTCTTTTTGCTAACTGAAGGAAGCCCCTGTGGCTTTGGAGTGATGCTTGCTCCTGAGAAATGCATCTATAAGTGCTGATTTGGGTTTTTTCCCAACACTGCAGGACACAAACCACTCACTTTGTCTGAGCGACTTGAGCCTCAAATCCAAGGATTCTGAGCTACGAGAAAATTCCAATACAGTAAGTAGAATTGTCATCCATTGAGATGTATGGGACCGAGAGCAGTGTCAAAAAAACCAAAACCAAAAACAGGCTAGTATTGGCCTTCCTCTGGACGTGGTTGACCTCCATTCTTTCATCCTGGCTATTTGCCTTTCTGTGCAGTTGTGCTCTTGGATTCCCAGGGCATTGCCTGTCCAACCAGAGGCTTCTCTGACTTGGTGTCCATCCCCCCCCCCTCCCCCCCCAGTAATTTACAACTTTTATTCAGCAAACATTTGTAAGGGCCTATTATGTATTAAGTAGGTATTTTACATGATTGTGTGCTTTTCAGTGATTGATTTTTGTGACATTATGTTGAAAGAAAGCTTTGACCCACCGTTTCCTCTAGAAAAGAGGCATTTTTAGCCTCAGGTCTGATGGCTCTAATTTGCTCTGTTAGGATTAGGAATGTTCCCACCATCCCAATGAATTCTTGACATGTTTTCACAAATCTTCAGTTAGTGCTTATTTGATACAGTTCTTAGAATTATACTAAAGTCCCTCTTCCTTTTGAACACTTGATTTTTTGGGTGTTTTTTTTTTCCCATTTGAAGACGTCATGTGGAGTGGCAATGGGCCAAAAAAAATCACCTCCCCCTTGATGAGCCCTCTGCCTGTTGCTGGGCTTATCCTTGGCCTCAAGAGCCTCTGCCAAATCTTTGGCTCAGGCAGGCCTGCCAGCACATGTGTTCTTTCGGCACAGCCTTGGAGAGCCCAGGATTCCCGCTACCCCACAAGAGTCGTCAGAGGAAGGCTTGGCCATATGTGGTATGGTACAAAATATATAGTCATTAACAACATGGCTGAAGATATTCAAGTAGACTGATGGTCTAGATGACCATGGGTCAGGGATATGATGAAAGGGATTCAACACTGGTAGGAGATTAGACGATGCTGAGGTGCCTAAATATCTTGGATTCCAGGATCCTCTTATTATCTCTCAGATCATCTTAAGTGGCCCTAACTATGGCTTTGCCTTACAGAAGAATGTTTTCTGGAGCCCTGAGGCCATCAGGCAGGGTAGATAGTAGGCACTGGACTGGTGAACACCCTCTTCTAAAACAACTCCCATGAAGTGATAGAAAAGGTCTACCCCTCCCTGCGAGATTGCTTGACCCTAATAAGCTCCTTCCTGATTGATGAAGATCATAGGAACAATGAAGCCAATCTGGTGCTTGGAGGTCCCTAGCAAAGAGGCAAGAGAGAGATTGATTTCCACTATGTATCTGGAAGACATCGAGAGTGTTACAGAAATACACCTTGGATAGGCTACGTGGTGGAAAAGCCAGGTCCCTGCTTCATGCTCTAGAACAGGCTGACGTGACTCTTGCTGCATGGGATATAGAAAGAACAGTGGACTGGACATTTGGAGACCTGGGTTTTAGTCTCCGCTCTGCTGCTAACCTCCTTTATACCTGTAGGCAAGTTACCCAGTAATGATTACAGTCCTAGGATTGTAAGTTTAGCATTGGAAAGGATGTTAGAGATCATTTAGTCCAACTTGATAATTTTACAGTTGAAGAAACTGACCAACAGAGTAGGAGTGACTCCTCAGGGCTACAGAGAGAGGTATGGTGAGAGGCAGAGGAGGGGCAATATGGAGTGGAGGGGGGAGAAGAGAGAAGGAAGAAGCCCCAAGCTAGAATTGAAAGGCAGATTTCCAAATGCAGCCTTCTTTCCACCGTACCTTCTTCAAAGGTCCCATCTTGTTGCAAAGGCCATGCTTTTCTTGGGGCTCTGACAAGTGTTAGTAGAGAGCATTCCCTTTTATTCCCTTTTATTCCCTTTCACATTTTAGCACGTTTCCTTTCCTAGACACATGGCCAAGACCTTAGCACAATTTCACCAGCAATCATCTTTGAATCAATGTTCCAGAACTCAGATGATACTATCATCCAGGAAAACAAGCAGACAGGTTTGTTCCTTAACTGATCATGAGTTTGTTTAGGGGGGTGGATTGCATGCTTGGTGTTGGTTCTCTCAGGTGGGGTCTGTCAGCTCACTGACCTCATCAACCCTTTTCAGAAAGCCAGGGATTTTTGAAATCCTCCTCCTTAGAGCTGTTATACTTGAAAGGTCCAGCTGGCTTTTTTTTTTTTTTTAGGAAGAATGGGACTTGCCCAGGGCCCATCACATCCATCTTTGAGGAAGAGGCAGAGGCAGATTAGGGCCCCAGACACGTCAGTGTTACTGACCTGGACTCAGTTCTCTGAAGAGCCTTCTCTCCAGGGTCAGCAGGTCTGCTTATTGCTCCTGCTCTAGAGGGGCAGGCCAAGGGGTGGAAGCCCAGGATGTTCCTAAGCAAAGCTTCAGGACTTGAGATTTTTCTGCTCAGGCAGAGCCTCAGATTTCAGGAGGTTGCCAGAGGAGCTTGTGGCCTTGGCACCTTTTCCTGAGGTGAAAAGCGGAAGCCGTCTGTAGTCGGGGATGCTTCAAGGGGCTGTGACTGCCTTGGGTGCCCCAGTGATTGCTCGGTGTGTGTTGGGGTGGGGAGGGCCAGGCTTGGGAGACTCAGTGCATACATTCTTATTTCTTTTTCTTGCCAGCTGCCTTGATTGAAAGTTTTAATGGTGATACAGAGTCAGTCACCGCTGTTCCACCCTCCACGGGAGATTCAGCATCTTTATCTCTTCCACTTGTACTGCAGCCTGGCATCTCCGAGCCTTCTCAGTCTGCACTACCTGCCTCCACACCGCCTGCTCCTCCTCTTCTGACTGCTCCCTCCATAGGAACTGGTTCCCAGCCACCTGCATTTGGAACCCACCCTGCTATTTTGCAGCCTCCAGAAGGGCCAGTTGGCCACAGCACACAGTTTGCTGCTAATCGCCAAGAGTTTCTTCCGCACCCTCAGCCACCGCCGACCCTTGTGCCAGGACTTTCTGTCGTTGCCGGGGCTCCCCCGGTAACAGCGGCACCACCAACTACCACTGAGGCCGTGCCAGCTCTGGTTCAGACTCTGCCTCTAGGGGCCACTCCTGTTCTGACGAGCAATCCCACCATAACCATCACACCAACTCCCAGCACGGCTATTCTGCAGTCCAGCATAGTGATGGGAGACCAGAATCTACAGTGGATCCTCAATGGTGCAACTGGCCCTCCCCAAAACCAAGAGCAAATTGTGAGTAGCAAACACTGACTTATGTGAAAATGGAAGGATTTGTACTTGAAACAGTAGAATCCTTGAATCCTCATGGGAAGGAGACCTTCCAGAGCAGCTATGTAAGAAGCTCCTTGAAATCAGGGCTGGTTCCCTTTTTTGTTGTATTCTTGATGTCTAGCATGGTGCCTGGCACATAGAAGGTGCTTCAATCAGTGTTCATTGATTGATTATTTGATCAGCTAGTCCAATCAAATTTTATAGATGAGACCTCTTGGAGAGGTTTCAATAACTTACACAAGGTCACAGGGGGTAAATTAGATTGCAGGTAGTAAATATCAGAGCTGAGATTTGAACCCAGGTCTTTCAACTCTGAATTTAGTGATCTTTGTACTGGGCTCCAAAATCTTTCATTAGAGCGTTATTCAAGAACATATTCTTACTCAGTTTTTCTATGATAGGGGGATGTAAATCTCAGGGAACATTGGATTAGAAGGTTGCAAAGACAACATCTTTAAGTTTAGCTCTAGTTATTTGAAGGAATCCCCTGCTTTTGGTTTATTCCCTTCACATACAACCTGAAAATGACTCTCATGGAACATGTTTCCTCTCTGAGACAAAGTCAGGCTGCTGGAAAAGACTGACTCTTATATCTACTCCAAGGACCCAGAGGACAGCATCTGCCCCGGCCTTTCAGAACTTTCCTGAAAGTGTTTTTATAAAATCTTCCTGCTGTAGAGGCTTGTTGAAACCATCTAATGCCATCCTTCCCTGAATCCATGTCCTTGATAAGTGGTCTTCCCATCCTCCGTGACCCTCACAGTGTTATTGGCAGGCTGGTTGCCCACACAGTGAACATTCAGAAACACAGATGGGCATGGCCTCCACTTGGGGGGATTCTGATAGCTTGGTTTCTGGGCAGCAGGAATTGGTGGGGGAAGGACTGGCTTCTTTGTACATCTAGCCTGTTTTGGTCACCATAAATGTGATTTTATTTTGTTTGTTTTTTTTTCCAGCAACAAGCTTCTAAGGTAGAGAAAGTGTTTTTTACCACTGCAGTACCTGTCGCTAGCAGTGCAGGTAAGTGTACTGCCTTTTTCTTCCCAGAGAAAGTAAACCCCTTATCGTAAGTGGTTGACTTGTTGACTTAGCTAGCTTTGCAGCTTTATTATATTTCACTAGCATCACTCAACTCAGCATTCTATCCTGCTTGCTTATTAGAACCTAAATGCTCTTCTTTTTCCATTGGTAAAACTTGAAAAGTTCTGTGCTTGTGCCTTCAACCTGGTAATTTTGAGTTTTATGATGGAAGCAGGTTCTTTCTTTGGCAGAGCCAGAAAGGTTGTGAATCTGTTTATTGTTGAGGAAAGGATGAGTGTGAACTCCTTTGCTTCTCTTCTGGTTTCCCTGGGAATTAACCCTTTGGTCCTCAAACCTCCCTTTCCCATGAAGCCTAGCCAAAGATTGTACACACATCAGACTTTGGCTATAATTACCACCATTCTTTCTTAAGTGATGGCCTTTTTTGCTGTGTATGTTATGAGATGTTCTGTTATCTGTTATCTCATTTGATCCTTACAGTAGCTGTGTAAAGTGAATAGTACACATGTCATTCCTTGGGGCTTAGAGAAGGGAAGTACTTTGTGGAGGGTCACATTAGAGTTAGGGATAGAGCTTGTAACTGTAACCTCAGTCTCTGGCCTTCTAGTCCTACTGGCTCTTCCCACTTCCCCGCTGCCTCCCAGGTAGAAGACAGTGACCGTACCTGCTTCCCTGACACTCAGCCTGTCCTTGTATGTGAGAGGCATTCGAGGGAGTGGTTAACCTTTTAGTTACAGACAAGGCTTATCTTACAGTGTAGAGGCAGTTTCCTTACTTTACCTTACCTTTCCTTACCACACCTGATACCTATGAAACTGCAGGTCAAAAAAAAATCGCCCTAAACAAGCAGTAGCAGCAGAGCTACAACTAAAACCAGATTTCCAAATCCAGCACCCGAGAAAGTTCTTAACCTGCTGAAGTCTGTGATGGCCCCTTTTCAGAATGAGGAATGTTACATTTTAGTTTACAGTCTATTGAAGTTTCTGGAGCCCAGGTTAAGAACCCCTGCTCCATGCTTTCCCAGTAGAGCAGCCACCATTCTTCGTCTTTGCTCTTTCCCAGGGAGCTCTGTGCAGCAGATTGGCCTCAGTGTTCCTGTGATCATCATCAAACAGGAGGAGGCCTGTCAGTGCCAGTGTGCGTGCCGGGACTCTGCCAAGGACCGAGCTGCTGGCAGTGGCGGCAGCAGCAACAGCCAGAGGAAGGGCTGTTCCTCACCGCCTCCTCCAGAGCCCAGCCCTCGGGTTCCTGATGGCCCATCTCTCCATCTAGCCCCCCAGACTTTTCCCTCTTCTACTCCATTGTCATCCTCCTCCATCTCCCCTTCTGGCAGCCGGAGCAGACAGGCAGAGAACCCTTCAGACTCTCAGACTGAGTCATTAAGTGCCATGGACGTATCCGAGTTCCTGTCCCTCCAGAGCCCAGACACCCCATCCAACTTGATTCCCATCGAAGCACTGCTGCAGGGGGAGGAAGATATCGGCTTAACCAGCAGCTTTGCTAAATGAAGCGCCCTTGGCTCGCTCGCTTGCTTCTGAGAAGAAAGCCGAGCAGAGCTACACAGAACAGATGGCCTCCTTCTGGAGGTCAGGAGTTTGAAGGATGAAGAGGTTTGCTGTTGGGAAGTCATACTTCTCAGACATCATTTCTTTATTCCCATACCAGGAATGTCCATTTTAAGGAACCGATCTTTGGAAAAAAAAACAACAACAACAAAAACAAAAAAAAAAACACAGAAAAAGCTAAGTTATAAATGAACTATTTTGGCTGCACTGTATGTCACTTTTGCATATTGTCATGTGAACATGGAAATTAAGGTTACTCGTATGCATAAAAATTCTAAATTGAAAGGGGTGTGGTTACCATCAATCTTAGATTGTTTATTACTTGTATTGGGGCATTTGCAGTTTGGGCAGTGTAGTCTCATTACAGCTCCCAGGTGTCTATTTTTCCTGGGTAGATTTGAGACTAAGCCACAAACTGAAATGCGGGCCAGTGACCCCAAAGAGGGGAAAGAGTGGTAGTAGAGGAAGAAGCTGTGTGTGTTGGGCAGGACTCAAGTGTGCTTGGTGTGTGGCAAGGAGCCTCAGGGAAGGCTGAGGCCAGTGGCTACAGAGGATACAGGGACCTGGAGAGCCTGATGTTTGGTGTGGGGCCCAGGCAGGGCACTGACTTGTGTTGGCTGGAAGACCAGCACTAGGATGTCATGTGTGTTCAGGGTGGACATGAGCAAGGTGGTCATGGTTTCTTTATCTCCTTGGCTTTTCCAGGATCTCTCTTGGCTATTGGGAGCTATAGGTTGTAGTGACTTTCAGGAAGGGAAAGGATCCCTGTTTGTACCTTTGAGCCGACTGCCATGTTTGGTGTAGAGTCTCTTTGTTGACTTTTACCCTCTCTTGGGCCACTTGACCTTTGCAGAGCAAAGGTGGGCCGACTTTGTCAAGATGAGGTGAGAGCTGAAGGAAGTCTTCAGATGGAGCCTGGGGAGGCTGCCCTGCTTGGGGTCCTGGTCCAGCGAATCAGCTGCTTCCTGTCTGGTTTTGCCCTGTATCCTTACTAATGCAAACGAGTATAATTTCTCTGTTGACATGTGCAACATAGCTTAGTAATTTGATATGAAAACTATGATCTTCTAACCTACTCAGGGTAAAGTAAAGCAAAATTTTAAAAAAAAATCCCCCTTCCACCAAAAAGCCTGAAGTGTTGCAATAAGGTTTTTTTTTTTTTCATTTGGAATGTTTTGTTATGTTGCATTATATAAAAAAAGAAAAAAAAGCAAAAAAATGTTGATCTTTATAGAATTTTATCCACTTCTCTCTGGCTATGGCTCCAAGTCATTTCATTTAAGAACAATATCTCATAGTTTTTGTTGTTTTATGTCAAAGGGCTCTATTGACTTAGTCATAAGAGTGGTGACATCTTTACCCATAGAATTCAGAAATTTAGTTCCACCCAGTAAATAGGCTGGGCTTTCTGCGTCCTCTGTAGTCTTTTTCCTTCCTGCTTCCTATGTGGAGGGAATAGGATGTCCTATGAGCCAGAGTATACTGCAGACCCCATATATTTAGGCCGAGGACAACTAAGAGTTTACCTTCTTTCTTCTTCCAAGGGCTTGAATTCCTCATTGACCCCTAGCCACCAATGACCACAAAGATATATTTGCCTCTTTCGTTTCCCAAGCCAGCATTCAGGGACAGCCATGTAGGTGCCCAGGGCAGTCAGTTTGATCTCAGTTTGACTTCAGACATCCTCATCAGGATGTTCAGAAATTCCATGCCCCTCCCCCTCTCCCTACCTCACCCCAGAAAAGTTGTTACTGTGGTGAGGAGAAAGATAGGTTTAATCAGGGGAGTTATTTGCCTTTCCAGGAGCAATGAAGCAAAGGCTGGAAAGTAGTTGAAAAGGGGAGTAGATGAAGTCTTTCTCTCAGAAAAGGGTGGGGGGGCTTCCCGTTACTGCAATGCGGTACGTTCAGTAATATCATTTTGTGTATAGGAGTCTCAATAATTTGATTGCAATGGAGAGGCTTCCTTGGAGCAGCTGAGCCTACGCTCTCTCTGCAACTGTCCATGCTGTTTTATTGACAGCTCAAAGACGCCCTCCCTCCTCCCCCTCGCCCTGTCTCCACACACACACCTTTTACAACTGGGACCATCCTGCTCAGGTCTAGAGGGGTGGGGGAGGAGCCACAGAGTTCTGGGCTGCACCCTCCCACCCCATTCTGAATCTGGATTCAGGCCTGGACCCAGAAACATTGAAAACTGGCCCTTTTGATAGTCACATCATTATTTTATAGATGGTTTTCTAGGTGCCAACTCTTGTCATTTTCAGAGATCTGCCTATGCTGAGCAGGGGACCACCTGAGCACAGGAGGAGGAGAATTGTAGAAAAGCCATGCTCTGTGGCTCAGATGAACAGACTTTTCCAGTTGAACAAGTTCAGGTTTTGTCACGTGGTTATGACATTAGGATTTGGTCAGGCAGATCACAGAAACCCCACAATCACTAAACAACAAGAAGTTGTCCAGATTACAGTGATCAGAGTTCTTAAATCCATTCAGCTTTTGATAAATCAGGAATTCCCTTAAAATGGTAGTGATGATAAGCAAACTTGTAAGGCAGGGTCCTTCACCTGAGAGGGCAGTCTTCTCTTCCAGTCTCTTCAAGGTTCCTATGGATATAAAAGAAACTCCCTTCTTGTCTACATGAACTCTGGGCTGGGCATCCTCTCTAAGCTAGGCCCCTAACAAGGGTAGGGTGCCTTGGACCCAGAGAGGAGCAAGCTCAGAGTTGAACTGGGACCAGAAAGACCCTTAGGTGGGAGTTTGGTTTCTTAAACTTGTGAGACTGGGGTCCCCATAGAGACTTCAGAGGCGTTATAGACTTTAGAAGAAAAGGCTGCACCTATAGATTGGAATTGCTCGTGGGCTTCATGGCCTAGAAGGGTAATTGAGACATGCCTTATCTCACTGCTTCTTTGATGGTTGCTTAATATCGTGGATTGGAGTTTATAGGCTGAGGTGGTTGGCAAGGAAAGTCAGCCTTGGCGGGCACCACCAAGCTGCCTTAAACTGTGTTCTCAAACTGGACTGTGCTCCAGATTCAGTGACAACCAGCACTGCCGGTCCTCAGAGGTTGTGTGTATGTTTGTGTGTGTGTGTGTGTGTGTGTGTGTGTGTCATTGTGTGCATGCATGCAAGCTTGTGTGCTTGTGCCCATCCATGAAGAGTCTCCTTCTGGAATAAGCAAAAAAAGAGGGGGAGGGAATATGATGGGGAGAGCCCCTCACTGTGGGGCTGGCTGTGTGTGGCTTCACAGCTGCTCATCTCTTGGGGAACCGCTGGTTTGGTCGCTAGGGTTGGGGTTATTTATTGAGTTCTGCCTTTTCCAGAAGGAGTTCATGGTACATAAGGAGGGAGACATGAAGTGTAGAATCCTCAAGGTGTCAGAGGACCCCAGGGAGGGAACCTCTGGGTGTACCTATGGCTTGGAGGGTCAGGATGAGGACCTACAGACTGGTTTGGAATAATGGAGGCTAAGGTTTCATTGGAGAGACTTGGTACAATGCTGAATGTTTCTAGAGAGATGAGTTTGCAGAACCTTGTACTGGTATATTAAAGAAATAATAAAAATTAAAAAGCACTTTAGGTTATGTTATCCTTAACCCGATTGCTGCAATTTCTTTTGTATATGTATTTTCCACAAAGTTTTATTTTTTTTCTCTGAGAAAATGGAGGTGTGAAGAGAAAAGCACTTACCTTGGTGCAATACTTGTAGTTTGGTGGATGTTACCCCATGCAGACCCTGCCTTGGCCCAGGCTTGGTGTTGCTCAGTTCCACAACATGGTGCCCTGTCTGTAAGGAAACACTATTATGCATTCCTAGCAACTAACTATGAAATCTATGCAAACCCTCTCCCTGTTCCCTGGGCTGAAAGGAGGAGTGGGGCTGTCCTCCGAAGAGCTGCTCATCACTTTTCCCTTGGCCTGTTTGGAGATCAGCCCCCTACGCAGACAGCCTCTTTTCAGCTGCAGTTCATTGTCTTTCTCCTGCCCTGGGAGGGCAGTGAGAAAAGCCTAAAGGGAAGGGACAAGTTGGTCTTGGGGCAGAAACTTTGCACCTTCTAGACTTTTATATTGGTAATCAGGGCCATTGTCTTGTTATAAAGACTCCTACAGAGTCAGGGAATTCATTGGATTTTTTAACTGCAGCAGCACGTTAAATGTCTTACTGGACTTCCAATCACAAATATTTGTATTGAGGAAGAAGGAACCATTCCCAGCTCTGTGGTATGTAGCTCTCCTCTTCCCTTCTCCTCTTTGTTCACAGAAGGAAACTCCCTTGGTGCTTGTTGGCTACAGTAAACTGGGCTGTACTATTCACCTCGGCCCTGTAAGCTGATTTATCTGAGGTGGAGGACGGCCCTTAATCCCTTGATTTCATCTTCTCATTGGAAAGTTAGTTCAGACGAGAGGTTTCAAAGTAAAATTCCAGCCAAAACGGGGACTGTTTGCTGTAGAGCAAATATCCAAGTGACTTCTACTATGGGCAAGCTAGGAAGCTGACCTTTCCTCCTTTTGAGGAAGGGAGGGAGAGAGCAAAAGGAAATGATACCTATATTTCTGATTGGTTAAGTCTTCATTTGGAATGTTCCCTTTGACATATTTGGAGGGAAATTTTTCCCAGTGTGATCCAGAGTTTTTAAGGTGATGATTGTGGGCTGGGCTAATCCTAATTTTTGGTATTTTGTCTCACTGTATCTCCTCTTCTACAGTTGGATTCTGTCTGCACTGAAAATACAAATTAAACTGGATATTGATGTCAGAATGTATGAAGTCTAAGCTCTTGTTCTTGTCTCCGGATGTCTAAGCCTGACCTGTTGTGTTCCCAGCAGTCTGCTGGGTTTCTTCCACAAAGGGCCCTTTACACTCAGTGCAACTTCTGCTGTTCTGTTACAAGAAACTTTTTCATACGACACTTTTCAGCAGAATCGGGCAGGGCTGGGGGCAGGAGGTGTGGATGATTTTTTGTTTTAGTTTTTCTCAATATCCTTGTTACCCCAACTGTGGTACAAAGTCACAGCCTTCTCTTGGCCTCTTTCCTTTCCTGTCCTTGTGCCTGCAGCTCTTTCTGCCTGAGTTCAGAGTTCACTACACAACCAATGTTGTAGTATTCTGGAGAAAGAGTGTTATTACTGGGGAGTAGCAGGCTCCTTGGGGGTGGGGTGGGCTGTGGGAAGACTCCTAGCTCTTGTTTGGGAGGAGGCCAAGAGGAGGCCTTCTGCTGTGACTCCAGCCTAGATCATCCAATCAGGCACTGAGACTCTCCGTTGTTTTCACTTCTGCCACACTTACCATAGGCCCAAGCTTTTGGTAATGGTTTTTAAAATCCCGATTATGTAAAGGTCTATATCAAAGGAACTTATTAACATATGAAATATGGGAACAACTGACTTCCACTGAGCAATGTGAAGATGTTAGTTACAGGTTCAGTACTTCCAAAGGAAGAACCCTCCAAACCCAAAAAAACAAGTAAATATGAATTTGTATTTTTGAAGAATGTGAAATAATGGTGTTTGCTTAATTGCTCATTTTGTATAAAGTTAATATTGTACTTTACAAATCTGCTAAGAAGTGGAAATTTAACTTTTTGGAATTGAAAAAAGCAATATTAAATACTAATGAAATCCTAATTAAATGCTTATTTAAATTTGGTAGTGTCAGTGGCATTTTTTCACTTAAGTGATGCTGTCTTCCAAATCCTGCAACCTCAGTCACACTGTTGGATGAAAGTTTACGGGCCTCTGCCAAATAAACCTTGCCTTTTTCTGGGAGACATCAGTAGCATCCACTCTACCACTTAAATCATCACAGAGCTGTTTGAGGTTGGAAGCTGGGTAACAGCTTGGGTCTGAAGTGCTCCCCATCTCTTAGACTGGGGGCTCATACGATCAACACAAAACTGAGAGTTCGGGGGCCCAAGGGAATGGGAACAGCTCCAGCTGCTGACCATGAGGGGAACTGGGACAGTTGGGGGTGGTGGTGAATACAGGGACTCAGATCGTTGAGGGCAGCAGCTTGATCCCAAGTGATTAACTCACTGGAGGATGGGAAGAGAGGAAGAAACTCCACCTGATTCCAAGTCATGTGTGATCAGCCATTCAGGAGAGGGTGGGTTGAAACCAGTCGCTCAGATTGTTTTTGTGAGGCCGTATGCCCTCCATCCCTTCACCATAACAGCTCCCTCCGTGGTCCAGAGCCACACTTTGGACCTTCAGATCAGTTACATCCCTGGGCACCTAAGGCAGAAGTTGCAGAAGTGCCCCTGAGAAAATTTTCACTGGCCTCCCCACCCTCCCCTCCTTTGTTAAGGCCCCTAGGAGGGCAGCCTCTGCCTCTGCCTTTTTGTAGATTGTCATACTCTTCCTGAATTCCAGATGGAGAGTGGAGGTTGGGGGATGGTCAAGGGCAAAGAGGCAGGTGAGAACATAGCTCTGAGGAGGGAGCACTAGAGATGAAACAGTTAAAACCTAGGTTATAGCCTTTGTTCTGGGAAGCATGGCAGCTCTTAAGTGAGATTATTTTAGCCAGAATCCCCTCCCCCCCATCTATACTGTAACCATTACATCATCTTCCCCAAAATTCACCCATCTTCTGTTGAGGACATCACCATCTCTGTGGTCACTCCATTTCTGACTGCTCCCTTTTATCCCACTCTGCCACTTCTCATATCCATCCCCTTCTCTCACAGCTGCTACCTGAGTTCATGCCCCCTTCATTTCTCCCGTCGATTCACCTCTTCCAGAAGCAGTCCTCCATGCTGCTGCTGCTACCAAATAGACTGTGTGCTGTAGTGGCTCCTTACCAACACTGAGCAAGTGTTTCATTTTCATCCCATCCTTTTAAAATTTATTTTTGTGTAAGTTTTTAAAAGTACATAACTATTAGTAGAGGGGCACAGCAATATACTTTTTCAGTCTTATCCAGGTGGCTTTTTAAAATTAAAAAATTTCCATTTATCAAGTATTTTTTCCTTCTCCCATATATTCAAGCAAAACAAATGCCTATATTGGCCATGTCCAGAAAAACACATATATGCAGTTTGTGAATAAGTGAATATACAGATACTGGGAAGGGACTTAGCATTTCTGTAGTGTCTACTATGTGCCAGGCACTCTACAAATCCCTTGATCTTCACTACAGTCCTGTGAGATTGGTGCTGTTATCCCCATTCTAGTTTGAGAAAACAGGCAGATGGAGGTTAAGTGACTTGCCCAGGTTAGAGAGCTAAGAGATTGAGGCTGGATTTAAATTCAGGTCTTTCTGACTCTAGGCCCTGCAATCTGTGGGGCGGGCACCACCCATCTGCCTAATTAATGTCCTTGTCTGGGTTCTTGCTTGAAAAAAAATTTGTAATGATAGGCTCACTCATTCAAAAAAGTTGGGAGACCACACTGGTTTAGGAGAATCGCCCAAGAAACATGGCAACACAGATCAATTCAACATGCATTTATTAAGTGCCCAGCACAGTTCAGAAGTGATGGGACCCTCAAAGAACTTAACAGTTGAATGAAGGAATACACATAAAAGGGAGATGAATTGGGGGAGGGGGGTTGGTTGGAGGTCCTATGGAGATGAGCTCACCACACAGCTAGAGGAAGAAAGAAGGGAATGGTTTGTTTGCAGGGCCTCCTTCAATGGGAGCTTCTGGGAGGAACCACCCAGTTTGAGAAGCAGCAAGGTTGGTGGGTATTTCCAGTGTGAGAAGTCCAGGGGTGAAGAGGTTTCTATGGCATGGTACAGAGTGTTGGGGGAGGAGCTGGTACAACCTGGAGAACCTTTTCTGCCTTCTGTAGCAAGGCTGGGGGCCCGTGCAGCCGAGGGACGGGTCTGTACCATGGATATAGCCCCTAGACACCAAGGTTCCAGGACTATCCTGGCAGCAGCAGAGGAGTGTGGCCAAAAGAACATGAAGTTGCTGTTGTTCAATCACAATCAGGGTGGTGAATGTGAATTTTGTCAATTGTTCGGCACCTTTCGCCCTTGGCAGGTGTCTCATTGGCCTTACCCTGGTTACACCCTGGCACAGGCCTTTCACAGAGGTGTAGACAGAATCCAGAGTAAGCACAGTAGATGTCACTGGGCAAGTCAACCAACTTCTGTTTGCCTCAGTTTCCTCAACTGCAAAATGGGGATAGTTAATAGCATCTGTCCCCCAGGGTCGTTGTGAGGACGAAATGAGATAATATTAGTAAAGTGCTTAGCACAGTGCCTGACATGCTTAATAGATTCTTGTCCCTCGCTCCGAGCCAAGTGACCCGCCCAAGCTTCAAGGCCTTCTAACCCCGCCCCAGGCCCAAGGCCCAGCCCCTTTTTTGCCAGCCCCCTCCTTGCCCCGCCCCTGCGGCTCGCTGATTCCTAGAGGCGTCGCTGCCCCTTTAAGGCGGCGCAGGCAGGGGTCCGCGGGGGCTCACGTCACTTCCTGCCGGAAGTGCATATTCGCCGATGGGTCCGGTTCGGACGCCTCCACCTGCCGTGCTGGCGGCCGTGGAAGCCGCAGCTATGGGGCTGGGAGAGGGGTCCCTGGCCCCCAGCGTCGGTTGTCTCCTGCCCTCTCGACCTGCGGCCCGGCTCCTGCAGCTGCCTCGGGGTGTCGCCGACTCTCGTGCCGGTCGGGCCGCGGACCTGGAAGGTGAGGAAGACGGTGAGGGGCGGAGCTGTGGCGGGCAGTACGCTGCCGGTGAGAGTCGGACCGCTGCAGGGCGCTTGCGCTGCCCGAACTGCGAGGAGGAGGGGTTAGGGGAGCGGTGTCCGAGCTGCCTTGGAGTGCGGGGCGCCTGGGCGGCGCATGCGTTGCTTGAGCCGAGGCGGATGGGTGATATGAACCACCTTGGGGGGGGTGGGGGGGCCTGGGACGCATGCGCCGCCCGTGGTGGGCGGGGCAGCTCGGCCGACACCTCTCCCAAGCACTCTGCGCTTGCTTTCCCAGGCTGGTCCGGGGCTCTGTCGGCCGCTGTGAGCTCGCTCCGCGCAGGCGGGCTGGTCGCCGTTCCCACGGACACGCTGTACGGCGTGGCCTGCTCGGCCTCCTGCTCCGCGGCCCTCGGGGCGGTGTACAGCCTCAAGGGTCGCTGCCAGACCAAGCCGCTGGCCGTGTGCCTGGGCCGCGTGTCGGACATCTACAGGTGAGGCTGGGACCCCGAGCACCCGGGACCAGGGCCTGGGCGGGGAGCCCACGGGTGGAAGGGGCGGGGCCGGGTCTTGGAAACTGCTTAAAAATCGGAGCTGTCCCAGGAGTCCTCCAGAGCAACGTGGAGGCCCACCTGAAAGGGTGCTGTTGAAATGGTTACTGTTCAGGAGCCTGCAGGGAGTTCAAATCCAGCCTCTATGTGACCCTCAGGCGAGTCCTTTAACCTGTTTGCCTCAGTTTCTTCAGCTGTAAAGTGGGGCTGAAAATAGCACCTACCCCCGAGGGTGGTTGTTTAGAGGAAATGGGATGATATTTGTAAAGCACTTTGCAAACCTTAAAACTGTATAAATGGTAGCTTATCGTTATCATTGTTATTCTGTGAACATAAACTGCCAGGTGCACAAGGACTAGTCAGACCTTTTACAGCTAGGGAACTAGGTATGCAAAAGTGCTTTGGGAGTGAGAGAATTAAGTTCATTTCATCAAACCTTTATTGTGCTATATCCCTGCTGTGTTGTACGTTAAACAGTAAGATAATGTTTCTGTACTCAAAAGGCTTATAGTCCTGACACCTCAAAAATATCTTAATTCAGGACAGAGTATGATCGGCTTAGGAGAGTGTTACAGACAAAGTGTGCTAGAGATTCAGAGAAAGGAATGATCAGTTTTAGAGAAGGGTATTGTGGAAGACTTGATACTGCAAAGATTTATTTTTTCCAGCCTCCAGCTTTACTGTTTTAGGGATAGGGATTCGACCTGTGATTTCACTCATAGAGGGCACTTCAGATGAGGAAACTTTTACTGATACAGGTTGGCACCTTTTCTGAACTTATCATCTGAGAGTGCCCTTGAGCCCTAAGAAGCCAAGTAACTTGCTCAGGGTCACAGCCATTTTGTATCAGAGCCTGGGTTTGAATCCAAGTTGTCCTGCCTTATGAGGCTGGCTCTATAGCTACTACACCCCTGCCTTCACATGATTGAACATCGTACATCCCAGACACATTTAATTTCTACCAAAACTTTTTAGGTATTTGAAATGGATAGTTTTGTGGGTAAATGATTAAAGCATTAATTAAGTGCTTACTTTGTGCAAAGCATAGTGCTAAATGCTGGACATACAAATAGAAAAGTTAGATAGCTCCTGCTCTCAATGAGTTCACAATCTAATGGGGAAGCCCACATATCTGGAAGATTCAGCTTCAAGTCACATGGAAAGGTCCCATGATTCTTAGGGTGTAGCAGCAAGGAGATGGTAATGCCTCTTCTCAGTTTTCACTGTTAAAATCATCAGTTTTTGACACTGAACTATTTGACAGTGCCAAGGATTTTGGTAGCAAGGACTTTCCAGGTCTTGAGTAGATATGGCTGGAGCAGCTACAGGAGCAGTTACAAGGCTGCTTCACCATAGGCGTTGCTTCTTAGGCTGATGGATATGGGCAGTGGACTGAGAACATAGTTATTCCCCAGGCTCTTGGTTGGGTTCAGGGTCCTGAACTGTCTCCATCTGGAGGAAATGGTAATCAAGGTGGTGGTGGTTTGACTTGGCTGCAATGTGCTGCTTTCTGTCTCCACCTCTGTCATGCTGCCTTAGCTAGTTTGCCTTGCTTGCCCTATGAATAGTAGTTGGTTGGCAGTCGGTAGGGATAGTTGGCCGCAGCTCCACAGGAGTTCCTTCTCCTGGGCTCTAAGTAGAACTGGTGGTCCGAGGCTGTTGCTGCCACTGCCAGGCCTCTTGTGTTTATTGTCTGCCTCTTAGTGGCAGTTGGTCAACCATTGTTGCTGTGGTGATGAGGAAGGTAGGCCTCTCCTACACAAAATTTCTCCCCTTAATGATGGCTGCAGGATCTGGGCCGGAGGCAGGGCTGGTGATTGGGGGACGCTATTCCCATGGCTCTTGGAGTTCTAGGTCCTGGGCTGGGTGTGTTGGTGTCTGAAGGGAGACTGTGATCAAAGTGGTGGTGGTGGCCTAATCTGCCTGGCACATTCTACCTCGTCTCTCCCGTAGGATGTCTTGTTGCTTCGGCTAGGTTGGCTTGCTTGCCCTGTGAGTGGGAGTTGGCTGGCAGTTAAGGTGATGGATGACCCCTTCTCGGAAGTTGCTTCCCCAGCGATGGCTATGGGGGCCGAATATAATGATAATTATGGTTTAGTTAAGTGAACCTAGCATAATTGTACATTGTGTTTCCTTCCATTCTTTTTTTTATGACAGAAACTTCATATTAAGGTTGAGTATCTATTTGGAACATTTTGTGATATTAGACAAGTGAAAGGCTAAAATAAAGAGCATTTTTAAAACATTTGAAAGATAAACTAAGTCCACCTTAGTGTGTTTAACATTGACTCACATTTGGTCCCCAGAAAAAATTCTTTATAAAGAAAATGAAGATTTTAACTCTACTTTGAAGGATAGATAGGTTTTCAGCAGCAGAGAGGATACTCCAAACATAAGCAGTGGCATGAATAGAAGGTACAGAACTGGGGAAGAGGGTAGGCAATGTGTGGCACCAGGTTATAAAGGGCCTGAGGTGACCGGCCAAGGGCTGGAGTATGAGGCAGCTTAGACCCTAAAGGTTGGGGGCCAGCGAAGGATATCATTAGGAAGAGGCAGGGTGGCCACAGTTAGCCCTCATGTGATATAGGGATGTGTAGTGGTAATCATGGTCTGACCTGCAATGACTGCTCCTCAGACACTGAACTTGGCTTTTTTTCGTACCCAGGTATTGCCAGGTGAGGGTCCCCCGAGAGCTCCTGGAGGACCTGCTGCCTGGTCCTGTGACTCTGGTGATGGAACGTTCAGGAGAGCTCAACAAGGACCTAAATCCTTTCACCCCAGTGAGTGCAAGACTGAGAAGTGTAATCTGTGGAAGGGACTCAGGTCATCTCATTCAGACCAGCTCTATACTCACCCCATTTTATAGATAGGGAACCTGAGGACCACAGGTTGTAGCTTACAGTGAATTTGTAGCAGAGCTGGGAGTAGAACACAGACGCTCAGGCTTGTGCTCTTCCCACTGCTCTCTGCTGCCTCATTTTCCTTCTGCTTAATTTCCTTAATGGCTTGGGATCTGACAGTTGCTTTCAATAGGTTCTTGGGCTTTTCCCAGCTTTAAGCTTCTTGACCAAAGCATTTCTCTTTGTCATATAGCTTGTAGGTATTCGAATACCCGATCATGCCTTCATGAGAGATTTGGCTCAGACATTCTCAGGACCCCTTGCCCTCACCAGTGCCAACATAAGCTCACAGCCAAGTTCATTGAATGTTAAGGTAAGTTTTGTCATTATGTGCTCCGTCCTCTCCCTGCACTATCCGTGATTTCACCACAGTCTACAGATGTATCAGCCTTGGGAGAGCTCTGGGCTGAGATGATGAGGTCCTCTTCTCCGGCTCTGTGACCACAGGAAATGTCACTGCTTTTCCTCTTTGATTAGAATCATAGATCTAGAACTTTAGAGGATATCTAGTCCAATCCTCCAGTTTTATAGATGGAAAAAGAACAAGCATCCAAGGTCATATAGGTAGTGAAGGACAAGGCTGGGATTTGAATTCAGGTCCTGTGACTCCAAGTTCAGCTTTCTTTCTACTTTACCTTGAAGCTTCTGTGAATATTCCTTGTTGAGTGGGAAAGAAGTCATGCCTTGTCTCATCTTTCCTAAGAGACAGAGCCATAATAACACACCTGTGGATTACTCCTCCCCCTTCCATTGCCCCCCCATAAATTTAAATGAAAAACATTAAAAAGTTCCTAGCTTGAAAACCAAATACAGTGATACCTCTAATGGCTTATACAGCCTTCTGTACCCAAAGCTCACTCCTCCTCTATGAGGAAGAGGGAAATAGGCTTAATCATCTGTCCTCTGAAGGAAGATTGGTCATCCAATTTGATCTTTTTCTGAAGTTTTTTAATGTTAATTTTCATCTACATTATTGTGGTCATTGTGTGTTCTCCTGGCTTGGCTGTCTTCCCTCTGCTTCACTTCTGCAAGTATTCTTATATTTTTTCTGTTACGTTACATTCACATTCGAAATTTGTTTAGCTAGTCACCAAAAGCAGGATACAGTACCAGATAGTTTCAAAGATTATTCCTTTATAATACTGGTATTATTGCAAGGGTATCTCTAGCTGTGCTTACCTGTGCTATGAGACTGATTTTCCCACTAGTTTGATGAAAAAAGAGACACAATTACATTCAGTGTTTGTTTTAGAAGTTCCTGAAGGGGGTCTTGTTCTGGCATTGGAACAGGTGGCTCATTTTTGGGTGAGTGGTCTAAGCACTTGCTCCTCTTTCCAGGTTTGAGATCTGGTCCATCCCATGTCCCCTTCATTCCTACTTTTCCCCCTGCTATGTCTCTTGAGGTTCTAGACCCTTTCTTCCTCCTGATGAATTTTGTCCAGTTCTAGAAAGTAACTCCTTAGCAATTTTTTTTAAACATTTGACAAAGGAGGTTTACTTTTTTCTAACACAGCAAGAATAAGCAGCAAGTATACAGTAGCACTTCGTTTCTAGAAGGAACTCTCTCTCATTTTTTATCTGGTCATTAAGTCATCAGGTTATGACATCTCTTTTGGCACCCACAGTCTGAAAGGTGCACAGACTTTATGAGGCTGAGATTTTTATGTCCCTCCTTAGCAATTTAATATAAAATTTAGGCTGAATAGTCATTTGCATTATGTTGTAATATCTTGTAATCTCATCAGTCTGATACCTTTATGGCGTTTGTACTCATTAGGGGTGTAAGGTCCAGAATTCTCCTGACTGGGGAACCCTGTGCCTCCCCCATACAGGTGTGGGGGGGTGCGGGGGTATTCTTTTGATACTAAAGGAAGAGGCCAGGTATTTCCAGATTAACTATAGGTAGTAGTTTAATCAGTCATTATGAATACTTACAAACAGGGGCAATCTTCAGTCTGAGATAGCAGCCAGACAGTTTAGTGGATCCCTGCTAAAGAACCCCAAAAATCCCTGGGGTAATTATAGAAACTAGACAAAGAGAAGATGAGCTGGAGAGTACATCACTACTGAGTGGTGGATATTTTTGGTTTTCTGCTTAGTAATGAACTTGGGTGTTAAGCCAGTGTTATGCCCAAACATAAGTTTGTGTACTGATCATGTACTGGTCATGTATGGGTCACGATATTCTTGTGCCTTTCATAGTATCTCTAAGTTTTGACTCAGTACTAGACTATGATTCAGTATCTAAATTATGATTTGTTAATAGATCACCATGTTCAGGTTTCCACCTTTCACAGAGCTTAAGTTTTTATGGCTTTTCCCCAGTCAGGACCCCACAAGGGGCTAAGCCTTCTCCCTTTCACTCACACCCCCCTCCCCCGCACTTCAAAGATGGGGAAAGAGGAGAGCTCACTGGAATGATTCTGGTTTTATACTGATTTGGGTTGCTGCTATTGAGGGCTGAACCATTTTAGCAAGATATTATCGTATGGTAGTATGCGTCTTTGCACAGCAGCTTCAGGATATGGCCTAAACAGCTGGACGTCTCCCTGAGTATCATAGAGTTGTAGTAACCAAACCCTTTAAGGGTTTGGCACTTTGGAGTTAGACAACTTTGGTTTTGCTCTGTGTTATTAGAAGGTGTGTACAATGCAGTATCGTGGTAGAAAACTGGTGAGTGTTCAGCCTAACCTCATCTGTGCTATCTTTAGGAGTTCCAGGATCTCTGGCCTCACTTGTCCTTAGTCATTGATGGGGGACCAATTGGAGATATAAAAAGTCCTGAATGTCGACTTGGCTCCACTGTGGTAGACTTGTCAGTGCCTGGAAAGTACAGAATTATCCGACCGGGCTGGTATGTATGTTTTCTCAGGGTGGGTAGAAAAGGGGTGGACTTTTTGGTTTTTTCTACCCCCTGGTAAAAGAGAAGGGTGAAACTTATGACTTAGGAAATTCTGGTTGTGAAAGAGTTTGCAGGTGTAAAACAGACTTTGTCTTTTGTTGCTTCCTCTAGTGCACTGACACAGACTGCAGCCATCCTCCAGAAGAAGTACGGCTTGGTCCCCTCAGAAGAGCCCTGCTCTTGAAAAGGGAGGAGATTACAAGAACTGGAGCTAGGCACTGTGTGTCTGTTAATTGGTGTGGCCTTGTTTAATGAGGTCATTGGGGCCACTTCTACAGACTTAACCTCTTCAAGTCTTGGAGATCCCGAGGGAACCTTAGACTCTGCTCATCTGAACTTATATAAACTGACTCTTTCCAATAGTTTGATGGAAAAAGAGACGTGATTACATTCAATGTTTGTTTTATAAGTTCCTGAGGATGGCTTCTTTCTGACATTGGAATAAGTGGTTTACTTTTGGGAAAGTGGTCTAAGCACTTGCTTCTCTTTCCTCCAAAAGTTTGAGATCTGGAGAGATTTCACATCTTGGGTCCCTGACTGGTAGCATGGGCCAGAAGCTTGTGACTGTTAATGTTATTACCAGGTGACCAAAGTCTTTTTTTTTTTGTTTTTTGCTACTGAGGTTGGAACTAGGAGGAAATAAAATCTCTAAGGACACAAGTTATGCTCTGTATTACTTCTCGAGGCAGTGCCTGTTTCCATGAGATAATATTTATAAAGTGCTCAGTGAAGTGCCTGGCTCGTAGTAGGTGCTATATAAATGCTTGTTCTTTTCCCTGCCCCCTCTTCCTCTTATCTGCAGAGATCAGTGATACTGTAAATGCCAAGGAATCCTGTAGTGAGATGAGATGGTGGAGCAAAATCTTACTTTTTTTGGCTAATAATCAGAAATGAAGTCTGAGATGTAATCAGTAATAAGGTTTAGATTTTTAAAAAATCAGGGTAGTTGTCAGCCTCTGCTGAAGTCATGGTGCAATTGTTCTCTTGGGCTCTTGAAGTAATTTTTATTAGGGAAAGGAATCTGGGAATGTCAGTCTGGAAAGGCTTTGATTATGGGCTCAGTGAATGATTGGGGCTGTGGTTTTTGCGGTGTAGCCTAACCATTACATTCAACTGCCTTTTATGAAGTACTTACTGTGTGCCAGGCACTGGTAGGTACTGGAGATTTCAGGTAAACAAAAAAAGAAACAATCTGTTTCCTCGAGGAACTTCTGTTGGGAGGTTTGCAATGTGTATGGAGATAAACAAAAAGTAAAATCTTGAAAGCAATTTCAAGAGAGAAGGAACACTAATATGGGGGTGGGGATTGTGAAGGGCCTAGGGCAGGAAGTGCCATTAGCACTGAACTAGTGTTCATGGAAGGAGGGAACACTTTTAAGAGGTTGGAATTGAGAATGGAGTTGATTACAAGTGTGGGGAAAGGCCCGTGGAAAGACATAGGCAGAGCACAGACTGTTGTGGACTGGATAGATGCCAGTGTGCGTGGAAAAGAAGTAAAGGAGGATGATACAAAATGAGACTGAAAACTTATGTTGGAACTAGGTCATACTGGACTTTAAAGGCCAACCTGAATAATCTAGATTTGATCATAGAGACAGTAGGGAGCCACAGAAAGATTTTTTAGGTAGGAGAGTGATGGTCAGATCTGTTTTAGGAATATCCATTTGGGAGATGTGTGGAGGATGGATGGAGATAAGGTTGGGAGACTAGTAGCAGGGACATCAATTATAAGGCTATTGTAATATTCCAGCTAGCAGGAGGGTGTGAGCCAGGGCAAGTAGAGGCACAGGATGGGGAGTTAGGTTTGACAAGGCTGACCAACTGATTGGATGTGAGAATTGAGGTGAGAATGGCAGGTTGGGAAGACTCTTTCTGGCACTTAAAGCCCATCATAACCTGGTTTCTTCTCAATTTTTTCAGTCGTCTTACACATTAATCTTTCCACATACTCTGCAGTCCAGTGACAGCTGGCCTCCTTTCTGTTCCTCAACAACACTCCATCTCGGGCCTTGTGAATTTTCACTGGCTGTTCTCCCATGCCTGGAATTCACTCCCTCTTCACCCCTACCTCTTGACTTCCTTCAAGTCTCAGCTGAAAGCCCACCTTCTTCTACAAGAGGCCTTTCCTAGTTCCCCTTAATCCTAGTGCCTTCCTCCTGAGATTACCTTCAAGGTGTCCTGTATGTCTCATTTGTGCATGTCTCCACCGTTAGACCGTGAGTTCCCTAAGAACAGGGACTATTTTTTTTTGTTCGTTTGTTTTCCCTTTTGTATCCTTAGTGGTTAGCACAGTATTTGGCACGTAAGTGCTTAATAAATGCTTGTTGATTAACTTGATGCTGTCCTGATGAATTTGGTTGTGATGATTGCAGGAAGGATGGGTTTGGGGGGGAATGAGGTTGATATTGATCATGTTGCATTTAACATGCCAGTGGGACTAAAGGTAAAGGTATCCAACAGGAATTTGGTCATTGATAGTTCAGGAGAGATTGGGACTGAGTAGTAAGATTTGGGAATTTTATTTGCTGGGGATGAGAGGTCATGGGAAGATTTTTTTTTTGTAAGAGTGGAAGAGCGCTGTTGGAATGTTTTAGGTGTTAAGAGAAGGAGCTATAGATAAGGAGGGATTGATGATGAGAGCAAGAGGGAGCGAGTGCTCTAATGGGCAAGCTCTTAGAGAAAGATTGGGGAGGGGTGGAATTGAGAGGAAAAAAAGGGCCAGTTCCTAGAGTCTGGAGGGAAGGATGGAAAGAGAAATCCTGTTGATTATTTTCCAGGTGTGAAATAAGAGAGGGAGCTCCTGACAGATGGCTTTGATTTTCCACTTCCCTGACTCCTGCATCCTCCTCCCTGTGTGCCCTTACCAAAGGGCAGAATGGAGAGGACTACAAAGCAAATGTTTTTGAAACATCACTAGTTTAAGTGCTTCAACTCAACCTGCCCCCAGACTTATCACAAATTCAGAATGAGATATTACAGTGGTAAAAAGGCTTGGAGGGGGGAAAGAACGGGGAAAGGAATAAGCATTTATAGAGTGTCTACTGTGTGCCAGGCACTGTGCTAAGTGGTTTTTACAAACATCTCATTTGTTCCTCATACCCCCCCTTTTAGGTAGGTGCCATTATTATCCCTATTTTACAGTTGAAGAAATACGCACACAGGAGTTACTTGCCTGGAGTCACACTGTGAGTGAGGCTGGATTCGAACTCAAGCTTTCCTGATTCCAGACCCAGTGCTCTCTGTCCTATGCCCGTCAGCTACCAAGCTGGTGGAAATAGGAAGATCTGGGTCTCAGTTACGGCTTTGCCAGCACTAAACTTACTACCTTGGACTTGTGGATTCTCCTTCCAGGACATATTTTCCCACCTGCAAAGTGAAGTTGAACTGGATAGATCGACAAGGGTCCTTTACACTAGTGGTTTAAGGAACACTTACGACTAGAAAAGAGAGCACTTGACGTTTATTTAATTAATACAAATCGCAGTAGCACTGAAAAGTGACTCTACTGGGTGGGATTTGTTACTTAAATTTTTGTGAACAGGGATGTGTGAGGTGGAGGCATCCAAAAGAACCATTCATACCATCTATCTTCACTACTGTCCCATCAGCTTGTAGGACTCTGCAAGCCAGATGAATCCCCTGAATAAGGAGTTTTGTTTTGTTGCTGAAGAGGAGGAGTTTTGAGCCATTTAGACTCATGATTCAGGGCACAGGAAGAAAACACAGGACTCGGTATAGTCCACCTTTAGGAAAGGAAAGCCCCCAGCTTTGGCCTACCTGTAAGGAAGGCTTTGCTTCTTGGCCCATTGATTGCTCAGATTTCTTCTCACACTGATTTCTGGCCATCAGTCATACTCCATGGGGTTTTCCTTTTTAAAATACTCAAGGGAAAGCTTCTTGAGGAGGCAAACCATGATTTCCACTTCTATCCTCGGGGAGAGTGGAGCAAGGCATCAGGTGGGGCTTGGGAAAGGGATTGGATGCATGCTGAGCCCCAACCCTGCCCTCACTGTTTTGGGAGCAGAGCAGCTGTTTATGAAATACCACAAATACTCCCACACTTTACGCTGACCTACTGTAGCAAAGTTCAAGTCTAGAAAAGATTTTGGAGCTTTACTGAATGTCCTGATGCTGGGTCACTGGCCCAGATACCTGTAAGACTATGTCCTTCCCCTGCTCTTAACTGCTACTGAGTGCATTGGACTTTGCTGCAGACAACCCACCACGCTATCCCAACCTAAGGAGCTTGATTCATTCTCCACATCTGGCCTAGTCACACAAGGCAACACCCAGGAGCACCAGCGCTCCTGGCTTAGAGATGCAGGTTTCTGTGATCTCATCCAGTTGTGCCACAGTGCGACTTCTTTCCCTGTATCTGGAACTCGGGTCGTTCCTCAACTGCCTGTACTTGAGTCTGTGGATCCAGTCACATCAACCATTGTTCCTTCTCTTTAATGAAATGCTCAGCCCAGCGCCGAGTCAGCTGCAGGTACAAGTTAGGCTGGTGGGGCAGGTAGTCCAGGTAGAGGCGGGTGAGGGTCTTCTTGGGGATGGCCTTCTCGATCTGGGTCCCTTCGTGCCACTCATTAAAGGAAGTGATGGAGACGATTTCTGGCCTTACGGTGAGGGCCGCCTGCAGGGCTGTCTCATAGTACTTGCCATTGACCCGGTTCCGGGTATTGTGGTTGTTCCAGGGCCTAATGCTAGTGTCAATATAGCCTGGCCCCACACTTGGGATGAACATTAGATTGTTGGCATCACAGAAATTCTTGACTGCTTTCCAGTTCTGGTGGGAAGAGCCAAAGGAGAATCCATTGGAGGCAAAATATGTGTACATGCCATCAAAGCCAGCAGACAAGATGTCACGCTTGTGCGCCTCCTCCACCAGCAGGGCGATGAACACCCCATCGTAGGGAGTGTTTCTGATTGAGTGGGATCCAGAGGGGGTGAGGAGGTGGGCCCAAGCATCAGGTGGGGTAAGGTATGAGTCATAGATGTAGAACAGCGGCAGGCTCCTGCCCATGCTGTTTTTATAGCGATAAAATGCTCCATGGGATCCATACCTGAAGGGTGGGAGGCAACACAGAAAACCCTGTTAGGAGCACATGTGCCCAATTTGTGAGCCCGAGATGGGGTAGAGCTGTCAGGACCCTCCCACCCCGCCACCTGCATGTGGTATCATGACTTGGGAGAGTTCTAGAGCAGAATTTCTTCACCTGGCATCTGTAGCCTTAAAATTTTTTTTATAACTTTTCATATAATTGGTTTCCTTTGTATTTAAAAACATGACTCTGAAAACAGCTCCATAGGCTTTACAAGACTGCCTAAGGGGTTTAGGACACAAAGCAAGGTGAAGAAGCCCAGTTCTATAACCAAGTCTGGTTGGTTGTATGTGTGTCTGGTCTTGCATGTGAACCTTCTGAGTAGTCATCTAAGAATGTGCCACAGCCCAGTGCTCTGGCCTTCTCCCTTTGATATTGGAACATTTGTGCTTCTCACATCCTAAACCCCTGCCCCCAGCCCAGCATAGGTAATTACTGTGGATGGGATTGTTTTGCTCAGGCCCAAGAAAGTCCCCATGTTGGGCTCAGCACAACCAAAGCCTTACGTATCAATGATGTACTTGACGTTGTCATGTAGCGTCTGGTCATCCCGACCCTTGTAGGGCTGTATGTGAAAGGCCACCTGCCATAAATAGAAATGAGTCATGGGTTGTGAATGTATGTCCTGGTCCTACCTTCTGCCCCACTTGGGTGAGCAGCACAGGAAGTGAGGCTGTATTAACACCCTTTCAGGAAGGAAGCTATCCTTTACTAAAGTAGTTGGTCCTGACACGGCACCCACAACCTTCAGGCAGCTATAGTGACCACTTGTTGGAGCAGAAGAGGCAAGGATGACAAAGCTATGGAGTAATGGGGGAAAAAAAAAGCACTTGCTTTGGAGTCAGACCTGGCTTCAAAAATCCAATTAGCCTACCTTGTGTAACTGTGGGCGAGTCCTTAGGCTGTCTGGCTAGCTCTGAAATTAGGTGCAGGGGCAGGTTGATGACTGAGGTCATTCCAGCCCTACAACCTATGGTTTTATGACTCATCACTTAATAGCTACGTGATTCTAGGAAAGTCCATCTCTCTGAGCTTGCACATAGACATTTAATCGAGATAGCTAGGTGCTGCAGTAGACAGAGTTCTGGACTTGGACATAGAAAGAACAGAATTCAAGTCCAGCCTCAGACACTAGCTGTATGACCCTGGGCAAATACATCACCTAACCTGTGCCTCAGTTTCCTCATCTGTAAAATGGAGATAATAATAGCACCTACCTCTGGGAAAGATGAGGATAAAATAATATTTGCAAAGCATGTGCTTCAAGTGCTATATAGACACTAGCTGTTAATAAACACCCTGAACAGAACAATTTCCTCATCTGTTAAATGGAGGTAATAATATTTGTACAGGGCTGTTAATCCCACTGCTAGTGCCTTCCCTCTGAAATTACCTTCCATTTACCCCATCTATATCTTGTATGTAAGTAATTTGCATGCTGTCACCCTCAATAAGAATGTGAGCTCCTTTGGGGAAGGAGCCCAGTTTTGCTTTTCCTTGTATCCGCAGTACTTAGCATAGTGCCTGGCACATGATAAACCCATAAGAAATTTCTGCCGACTGACACACAGTCGTCATTCAAATATCTTCAATTGGAGGTTTCCTCATCTGTGCAATACAGATGATAATCTCTGTAATAATTGCCACAAGGGGCTGTTGTGAGGATCAAATGATGTTATAAATGTAAAGTGCTTTGCAAACCAAAAAGTATTATTTAAATGTTAATTCAATCTAACCAGCATTTACTAAGTACCTGTTGTATGTAAGCATTGTCATAGGCACAGGGGATACAAAAGCAAAGAAAAGTAGTACTTGCCAGCATGGTGCATCCATCCTACTGGCAACTTACAAAATGTAAACTGGTAAGAAAAATACAAGGTAATTTGAGAAAGAAAAGTTACAATTTCAGGTTCAGGAGATGGCACCTTAGCTCAGTCTTGGGAAAAGGAGGCCAATCTAATTACAAACTTTATTATAGAGTCTTCAAGCTGGAAGGGATCTTGTCTTTGAGAGCACCTAGTTCAATTCGTTCCATTTTACTGATGAACAAAGAGCTTCTGGGACCCCAATACACCAGAGCATCTTTAAATTCTCCCTGGGTGGCTCTTACTGAGAATGAGCCACTTCCTGAAAAAGTGACTGAACACGTGGGAAAGGAGGAGCCCAAGAAAATAATCATATCCCAACAAACAAAGGAGCCTCATATCCCACCCACACCACAAAGCTAGAAAGTGCTTGCCTGGAATGCGCAGAAGAGGACTTGGAGCAAGGAAAAGAGCTTCTCCATCTTGTCCCCCCATTTGGGTTTACTTACCTTGATGCTGTACTGATGTGCAGTATCAAGAATAGCAGGTACTAGATCATCTGAGGGTTCCCCATTGTCATCAGCCATGCCTGGTGGGTACCAGGACAGGACCAGGACCCCTATGATACAAAATAGTAAAAACAGCCCACTTTTAGAAAATATTTTCTTTACAGCAATCCTATGAGTGCAAATGTTTTTTTTTTTTTTTAGCCCCATTTAATGAATGAGAAACATGAACTTCAGAGAGGGGGAGTGACTTGCCTAGGGTTATACAGCTAATAAGCATAAGATCCAAAATTTACAAGTGATCTATTGCTTACTTCGGGGGAGCAGTTCCAGGCCCAACTTCCTTGCCCTGCTTACAGAGATATAATTTTTAATTATAATGTCAAACAAGTCAGTCCATAACTTCAGAAGAATGTTTCTGAGAAACCTGAATAAGGCCAAGGATGTTCTACTTCTCTTCATGTAGGAGAACTTCATAAAAATAATGTTCTAAAAGATTCTGTAGCTTTGGAGCTGTCCAGAGGCTGTGGTGCTGAAACCCCAGCTTTGGGGGGAAATAAGAGCTGTCCCTCAGGTGAGCAGTCAGTCCTACCACACAGAAGACCATCTATGAGTAAACAAGAAAATGAGGCAAATCTCATGTTTAGCAACACAGACTTTTTTTCTTCTTTGAGAGAAAGCTTTACTTTTCTGGGTTTTTTTGTTTGTTTTTGTTTGGTTTTTTAGTGAGAAAAGCAAGAAATATTCTACTGATAAATCCTGAAATAATAGTCTCCCCAAGGCCAAGGGTCCTTGGGAAAGCAGGAACTAGAGGGATCAGAGGTAATTAGAGGACTACCTCCAGTGTTTGAGACATGAGAATTTTTCTTCTCCCCAAAGTTCATTTCTTTAAGGACCCCCAAAATACACGTCTGCCAATGCCACTGAGAGCAGGCCAGGACCCAGACTTGCCTTCCAGACAGAGAGTAATGTTCTTTCTCAAATAGACACATTGTGTGCCTATATTAGAGAGCAGCAAAGGGGGTCATTCAGTGCTGCAGGACTGCTGGGGCCCTCCACTCCCCTGCCTTTGTGAACACCAACACCCTTTCAGGGAGCTTAAAGAAGTCTCCATCTCGTTATTAAGTCTTCTGCAACTGCTTAAATGAGCCTGCAGGCCCTGTCACCTCCACTTGCCTGAGATTTCAGGCAGAAAATGAAGACTGCATTAGCATAGTCTCAATTGAGCATGGATTTACTCTCTTCCCCAACCCAATTTGATCTGCCAATCAGCGTTCCATCCAAAGGCTTTGGAGGCCCCCCCCCCTTGTATTTTTATTCTTAATAAATAAAGAAAAATTTGTTGGTCTCCCAAAATGGACAATTCCTGACTGGGACCCTGCATACATCTTTAACTGCCTCTCCTATGTCCCTGGCTCAGAGATCAATATCTGGGATCAGGGAGGGAGAGCATGGCTGCCTGTTTAGGTGTACGTGGAGGGGGTGGGGGGTAGTGGCTTACTTGGTAGCGTAATGTAGTGGAAAGCACTGGATTTGAAAGTCAGAGGACAATTTGCTGAATCATAGCTCTGCTACTTACTACTTGCATGACCTTGGGCAAATCATTTGACTCTTCTAGACCTCAGTTTCTTCATCTGTAAAATGAAGGTTTAGGGAGTTTTGAGGGAGTAGTGGCTTGGGTAGTGATAGATTACCTGGGGGAGGGGCCCTTACCTTACCTTAGCTGGGGTCCATGGAAAGGTCCTTTGTGTATTTGCATGGGGTGGGGGCAGGGCAGGGGCCCAGGAAGCCTTGGGGAAGGAGATCCTTACCGATGGCAGCAGCTTTGAGCTGGTTCATATGCTCCCGCAAGACTTCGGGATCCCTGGAGCTGTAGGGTCCCAGCTCAGGGTAGAAGCTGGAGCCCAGGTCATCCGGGGGGCTATGGCGGCCCTTGGGGTAGCTGGCGGACACTTTGGGGTCCCAATGCGGCACCATAACGTGGTCCCAGTGCACATAGCGGCCCTCCCGACCCCGTGGACTGCCATACCACGAATAGTAGAAGACGTGCAGGTCTGAGTAGACAGGCGGACCAGATCCCGGGGCAGGAACAGGGGCCGGGGCCGGGCTGGGGCCCGCAGCTGTGCGAGGCGGCGCTGGGGGTGGCGGCTGCGGAGCCCGGGCGGCCTCCGCCTCTGCTGCTGGGGGCCCAGCGGGCACGGGGGCACGGCGCTCAAATGGCCCCAGCTCCAGTCCCGGGGCGAGCTCTGGGAGCCCATCAGGCGCCTTCAATGTGCGCAGCCCCATGAGGGTGCCAAAAGCGAACAGCAGAACGAGGAAGAGCGCGATGCAAGCGCGGCGCCGCCGCCGGGCCATGGCCGGCTGCAGGCCTCCCTCGGGCTCAGCCCCGCTACCAGCCTACCCCCCGGCCGCGCTCGGGGGCCTTCCCTGCTTAGCCATGGCCCAACGGGCCTCCTGGCCCCGGCAGCGACATCAGCCGCCCGCACCCAACTTCGACTCACTTGCGGCCTGCGTCCCACAGAGACGACTTCTCTTTGATCCCAACCTAAAAATAAATAAATAAATAAAATAGCACAATCGACTCCTCCCGAACCCTCCCTGCAGTGCAGGCGGGCCCTGAACACAGAGAATGCAGCTGGCTTGAACCATGTTGCCCAATGCTTTGGGGGTGGGATTGGGGGAGGTGGAGAGACCCAATACCGAAAGAGGTCAAAGCAGAATACAACCGCCATCCCTATGGGACTCCACGGATCGAGACTCCTAGATTTAAGTCGTATTTTATTTATTCTGTGAGATTGTTTCTTTAGGTTCAACACGATAGAGGGAAAGACCAGCTGGAAATCTACGAAAGTTCCCCCCCCGCCCCCCTCCGCGCCCCGGTGCTGCATGGAAAGGCCCGAGCTGCGACTTTAGGGATGCAATCTTCTGGGTTTCTACTATGGCCCTATGCTCCGTGCCATCGCTCGAGTGCTGGAGACCCAGGTACCTCATAACTCCGCCCTCAGGGAGCACTACCGGGCTGGTACTAGCATCGTTTTAGCATCCCCTAAACAGCTTCTACAAATCAGGTATTTGAGGTCCAACTCCAAACCGTGTGTTGCTCAGAGCTCTGGGATGTTGTCCTCTCCATTTATTTCTAGGATAGGCTCTTCCCATCCCTGATGGTACCATACCCAACCCCCGATCTGACCGCATCTAACACTTACCTGCCTCGCCGAGCCAGTCCCCTATGCCTCCAGCAACTACCTTCTCCACTATGGCTTCTTCACACAACCCCATCCCACAGGTGGGCTCCTTGGCCCCTCTTTGCCTCCCCAAACCGCTTTGCTGCCTGTGCGGAGTAACCCGTTACACACAGGACACGTGTCTGTTTTACTCTTTATCCATCTACTGACTTCTACACAGAGGCACACGCACACAACTCTGTCCAAAAGTACCCTTCAACAACCCGAAACCCAGGGACCTATTAATCTCATTATTAGCACATTTTTTTTTCGGTGGAGGGAGAGGAACGGACCTATGATTTCTTTAATGTAGGGAACTTCCTATTCTAATGCAGGTATGCACTAAGCAGAACTCAGGGCTTCCCCTGGAGCTCAACTCCCAGTCCATTCCACCATGCTCCTCTTTATTCACTACATTACTCCTGTCAGGTAGGTTATTGAGTGTCTAAGCATCTGCATCTTACAGATTAGGGAAATTACTTGACCAAGAACAGGTAATAAGTGTCAGAGCCAAGTTTCACACATCCACACTCTTGGTTTGGAGTTGGATACCCTGGATTCAAATTCTGGTTCTGATACTTATTTTTTTTATGTTTATGTTTTTATTTTTTATGTATTATTATGTTTTTGGACCTGTGGGACCTTAGGCAAGCGGTTTAATTTCCCTGGGCCTCAGCTTTCTCAACTGTAAAATTAGGTTTAGATCTTGTTGTTTAGTGGTGTCCAGCTCTTTGTGACCCCATTTGGGCTTTTCTTGACAAAGATACTGGAGTGGTTTGCCATTTCCTCCTCCAGCTTCTTTTACTGATAAGGAAACTGAGGCAAACAGGATTAAGTGACTTGCCCAGGGTCATAGAGCTACTAAGTGTCTGAGGCCAGACTTGAACTCAGAGCTCCAGACCCACCACTCTGTCCACTGAGCCACCTAGCTCCCTTCTAACTCTAACAAGCTATAGAAGATACTGTAGCCATGGAGCTTTGGAGAAATGGTGGTGCTGAAATCCCAGCTTTGGGGAGAACAAAGCTTCTGATGACATAAAATACAAGTCAGAGTCTGAGGATCCCTGACACTCTTTTCACTGCAACATGATGAATGTGTGGGTAAGTGGGGCTGTTGCCCTAGAATCCCTAGATTTGAAGAACTTCCAAACTCCTTTTGACAATTCAGTGGACTGGTGATGTAGCTGTTTCTTCCCCATGTGGGGATCAAAACTTTTCCAGGCCTCTCAGGCTGGGAAATTCACATCCATAACTTGAAAGAAAGTAAAAGACTTTGAAAGTGAAGATTAAAAATGAATGCATTCCAGGAATGGTGCACAGTCTGTGGAAATGTGTGAAAACAGAAGATGGAATATCAAATTTGAGAAGAGTTGGCTTTGGTGAACTGTAGAATGGCCCAGAGACCAACTCAATGCTCAATTAAAATACCTATCCCAATGTACTGATAGACTAACTCAATGAACACTTGTCCAACTGCATGTTATGATCTAGACAAGATATATTCTTCATAATCTTGTTTTTCCTATGTGGATTGCCAGTCTGGTCTCACTTTGTAAAGACTTTTCTGATTCTTTCCCTTCTCCTAGGTTTTTATCCTCTCTTCCTCATCAAATTACCTTGAAATAATTATCATAACATCCATGTAACATCTACTATGTGCCAAGCACATAGCTTTACAAATATTATCTCATTTTATTCTCACAACAAACTTGAGAGTTAAATGCTATTATTATCCCCATTTTACAGATCAAGAAATTGAGGCAAAGAGATGTTAAGTACAATTTTATAAACATTTATTAAGTGCCTACTATGTGTCAGGCACTTTGCTAAGCACTGGGAATACAACTGATAAAAAGAAAATCCCTGCTTTCAGGGAGCTCAAAAGTTAATGGGAGGGGGCAGCTAGGTGGCACAATGGCCCTGGATTCAGAAGGACCTGAATTCAAATTCAGACTCTGACACTTGAAACTTAATTAGCTGCGTGACCATGGGCAAGTCACTTAACCCTGATTGCATCACCAAAAAAAACCAAAAAAAAAAACCCTAATGGGAGGAGATAACTCACAAAAGGAGGCAAGAAGAGGGAGGAAGACCATGCGGTACCTATATGGGGGCATCTTGTTCAGTGTAGTTGAAACCAGGCAGAGCGGCAGATGCAAAGTTTAATGAGTGGGGAAAGTCCAGTTTCTGTCTTCTATTAAGGATGGCATTGGGAGGAGTTTGGTACTCCATCTTTCAGGCTAGGAAGGTGGTGTCAATCAAGGCTTGAGTTGTCTGCATGATGGTGAGATTAGAGGTGAGGAGCTTGACCTGGGAGGGGCATCTCCTTCTGTGGAGCTGAAAAAAGGCAGAGCAGTAGCTGCAGAGTGGAGTCGTCCAGAAAGCCCAGGGTTGCACAGTGATCTAGAAAGTATCTGAGGCTGGATTTGAACTCAGGTCTTCCTGACCTCAAGCTCTACACTCTATCTACTGAACCACCTAGCTGCCCCCACTTCTTGATGTGCATGCTGAATCCCTCAGTAAAATATGAGCTCCTTAGGGAGAGGTAATGTTGCAATTTTGTTTTTGTATCCCTGGAATTAGCACAGTGCCTGGGGCATTGCAGCTACTTTAAACGTGGTTGTTGAATTGAATTGAGGAGAATACCTGTAAAACATTTGTGAAATTACATAGCCCTTTCAGTAATCACTAACCTTTCCTCAACATTGAAACCCATCCTCCCCTCCCTTTTTTTTCTTTTAACACTAATATTCTCCAAGTGATGATGGATTATTGGAAGTTCAAAACAATTCAATCCTGTACACGGTGATCTCAGGAGAATTCAAATCACTAGTGACTCACGTTAATGGAAAAGCATGGTGGGTGTAAGAAGGCAGAAGTCTATAATCCAAGGCTTCCATTTTGTATCTTTAATGGAACAAAAGAAATGTTCCATTATTTAAAAAATTACAATGTAATTTTATTCTGCATCATGAGCAATAATGACTACTAATAGCTTATGAAACCTAATGGTTTTGATTGGCTGGGGGGCTCTTGGTTATTTACCTCAGGGCTGCTTTGCATTTCTCTATCCCCATAGACTTGCACTGACTTCTCTCTATTTATTTGGGCATAGGGCCACAATTTACAGCAGTTGAGAAACCTTTGCCCCTGGGAGATGGTACCAGGACATTACATTTGCTCATTGAATTCCTTGGTCTACAGTGCAACTGAACGGAAGCCATGTGGTCCAACCAAAAGCTTGGGACAGTCTAACCTGTGGGCAAAGCATGAGAGGGCAAAGACCTAGGGAATATAGGGAGAAGACAGCTAAGGAAGCACTAGATGAGATAGGCAGGAACTGAAAGTAAAGGTGGGGCAGAGAGAACCTTTAGTAGATAAGGTAGCATGAGAAGGAACCTGGGCAGAGGTCATTAAAGGTAAGGTGAGGAGGTACAGGATTGGTGGCAGAGGGAGTAGGGGCAGGGGGATAGAGTAAGGAAACATCAGGTGAAGGGGGCAAGGGCTTGGAGAGCACTGGAGGAAGAGGGCATGTAGAGTAAAGGGAAGTCTGGGGACAAGATGTCAGTAGAATAGGGAAAACCTTAGTGGGGAGAGGCTTTGGTTGGGGGGAGCCCTGGGAGGAAGGGCATGAAGTGGGTGGAGGGCAATGAGGAAAGATGAGAGAATTTGGAGATAGAGCAACAGATCTCGTGGGCCCCTAGAGGAAGGGGTTAATTAGAGTACACCAGGCAGAAGTGGCTTCTTTCTTTCTTTCTCCCAACCTACTCCCTTGAGTGAAAGGGACAAATCCCAGTGCTTTTCTTTAGAGATACTCATTTTGTGTTTTTCAAAATTTCCCCCTCTTTATTTCTTTTAAATGTCCTTCAGATTTTGGCAGGAGATAGAGCACTATCCAAGCTGAGAATTTTTTCCTTCTTTTCTCTCTTGCCTCCTGCCCCTAATCAGGAGTAGATTTTTATTGGGTTTTGTTTTAAATAAATCCAGCAACCATTCATTAAATACCTACTGTGTGTAATGCAAAGGGATTGTTCAGTGCTGGGGAAGATGCAAAATTTACCTAAGAGAGTTTCCTGTCCTCAGGAAACTCATGGCTAAGTAGGAGAGCAAGACAGAGTTAACTGATATACAATTTGCCATGACATACACATCATAAATATAATTTGATTATCTGGTATGTCTGTTCAGGGCAGCTAGGTGTACCAGTGGATAGAGTGGTGGGCCTGTAGTCAGCAAGACCTGAATTCAAATCCAACCTCAGACACTTACTAGCTGTGTGACCCTGGGCAAGTCACTTAACCCTGTTTGCTTCAGCTTCCTTATCTGTAAAATGAGTTGGAGAAGGAAATGGCAAACCACTCCAGTATCTCTGCCAAGAAAACCCCAAAGAGTCACAAAGAGTTGGACAAGACTGAAAATGACTGAACAGCAACAAGACACATCTGTTCAGGACATCAACACACACAATACACACAACAAAGGAAGCCTAGGACCCTGCTTGTGTTTTTGGGTCCTATGACCCCTGGATCAGTCCTCCTACCTGCTAATCATAGAGATGCATACATACTTTTCTCTCCAGGCTTCCTAGCTGACCATTAAGATTTTCAGGTAGATAACGCTAACTAGACAGAGGGCTGATTCTATGATTCATTTCCTGCTTACCTCACAGGGAGAAAGGAGGACAACAGTGACAGTGACCTGGAAAGAATATCTACATGGACACTTTCTCCCCTAGTGCAGATTGCAGCTTGTTTACACTTCTTCATCCGGTGTAATTCTTGCCTGGGTGTTTCTGTAAATCTATAGGATATCGACCCCACTTTCTGGAGGCCTTCCTAACGTGATCTTTTAATATTTAATGGATACCCACCTAGTGTCTGCCTTCAAGGAGATAAATGAGGAGATAAAACCTGTAAGCAGATAAATTCAGGGTAATATGTGGAGAGAGAAAATACAAACAATAAGGGAGATTATTAAAAGCTTTGAGTGGTGGCCCATAAATTGCACCTTGAAAGAATCTGAAGATTATAAAAGGTTGGTTGGGGAAGGACCTCATTCAATTCATGGGAGGGGGCAGTCTGTGCAAAGGAACAAAGTGGAAAGCAGTAGTTGCATTTGAGAAACAGCAAATAGATTGTTTTGATTGTAACATGGTGTACCTGAAGTGGAATTATATGAAATAAAGTCATAGAGATTGGTTGTTGTCCTTGGAGCTGGAAGATGACCAAAATGGCATCACTATGTCAGGGTCAATGTACAGTGTGTCTCAATGTGGCTGATATGACCAAGGAGACCTCAGAAGGCTCTACCACAGGTTGGGCACAAATAGTGCATATGAATATTTGGAATGGAGATGTCTCTAAACAGTTTGGTTTTTTTTTTAGGCAATTGGGGTTAAGTGACTTGCCCAGGGTCACACAGCTAGTAAGTGTCAAGTGTTTGGTCTGAGGCTGTATTTGAACTCAGGTCCTCCTGACTTCAGGGCCAGTGCCCTATCCACTGTGCCATCTAGCTGCCCCTCTAAACAGTTTTTGTTTGTTTTGTCCTCAGGGTCAGCACGATAAGCAGACTAATATTAGATTAGGGGAAGCAGACAATTTTTAGAGCATTTTTTTTAACCCCTTCTTCAAGCCAGGTGGTGGGCATTGTGATTCTTAAAAAAGTCTGCTCAGACACCCAGAGGTCTGCTGAATCCCGCTGCTGCTTCGGTCCAGTGAGAAGATGACCTTATGCCCTATATTGCCTATGTGCAGGGTTGTGACTATAGCTCCCGGTGCACCTACACCTTCTGCTTTGTCACTTGCCTGTCGCCACAGAATGTTGAGGTAGGTAAGGATGGTAGAATGGTAAGGATAATGTCTTTTGATTTGAATATAAATTGGATTTAAGTGAGGCAGAGTTGCCAGAAGTCATCAGCCTCACACTTTCTTCCAAAGTCATCAGAGTTCAAATGGTAAGACAAAAGTCAAGACAACCATCAATGGCTTGAGATGCAGTGAATGACCTTGGTGCCTTCAATGTCTAACCAAGTCTGAAGCTCTCCACCGCGCCTGCTTCAGCTACCTTCATGATTATTGTAATAATTTGTTTACATCTGACTATTTTTCTTGGGAAGTCTTTACATGCTTTACATGCTTACAGACACCCCCTAATTCACCCATGTGTAACCTATTGGTTACCTTCAACCTGATTTAGCCAGTCTGCTGAAACAGTTTACTAAGGTGTGGCTGCTGTGCCTCCTACAGCTTCTTGGAGCCACAGGTGAGAATTGGAGGGCAGATAGACGTCAAAGGTGGAAAGCAGCACTGAAAAGGGCTTGGCAAGCCCTCACACTAGAAGTACGAATCTTCCCTTAACACTGCAAACACCCTGCCCACAGAAATGGTGATGGGCTTGAAATGCTAAGATAAATTCATATTTTCATCCTAGAAGCAATAGGAAGGCATCAGAGGTTATGGAGCAGAAATGTGTGTAACAAAGGCAGGTTTGTATTCTAGTAAGTGCATCTATGTGGGGGATGGATTGGACAGGGGGAAGATAGCAGCCAGGAACTCATTCAGGAGATAGTTGTTCAAAGGAAAGGTGATCTTGATCCAGGTGTATGGAGGGAGGGGATTGGGAGAGAGAATACGCATTTTTAAGTACCTACTATGTGCCAGACACTGTGTTCTAATTAAGTAACATAGCAAATATGAGTGTAATTGAGTGCTTATATTAAGTAATATAACAAGTATAAGTACAAAGTGTTTTACAAGTATTATCTTATTTGATAAGGGAAGGACATGAAGGCAACAGATGCCGTTTAGGTGAAATCCATAAGTTCTAGCAACTTCCCTTTCCTGAACCTCAGTTTCTCTCACCTGTAAAATGAGAGAGTGATTATCTACATACATACATATATATGATACACACACACGCACAATTTCTCCCAGCTTTAAGTCCTATGACTAAAGTCTTTTACATTACTTCCTGTTGGTGTAACAATTGAAAATATGCTGCCACCAATGTACACTTGTCAAATATTTCCTCAGTGACCTTTGGCTTACCCTTGATTTTTATTCTATGGACACTCTTGAGTTCTATGATTTTCAATCATATAGCATCAATGGGAAAAGATTGTTATGAAGTGATTTTCTCTATAGTCCTGAGAATTGTTTGGGTTGTCAGTAGCAAACATTCCTCTCAGGGCACTGTCAGTCAGTCCACCAATAAACATTTATAAAGTGCCTATTATATGCCAGATATTGTACTGTTGTTGTTGTTTAGCTGTATCTAACTCTTCATCACCCAAGGTTTTCTTGGCAAAGATACTGGAATGGTTTGCCATTTCCTACTCCAGTTCATTTTACAGATGTAGAAACTGAGGCATATAAGGTTAAGTTCCTTGTCCAGGGTCACCCAGTAACAAGTGTCTGAGGCTGGATTTGAACTCAGGAAAATGAATCTTCCTGATTCCAGGCCCAGTGCTGTCTCCACTGAGCCACCTAGCTGTCCCTGACATTGTGTTAAGCAAACACAAATAAAAAGAAAGGCAGTCCTGGCTCTTACAGAGCTTGCAATCTACTTACAATCACACACAAAAGGAAGCTGAAAAGCTGGGGAGGCAAAGGGGGAGGGGGAAGGTACTGGGTTCTGGGGCATGATGGAGAAATCCAAAGAACTGCTGGTGGGACATGGAGACAGAGTGTGAAAATGAAGCCCAACAAGGGAGATTTCAGAAGCGAAGAACGTCTAATATAAAGCAGAAGCCAACAGAGTAGATAAGGACAAACACATTCTTCTTTGGCTCTGGCCTAGACCCCTGGGGCAGCCAGGGAGATTAAAAGGGAGGACGGCCACATTGGGAGAAAAAGAAAACCCCATTTGATCAAGAATTCTTCCTATTGGAGTTAAGACACCCCTTTCCCAATTTTAGAAGTGTGAGAACCGAAAACCTCTCATCATCTATCAACAATCATTTACTGAGAGCCTCTACCATGCTAGGCACAGGCAAAAGACAAAATCAGGCCTGATTCTCAAGGAGTTTATATTTTACATTTACTTACATTTTCCCTCAAACTGCCCCTGGGGACATTCTGTTGCATAAGTGGGTGAGCTGCTTGGTGTGAAGGGCATTAATATGAGAGAAAGATGGACAAGTAGGAAAAAAGTCAGTTTGTGGTGGACTTTGAATGCCAGGATCAGTTTCATGAACTTTACTTGATAGTAGCACCAATTCTTCTTCTTCCCAAAAGCATCCCTCTGACACCTCATCATGGTATGGAAGTGATCTTGAGGAGGTTTACCTACAATTTCCAGAAAAACCTTAAAACTTTTACTCACTTCTCTCTCTTTGACATCTTGCCTCCCTGGCCCCCAAAAAGAACCTGGCTTCAGTTTTTTTTACCGGTCCCAGGAAACCCTTAAAGTTTTAGAAACTGCCTTATTTCCCTTTAAAAGCCCTTTGAAAGCAAACTTCCCCTTTCAGCTCCCTTCATTATCTATTCTCATTGTCTGTTCAAATCACTCAGACATTCCAAACGGAAGTTCTCACCTGGACACTTTTCCAAAGGATCCACTTCCCCCATCTACTGACTTTTGCCTTCCTGGCCATTCCCACCCTTAATCCTAGCTAGGCGTCAGTGTTCCGTTCGCCCCAGCTCGCTGGCCACCCCCATCTAGATCTCCCTAGACCCCTCCTCTCCTCACCCCAAACTGCTTGGCCACTCCTTGGACCCCTCCTCCCGTCACTCCAAGCTGCTTGGCCCCTCCCCAATCAGGCTGTACTAAAGACTCATCTTTCCCTCACTCAGACGCTGGGAATTTCTCATGCCCCTAGAGGATGAGACCCCATGCCCACCCATAACGGGCATCACCTGGCCTGACCACCCTAGCCCTAGGCCCCACTCAGCCGCTGAGCTTTCTAGACTGCCTCACGCTGCTTGTCCTTGTGAGTGTCACCTGACCACCTTGAACCCTATTTAGATCACTGATGTTTGGGTTCCTTTGGAGTCTAGCCTATATGCTTATTAATAAACTTTTCTCTGGCTGGAAGAAGATCTGAGTTGAATTCATTCAGGCAGATCCGCGCCATGATTTGGGCTTTTCCCCCCGCAATCTTGGGGTGCCTCTGTGTATCTAGTAGCATCCCAAACCACCCCCCTTCTCCAATCTCAGCTCCTTCAAGTTAATGCCAGTGGAGTTCAATCTCTTTTCTATTCTACTAAGTTCGGAAATCTAGTCCTGTGAAAATTCGGAGATTGCTGCCTTGTCACTAATAGGTTGGTCATTTGGTGTTGAAATTATTGGCCATGGAAACCCAGGAAACAAATGTAGTCAAGTTCTGGGGACCTGTATCATCTGTGAGAGTAGGAGTTGAAATAAGGATCCCCAGAAGTTATATGGGCTACAAGTGGGGACTTGTGCAGGCTAACTATTAGGCCTTTCAAATTTTTAAGAAACTATTGGAGAGAAGATCTATTTGGAATTGCAATATTGGATACCCTAAAACTGCTAGGAAAAAAAGCCTTTGTAAAAAATTATCTTGTTATAAACTGTATTGGAAACAGCTTTTTTTCCCCTAGTGTGTTTAATAGTCAAATTGGTTCTTTTTGAGATAATTTTTGCAGACTTTTCCATTTGTTGATTCACTGAATATTCAAGTACTTGTACTTGCTATATTACTTAATCCTGTATAAGTACTGATAGTTAGAAGTGTGACAATTCAAAAGTTCTATGAGACCAAATTTCTGGGTAATTTAATCATTTTATTAATAAAGCCAGCAGGTTATTAATTTAAAAAAAAGATGGTTATTTGGCTGTCTCTCTTAAACCAAAGACCCCTAATGCAGTGGGGTCACAGTTTATATGTCCTTTGAAGCTGAGGTGTTCCTGAGGGATACCTAATCACCTCTGATTGGTAAATCAAATGGCAAGTGTGTTACCTTGGGGTACTTGACCTAAGGCACTCAAATCTTGGTCAAAGAGACATCAGTTTCCATATCACCTGTCTTGATAATAGGGAGAATCAACATTTTCCTGGGACCTATCTAAGCAAACACAATGAGCAGGAATACTCCCATTAGCCTAAACCAGGTCCTCAAGTTCCTCCCTTTGACATTCTGTGAAGTTTAGATTCAGGCCACCCCTGGCCCTAAACTTAGAATTTCTTTTACTGTCTGATTAGATCTTAGACTGGGTAAATCTTTAAGAGATATTTCCCATACTGGTTGATTTCTGGATGAGAAAGTAAAAAAAGGGAAAAACTTTGGTCCTAATACAATAATTAGTTATTAAATATAAGAAATATTCATTTCTCACAGAAGTATGAAGTTTGTATCCCTAAAATACTGTTGCCTAGCAATATGCCTAAAGCATACTATAATAATTCATAAATATTTGTCTTTGTCCTTTTCCCTTCCTTCCTTCCTTTCTCTCTCCTTCCTTCTTTTTCTTTCCTTCCTTCCCTCCTTCCTTCCTTTCCAGCCAAGAATACTTGTCTTATTCTTTACATGAGTCCAAATAGCTTATCTGAGATTGTTTTGGATTGTAGATTTGCCTGGTGACCTAGAAAACCTGGAGTAATCAACCCTAAGTAAAATTTCTTTTCTCTAGTTCTTCACTGTTATTCAGGGCTAATTTGATCTTGGTTTCTATTGTCTCTAACTGATCTTACCTGTCTTTTTATTGGATGAATTTGGAATTCCAGTAGGATGCCCTTTCAGTGGCAGGGATTTATTGGGGGGAAATTTTGGATACACTTAACAGTAGAAATCCAGAGAAAGTTTACCTTGATTTCAGAGGAGATTATCTATCACACAGAGAAATCTTGAGAAATTTTTGTGTGCCTTATGTAGAAAGAGAAACCTAAAGTTTTTGTACTTACCCCATTTGGATAACCTTATTTGCTAAGAGAGAATTTTTCATCTCAGACAGTTTGATCGGGAAGCAAAAGATCCCTGTGGAGAGAGCTCCACATGGTCTGGGGAGCTATAGAGCAAGAGTTCTAAAACTGGGGTCCATAGACTTCTAATTGGTCCATAGATAGATTTTGGGGGGGTCCATGAAAGTGGATGAGAAAAAGTTACATCTTCATTTTTACTGAAATTTAGCGTTTTCTCAAATTATTTAAAAATATTATTCTGAAAAAGAATCCATGGGCTTCACTGGATTGCCAGATGGGTTCATGACACAAAAAAGTTAAGAACCTCTGTTCCACAGGGACTATGACTTTGCTATAGAACTACTTTTTGATATGGAAAGATTGATTTTATATTACTTTAAAAAGTTATTTAATAACTGATCATGGCTTCTGTGCATGCATCAAGTGTAGAGGGAGTTATTCAAAGGCTTCTGTGTGTGCATTAAAAGTAGAGGGGCCTCTTTGGAGGTAAAGGTAAAGTGGGCTAATCAGTCAGTAAACATTTATTAACCACCTACTATGTGCCAAGAACTGTGCTAAGAATTGGAGATAGAAAGAAAGGCAAAAGACTTGCCCTCAAGGAGCTCACTATCTAAAGGGAGAGACAACATATAAACACCTGTGCATAGAAAAGGTATATACAAGATAAATAAGAAACAAGAAACAAAGAGTGGGGCACTAGATGTAAGAGGGATTTGTAAAGACTTGTGTAAAAAGTGTGATTTTAGCTGGAATTTGAAGGAAGCCAGGGAAGTCAGGAGGCAGAGACTGGGGGCAATGGGAGGGAATGTATTCCATACATAGGGAACAGCCAGTGAAAATATAAGAGTTGAGATATGGAGTATCTTGTTGAGAAATAGCAAGGAGACTATTGTCACACACTCTGTGTGTGTGTGTGTGGGGGGTGTTAAGTGTGAGAAGACTGGAAAGGTGGGGGTGGGTCTAGTTATGAAGGGCTTTGGATGCCAGTCAAGATAAAGTATCTCAGCACCCTCTGGACACAGTACCAATTTTTTAGTCCAAGCTGCCTGAATGGGAACCCAGCTGGCCAGTTCTAGTTGGGTAACTCAACTCATCCTCCCCTCCCCTCCTCTCCCCACCTCTCCTGTCCTAAAGGTGTTCTGCCCAAAGGAAGGTAAATTTGGATGGCCAAAATCTGCCTAGTTAACCTGGGGTTTACCGGCTAGATTTCTTTCTCAAAGACCAAGCCTTAAACCCAATTCACTCTGGAGCTCATAGATTGTACAATAGGTCCCTGCCCAAACACCACTTTATGGTTATTTTTTGGGCCCTCCTGGCTCAGAGTGAATGTCAATAGTAACTGTTTCTCTTTTGGCCAGCAACCCTGAGGGTCTTCCCCTCCCAGTCTGATTTTTTTTTTATTAAAGGGGACATCCATTGACTCCCTTCTTAAAGAGGTCTATTCACTGAATAGGCGCTACCTCACTCAAAGTGAGAACCTGAAAAGACTTTAGCTTAAAAGGGCCAGGGTCTCCCATTGCAGCCTGGGCCTTCTCCAGTCATCCTGATTGCTCAGATGTCTCTGGAGGAAAAAGTGAGGCTGGTAACTTTACACAGCCCTCCCTCACTCAATTCAGTCAATTGCAAGTGGTGTCATCATCTCCCTGATGTCACGGTCCTCGTCCAGAACGAAGGACAAACACAACAACAACAACCTGGCACCTGAATGAGCCCAGAAAAGAATGACTCCTCTGTAAGAGAGGTAGAGGATGAGGACCCCAGGCCCCTGGAGTCAGTGAACCCTTGTTGCTACACAAGCATCGGGTCAAACGGGTTTGTTTTCTCCCCTGAAGGATGAAATGCTGACTTCTAGTCAATAGGAAACCCCTAACCCCCTGGGGAGATCCCCTTCCTTGCTCAGGGAATTATGTAAGGAACCGGATTTTCCTTCCGGGAAGCTTGGTTTTTCTTTTTCTTTTTCTTTTCTTTATTGTTTTCGGGTTGGGGAAGGCCCTTTCCACAAGCAACAAAACCAGAAATAACCCAATATGACTTTGTAAAAATGATGTGGGTTTGTGCTGCCATGTATTTGGAAGCATGGAAGAATGTAAATAACTGGATTTAATTTGAACTGTGTCATACAAAGTTTTCCAGAGATTCTTTGGCACTGGTGAAAGCATTCAAATAGGAAATGCAAACTCCTCAAGTTACTAAGGAGTTGTGAAGACTTTGACCTTTGCCAAATACCCTCGGGTAGATTTGTTGGGAACAGCAAATATGAAAACTGAGGGGAAGAGTGTCTGGGTGGGGTTGAAAGCAACCCACCCTGTTCTAGCCTTGATACTTTAACTAAGTAAGAATATCTCAATCAATCAATCAATCACTTTTAGGCTTTAGACTTAGCACTAAAATGCCATTGAATTGGAATGATTGCCCAAGGATCCTGTTTGGGTAGGCTGAGGAAACTTGGCCATGCTCCAGAGATTGTTTATAAATTATCAAGAAAATTAAGAAAGGATTAGATCCCAGAAGTGAAGACACATTGGACATTCTAGCTGTACCTCCTGAGATGGGACCAACTGGGATAAGGACAGGCCTCACTTTTTGCTTCAGCCATGGCTCTCCCTCACTCCTCTACTTTGGGTGAAAGAGTACCTTGCAAGCTTCAAGGGGTTCAGAGGATGCTGAGACTTTCATCTCCCATTGCCAGTGGTGTTATAACCATGGCCCAGCATCTGTTGTCAGCACTGTCACATAGAGTATCAAAGAATCTGGACCTGGGTGAGATGGCTTTTCTTTTCTCCCTTGAGCCTAAGAAACCAAGCAAGGCTTGACCAAGCCTTTATTTTGGTCACAACTGTGTCTGATCACAGTGAGGAGAATGAAGGAAAGAAGGATGGAGGAGGGGATGTTAAGATTTCAACCTCTGCCCAGGAACAGCCTTACTGCTATGCAATCTTAACCTTGTACTTTCTGCTTTTCAGTTTTGCTTCAGAAAATGTACTTTATCAGTTATGTGAGTGAAAAGTTTTTTGAGGCTCACTATAGGGAAAAAGACAAAGGGATGATGGCAATGAGCCAAGCCAGTTATGATTTTGGGGGGAACAAATTTATTATACTCCTACCATAACTCAGAATCTGGGATAGACAATTATGGAGCTGTCATTCAAACTCAGTTGGCATTAAGCTGGTGGATACAAGTTGGGATGGCAGGTCTTGTTAGCACATGTACTAATGAGTGAACTGGGGCTGTTTGATCTTGAAGTGCCACCTTGTGGCTTGTGTGTGTATTGCATCCTGAGTATTAATCACACACCTAGGAGGTACATGAAAACACTGTTGGTGTGTGCAGCCTACTCAATGTTCTTGGAACACAATACTCCCATCTTCTTTCTCCAGGCCTTTATACTGGATTTCCCATGCCTCCCTCCACGTCCTAGCTTCCCTTCAATCCTCAGCTCAAATCCATCCTTCCTCAGGAGGCGTCTCTCTGTCTATCAGCAATCCCCATGCCCCTTTAGCGCCTTCCACATCCAAGATTACCTTCCAACTACCATGCATATATCTAGTATGGATCTGCTTATATATCATCTCCTCCATTAGACTGTACTCTCTTTCCTCCATTCCTTTGCAGAAGTAGAAGCTCCATGGGTATGAAACGTTTATTTTCAGATTTTTTTCAATGCTTTGTTCAATTTTGCTGATTGTTTTATTTCCTCTTCTTTATTTTTTTTTCTTTTAAGAATATTCTTCATTATATGGGATAGCTTCTTGGGAAGGTGGAAAGGAGAAGGACACAAATGGAAATTTAGTTGAAATTAAGGCAAACTGAGGCACAGAGTTCCAAGCCTGATCAATTTATTAACAAAGCACAAATTTGCCAGTGAACAGGGTCTAAGCCTCCTCAGCTAACTAAGACCCTGAATGATGGCTGACAGATCATTTTTATGTACAAAAGGAGGGGCATCCAAAAACTAGAAAGCAGCATCATAGATAGGGAAAACAATATGATTGGTTACAAAGTCACAAGCATCATAGATGTGGGGGACAATATGATGGGATAGAAATTTGGAATATAGGCCTAGTAACAACCCCTTCTTCCATCTTGTTGCTATGGAAAGCTCATTGGTGGTGTCCACCTGCCTTGCTAGTGTCACAGTGATAATAGACCAGACTTTCTTTTTTTAATTTAATTTAACTTTTTTTATTTTTAGGCAGTTGGGGTTAAGTGACTTACCCAGGGTCATACAGCTAGAAAGTGTCAAGTGTTTGGTCTGAGGCCAGATTTGAACTCAGATCCTCCTGACTTCAGGGCCGTTCTCTAACTACTGCGCCACCCAGCTTTCCCAAGACCAGACTTTCTTGAAGGACAGCCAGTGGTGCAGAGATAACAGACCAGACTCTCTGGTATCCACCTGCATCCTTCAAGGATAACAGATTTTCTTGACACAAGAATAGAATAGTGATTAGCAGGAAAACTGAACTTCTAAACTTAACTCGGAGACAATGAGTGATTTACAGGATAGCTGAACTTCCAAAGTTAACTCAGAAACAAATGAAATGTGATGTAATAGTTACACAAAATGCCAGTGATGATACAAAATGAAATCAATTACAGAATAGAATCAATTTGATTTTCTCAATTTTCATATAAAAACAAAAAAAATCTCAATAAAAATTTTATTTAAAAAAAAAGAATTTAAGATCCTTGAGGGCAGAGACTGTCTTTTGCCTTTCTTTATATGCCTAGTGCTTAACATAGTGCCTGGCACAGAGTAGGTACTTAATGAATGTTTGCTGACTGACTGACCTGAGTTACATGACTGACATTATTATCAAGGAGAGCCTTGAATGCCAGGCTAAGAAATATGAATTTCACTTGGTAAGCAGCTGGGAGCTACTGAAGAATTTTGAGTGGGTTTGAATGCCAATTCTGCATCTGTGACCTTGGTCAAGTCACTTCTGTTTGGGCCTCAATTTCATCTATGAAGAAGGGAGGTTGGATTAAATTATCTCTGAGGTGCCTTCCATTGCTAAATCTATTATCCTATGAGCATAGGAGTGATACATCTGTGTATTAGAAAAATTGCTCTAGCAGCATATAAAAAATGGCTTGATTTGGGGAGAATATGGAGACTGGAATTATGAGTTTCTAGTCTGGACCTAAGGTGATAAGGGCTTATATTAGGCTTTAGCCAGTGGGAATAGAGAATAAGTTTCATAGATTATCCTCATCTTTAAAATGAGGATAATTATGCCAGAATTATACAGGTATAGTCCCCTTATTGTCAGTGGAGGCTGCTGGGAAGTATAGTTTTCCCAGCTAGAATGAGAGTCTGAAGGATTATGACAAATGAGAGATACAATGGACATGAAATTTTAGAACTCTATGAAAAAGAAGTGGATTCTGAGGTGATAGCAAGTTAACACTTTAGTTTAATGGATGATTCTGTAAGTCTTCTAAGCAGAACACCCAAACCTGAAATTGGGGCTCACATATTTCTCTTAGTAGTTTTCAAACTACTAGTTTGAACAGTAGTTTTCAAAATGTGGTCCATGGACCCAGAGGCCAACATTATTTTCATAATAATGCTGAGATGTTGTCTATTAAAATACTACCCACTTTCCAACTACATATCGGTGTGAGACTGAATTTTCTTCAAATATTTCAACCAAAAAACCATTTCACAATAGATTCCATGCAGAATCAGATATGAGAATCCAGCTGTCTCCTATGAAGACAGAAATTTGCAACAATTCTTAAAGCCATGCCATTCTACTCACCAAAATTTTTTGGTTTTGGAAAATGTGGTTTTTTTCATTAAAACTTGCTATTTATGTTACCAGGTAATGGATTTATTATTGTTCATTTAAAATGAATTAATATGTAAGTGTTTAAAAAATTATCATTTTATAATGCAGTAAATATTGATAGATATAACTCATACAAATAAAAACTCTTAGCAATTTTTAAGAATGCATAACTTGAGTCCCAAGGCCCACTGAGGTGGAATTCTCTCCTCATTGGTAAAAATCAATGCCTTGCACCTTCATGAGAGTCAGGGCAAAGTTGGTCAGAGCAGGAGAGAGAACTTCAGTCTATTTATAATTGGCAGACTCTTCAATCTCTTCAGGGTCCAAGTGTTTCTGGCTTTCAGCTTTGAGAAGTGAGATAGATGATGCCAAACCCACTTCAGGTTGCTGAAGGAAAAGACTCTGGGGAAAAGCTGGCATGAGAGGAGCTGGCAGTGTCCATCATGTCCCTATTCCTAACTTGCTACACCAGAGATTTTGGGGAACTTCCCCTTGGGTGAGATCTGAGACTCTTTCTCTCGGTTGAACTGAGTTACCTTGAACCCAAAGGGAATAGTCTGTTCCTTTACTCTCTATTATCTGGTATATAGTCTTCTCTCTTTTTTTTATTAGAGTTTTAAAAATGTTTTATTTTTATTTTCAGTTCCAAATTCTCTCCCTCTCTTCTTCCACCCCTCCCCTACCCATTGAGAAAGCATTTGCTCTGATTTCTGTTTGCTATGGATTTGGATAAATGGATTTCTTTACTGTTTGGTGTATGTGTGTGTTCCTTGTGGGATTGGTATTTGGTGAGAAGGGAGTCATTTTGGATATACAGTTTGGAGTCCTGTTCCCCTCAAATGATGAACAGTGATCAGAAGCTAGATTGAACCTGAAAACCACCCCCAAGACTAATGATATTTAAGGAAGCAGACAGATATAATTCTAGCTAGACCCTCTCTCTGAGAAGAGCAGAGCAGTGAAGCTTCTGGCCCCAAACTCCTGCTAGTAGGAAATAAAGTCTCCCATCGAGAAGAGTGAAGAGAAAAGAGGCTAGAGATGTGTATTTGTCTTCTTTCTAGCTGCACAACGACACCCCCATGCTACGAGTGGAGTGTGTGTGTGTGTGTATGTGTGTGTATGTTTGTGTGTGGGAAGCCCATGTCATAGGTATAAAGGGATCCTAACATCAAAAAGTCTGAGAACCATTATCCTATAAGTATTAACCAAATGGAGCCATGATGCAGCAGAGTGTGAATACTGCTCCCCCAGGCCAAATGCTGCCCTTTTTTACCCAAAGGAATGGGGTAATTAAGAGGGACCTCTCATGCTTCACAGCAACACTTATCATTATACATTATTATTCTAAAGAAAGTCAAAGACTGTAGGAATGTGAGTTATTATTCTTAGTTAATAAACATTTATTAAGCTCCTACTATGTGTCAGACATTGTGCTAATATTATTTAATTTTATTTAATTTAATCCTCACAACAACCCTATGAGTTATTATTATTATTTTATCACCCCCATTTTACAGTTGAGGAAACTGAGGTGCGCAAATAAAAGTTAACTTGCCCAGGATCATGCAGCTGCAAGTGTCTCAGGTCAGATTTAAACTCAGGTCGTCTTGACTCCATGCCCAGCACTCTAACCATTGTGCTACCAGCCTACCAAACATTTCTTATGTGCCAGGCGCTGTGCTTAGCTGGGGATACAAAGAAAGGTAAACACAGTTCATGCCCCAAAAGAGCTCACATTTTTAATGTTGGAGACAACACGTGAATAATTATGCACATACAAGATATCCACAGAGTAGATGGAAGGCAATCTCAAAGAGAAGGCACTAGCAGTGGGGATGGGTAGGGAAACTGGTAAGGCCTCCTGTGCAAAGTGAGATCTGTCTTGAATCTTGAAGCCAGGGAAGCTAAAAGACAGAGATGAGGAGGGAGAGCATTCAGGCATGGGGAGCACACACTGTAGGGGTTGTGGCAAGGAAGCCAGTATCAATGGATCAAAGATACATGGAAGAAGGTACGGTATAAGAAAATTGGAAAAGTGGGAAGGGGCCACTTTGTGAAGAGCTTTAAATGACAGAGGATTTTATAGTTGATGCTGGAGGTAATAGGGAATCACAGAAGTTTGTAGGTTTGGAGCAGGAATCACATAATCAGACTTTTACTTTAGGATTACCTTGGCAATTGAGAGGACAATGGATGGGAATGGGGAGAGATTTGAGATAGGGACACCAACCAACAGGCTATTGCAATCCTCCAGGTGAAGCAATGAGGTGCCCTGCATTGAATAGTGACAGTATCAGAGGAGAGAAGGCAAAAAATGTAAACAATATTGAAGAGATTGCCTTTCTTTGTATGCCCAGCACTTAATATAGTGTCTGGCACATGGTAGGGGCTCAATAAATGCTTGTTGAATTGATAAGATCTGACAAGAGAGATTAGATGTGTGGCGTGTGAGTGGTGAGTTAAGGATGACGCAAAAATTGTGAGCTTGGGTAACTGGGAGGATGATAGTCCCCATGACAGTAATAGGAAAGTTGGGAAGAGGAGAGAAAGATAATATTTATTGAGTTTTTGAGTTTTTGGAGGGGGGGCAAGGCAATCGTGGCTAAGTGACTTGCCCAGGGTCATACAACTAATAAGTGTCTAATGTCTGAAGCAGGATTTGAACTCAGGTCCTTCTGACTCCAGAGTTGGTGCTCTATCCACTGCACCACCTAGCTACCCCTATGATATTTGCTTTAAACATGTTAGAGATGCCAAAAGATGATCCAGTTTGAGATGTTTGAAAAGCAGTTTGATGCTTCAGGACTGGAGTTCAGGAGAGAGAATAAAGGCTGGATGTGCAGATCTGGGAATAATCCACATAGACGTATAATTGAACCAATGGGACCTGAGTTGTTCACCAAGAAGAGGGAAAAGAAGAAAAAGAGAAGAGAGCCCAAGACAGACGCATGGGAGACACCCATGGTTAGAGGTCATGATCTGGAGGACGGCCAGTAAAAGAGCCTGAGAAGGAGTGGTCAGAGAGGTAGGAGGAGAATCAGGAGAGAGTAGTGCCAGGAAAACCTACAAAGAATTGAGTATCAAGGAGAAGAGGGTGATGAACAATGAACGTCAAAGTCTGCAGAGAGGTCAAGGAGGATGAAGATTGAGGAAAGGTTGTTGGGTTTGTCCATGAAGAGATCTTTGGTGACTTTGGAGAGAGCAGTTTCAACTGAGATGCTATGTGTACAATACTGACTTCAAGTGTTCAGAGAAAGGAGAGCAAATTACCCATGTACTACTAGGTTTCCTTTCCATAAATTGGGGATAATCATACCTATAGTACTTACTTCACACAGTTGTTGTGAGATATGCTAATTATTACTCTTCCCAGAGGAAGAAAGCCTTGACCTAAGGCTTCGTATACACAAGCTACAACTGGGTAAATGAAAACAGCTTTAAATTGGAACAAAAATCATATATGCAATATTAGACAGTGGTGGTATTGACTTTCTCACAGGTGCAGGGTCTCTGTTGGGCATAGTGCTCATCTGGGCTCTCAGGGTCTGTTCTCTGCAAATTGATTCTAATCGTCAGAGATAGTTTTACCTTGAATACATAGTCAAGTTTTTTCTCTGTTGTTAGAGAACTGTCCTTCAAATAGCTTTGTGTCTCTGTGTCTCAGCTTCCTCAACTGCGCCTTGAACTCTTCTGTAAAATTTCAATTTTGTTTTATTTTCAGTTCTAAATTCTCTCCCTCCCTATACCTACTCCCCTATCCATTGGGAGGGAAAGAAAAACAAAACTCATTACAAATATATGTATATAATCATGTAAAACAATTCCCACATTATGTATGTCTGAGAGAAACAGACACAGAGACAAAGAGAGACAGAGATGAAAATATGCTTCCATTTACAATTTAAGCCTGTCTGCTCTCTCTATTACCAATAAAATCCAGCAGGAAGAGATGGAAAGAGAAATTACATTTAAAATAGCTACTGATAGCATAAACATGGATAGCATGTTTCATCATGAGTCCTTGGGAATTGTGGTTGTTGTGTTGATCAGAGTTATTAAACCTTTTAAAGTTAATTATCTTTATAATACTGCTGTTATTATAGAAATTGTTCTGCTCTTCATTTTGCCTCATTTCCCACAAGTGTTCCTAGGTTTTCTTATCCCCTTCATCATTTCTTAATCACCCAATGGCATTCCATTGCATTCATGTACCACATCATGTTCAGCTATCCCCTACTTGATGGGCATCCCCTCAGTTTCCAATTTTTTGCCACCACAAAGAGCCACTATAAATATTTTTGTACATATGGCTCCTTTTCATCTTTCTTTGATCTGTTTAGAGTATGAGCTACATCTTGGTATCACTGGGCCAAAGGGTATGTAAAGTTTAATAGCTTTTTGGAGATATTTCCAAGTTGCTTTCCAGAATGACTGGACTAGTTCACAGCTTCACCAACAGTGCATTAGTGTACCTGTTTTCTCACAGGTCCAACAGTTTCCCCTGTTTCTCTAGCATTTGTCATTTTCTTTTTTGTCATATCAGCTAATCTGATGGGTGCGAGGTGGTACCTCAGTTGTTTTAATTTGCATTTCTCTAAATATTAGTGATTTAGAGCAGTGGTATCAAACAAAGAGAAACAGGAACCACTAAACCCTACATAAAGATCTCTGCAGGCTGTATATTGACGAAGAAAACTACATATTAACATTACCTATGTTCTAGAATATTTGCATTTCTTTTGTTATATATTTCCCAATTCTCATGAGTATTTTGGGCTGTGTGTAGCCCACACACCACGTGTTTGACACCTGATTTAGAGCATTTTTTCATATGATTAATTAGCTTGGATTTTTCCCTCTTCAAACTGCTTATTCATATCCTTTGATTTTTTTATCAATTTAGGAATGTCTCTGATTCTTGTAAATCTGACTCAGTTCCCTATATATCTTAGAAGTGAAAACTTCATCAGGGAAACTTCCTGCAAAGATCCCCCCACCCCAGTTTGCTGCTTTTCTTCTATTAGTTATATTGATTTTGTTTATGCAAAAAACTTTAAATTTTATGTATTAAAAACTAATTATTTTGCCCCATCTGAATTTTTCTATCTTTTGTTTGGTCATAAACTCTTCCCCTATCCATAGATCTGACAGGTAATTTCTTCTGAGCTTCACTAATTCGCTTATGCTATCACTCTTTGTGTCTAATAATGTACTCATTTTGAATTTATCTTGGTATACAATATGAGATGTGGGTCCTTAGTTTTTGCCAGACTACTTTCCAGTTTCCTCAATAGGTTTTTTTTTAAATCAAGTAGTGAATTCTTGTCCCAGTAGTTGGTATCTTTGCTTTTTGTGTTTATTTGTTTGTTTGTTTTTTGGCAAGGCAGTTCGGTTTAAGTGACTTGTACAGGGTCACACGGCTAGTAAGTATCAAGTGTCTGAGGTCAGATTTGAACTCAAGTCCTTCTGACTCTAGAGTCAGTGCTCTATACAGGGGATCTTTGTTTTTATCAAACATTAGGTTACTGTGCTCATTTGCTTCTGCATACTGTATACGCAATCTGTTCCACTGATCAACCTCTTTATTTCTTACCTAGTAACAAACTGTTTTGATGATTACATTTTTGTACTGTAGTTTGAGATCTTGTACTACTAGGCTCCCTTCTTGCCTTTGCTTTTTTTTTTCCTTATTGATTCCTTCATATTCTTGACCTTTTTTACTCCTCCAGATGGATTTTTAAATTATTTTTTCTACTTATCTAAAGAATTATTTGGTAGTTTGATTGGTACAACACTGAATAAGTACATTAATCTAGGTAGTGTTGTCATTTTTATCATGTTGACTCAGCCTACCCATGAGCAATTAATATTGCTCTAATTATTTAAATGTCTTTATTGTGTGAAAAGTGTTTCGTAGTTCTGTTCATATAGTTTCTGTGTGTGTCTTATCAAGTAGCTTCTCAAGTATTTATGCTATCAGTACCTATTTTAAATGTAATTTCTCTTTGTATTTCTTCCTGTTGGATTTTAAATTGGTAAAATACAGAAATGCTGATGGTTTGTGAGGGTTTATATTACATCCTGTAATTTTGCTGAAGTTGTTAATTATTTTGATTAGTTTTTTTGGTTGAATCTCTAGAATTCTCTAAGTAAACCATTATATCACCCTGCAAAAAGTGATAGTTTTGTTTCTTTTTTGCCTGTTTATTCCATCAATTTCTTTTTCTTGTCATTGTTATAGCTAGCATTTCTAGTATAATATTGAATAGCAGTGGTGATAATGGGTATCCTTGCTTTACTATTGATCTTATTAGAAAAGATTCTAGCTTAAAACCATTATAAGTAATGCTTGTTCTTGTTTTTAGATATACCACTTATCATTTTAAGGAAAGCTCAGTTTATCCCTATTCATTCCTTTCTAGTGTTCTTAAAAGGAATAAGTATTATATTTATAAAAATCTTTTTCTGCATCAGTTGAAATTATTCTATGATTTTTGTTATTACTTTGGTCAAGTATGCTAAAATAGTTTAATAAATGGTTATTATTGAACCAATCTTGCATTCCTGATATAAATCTAACCTGGTCATCATATCTGATCTTTGTGACATATTGCTGTAGTCTCTTTGCTAATATTTTTATTTAAAATTTTACATCAATATTCATTAGGAAAATTGGTCTATAGATTTCTTTCTCTGCTTTGACTATTTCTGATTTAGATATCAATTCCATATTTATGTCATGTAAAGAACTTGATAGGATTCCCTCTTTACCTATTTTCCCTAACAGTTTATTTAGTAATGGAATTAATTGTTCTTTAAATATTTGGTAGAATTCTCTTGTAAATCCATCTGGTCCTGAGGGGCTTTTGTATTCCTTAAGGAGTTCATTTATGTTTGTTCAATTTCTTTTTCTAAGAGAGGGCTATTTAAGGATTTTATTTTCTGTTCTGTTAATTTGAACAATTTATATTTTTATAAATATTCATTCATTTCATTTAGATTGTCAGTTTTATTGGCATATAGTTGGGTGAAATAGGTCTTAATAATTGCTTTTATTTCTTCTTCATTAGTTGTGAATTCACCTTTTTTCATTTTTTATACTGGTAATTTGGTTTCTTTCTTTAAAAAAATCAAATAAAAATCAAATTAGCTAATGGCTTATCCATTTATTTTTTAAACTATCTCTAGGTTGTATTTATTAATTCAATAGATTTTTTTACTTTTAATTTTGTTAATTTTCCTTTGATTTTCAGGATTTCTATTTTGGTATTTAATTAAGAGTTTTTAATTTGTTGATTTTCTAGGTTTGTTTTTTAGTCTCTCCTTTTATTGATGAAAGAGTTCAGAGTTACACATTTTCCCCTAAGTACTGCTTTGGCTGCATTCCTCAGATTTTGGTATGTTGTCTCATTGTTGTCATTATTATTTTGTTTTTGTTTTTGTTTTTTATTTTTTTATTTTATTTACTTATTTTTTTGGTGAGGCAATGGGGTTAAGTGACTTGCCTAGGGACACACAGCTAGTAAGTAGCAAGTGTCTGAGGCCGGATTTGAACTCAGGTTATTCTGACTCCAGGGCTGATGCTGTCTCCACTGCACCACCTAGCTGCCCTCATGTTGTCATCATTTTTGATGAAATTATTGTTTCTATAATTTGTTCTTTGACTCATCCATTCTTTAGGATTGAATTATGTAGTTTCCAATTAATTTTTAATCTTTGTTCCAAAGGCCCTTTATGGAATGTATTTTTATTGCATTATGTTTCAAAGAAGATGCATTTGATATTTATGCTTTTCTACATTTGTTTGTGAGATTTTTATGTCCAAATACATGGTTAATTTTTTGAATATGCTATGAGCAGCTAAGAAATATACTCTTTTCTATTATCATTCAATATTTTTCAGAATATTGTCATAATTAACTTTTCTAAAATTCTGTCTAGATCCTTAACTTTGTTCTTATTTATTTTTTAGTTTATCTAGGATTGAGAGGAGTAAATAGAGGTCCCCCACTATTATAGTTGTACTATCTATTTCTTCCTGTAATTCATTTAACTTTTCCTTTAAGAATTTAGATGCTGGGCCATTTGGTGTATATACTTTTAGTGTTGCTATTAATTCATTGCCTATAGTACCTTTTAACAAAACGTAGTTTCTTTCCTTGGGTGACTAGGTGGCATAGTGGATAGACTGCTGGGCCTGGAACCTGGTAGATACATCTTCTTGGGTTCAAATCTGGCCTTAGAGACTTACTAGCTGTGTGACCCTGTGCAAGTCATTTAACCCTTTTTGCCTCAGTTTCTTCAGCTGTAAAAATGGGAATAATAATAGCACATACCTCCCAGGGTTGTTGTAATGATTAAATGAGATATTTGTAAAGCACTTGGTGCTTAATAAATACTTGTTTCTTTTTTTTCTTCCTTTTTTATTCCTTCCTTCCTTCTTTCCTTCCTTCTTTCTTTTTTCCTTTTTCACATTCAAAGTATATTTCCAACAACAGAACTGTTGGATCTACGGATATCTCTCTACCCCTTTCCCCATCTTTGGATTAGGCTACAAGAGACAGTGCCAATTGTGAGTTCAGCTGGGCCAGAGGGATGCAATCGCTAGATTATGACTCAGGCACATTCCTGTCCCAGATCTCCCTACCATTTATTCCACTTGGATACCTTCACATCCAGTTCCCTAGCTCCTAGGAGTGTCAAGTTGTGGAAGCTGACTTCACTGTCTCAACACCCATGATGGGCTTGGTCATCAAAGAACCCTGGAAGGTGAAAGACTAAGTCAAATTATTTCCCCCCTAATCCATAGTAAGCAAACCCTACATATTGCTCCTTCTTCCTGTTATTCCTATGATTCCAAGCCACTATTTACTAGGTTGCCCTTTTGTTCATTCCATTTTCTCACTAATCTTTAATCTCTATCTATTAACTGTTTCCCTGTGTAACCCCTGTCCCAAAGCCCATTAGCTTAGGGACTCTTTCCTTATTGGTGAAGATGAATGTGGAGATAGGGAGACCTCTAAATTTCCACAGTCTTCTTCAAACTTAGAGTCTTAGAGTCTTTGTGTGTGCTTCAGGCTTCCATCTTTTCCCTAGAAACACACCCATGTCTTCCTAATCCTTAAAGGACCACATCTGATCTGGCTGTTCCTGATATTGTTCTACATCTTTCCTGTTTTTCACAGCTAAATACTTTGAGAAAGTTGTCTACAATCCATGTCTCTACTTCACCACATTTCATTCTCTTCTAAGCCTATAATCTAACTTCCAATCTCATCATCCAACTGAAACCATTCTCTTCAAAGTTACCAGTGAACCCTAAATTGCTGTTCATAGAATTCCTGGGTTTGTCTTGGCAGGTAGACTCCCAAATATTTTATATTGTTTGCAGTCATTTTACATGGAATTTCTATTTTTATCTCTTGCTGCTGAGCTTTGTTGGCAATATATAGAAATGCTGATGATTTATGTGGATTTATTTTACATCTTGCAACTTTGCTAAAGTTATGGATTGTTTCAAGCAGTTTTTTAGTTGATTCTCTAGGATTCCATAAGTATACCATCATGTTATCAGCAAAGAGTGATTGTTTTGTTTCCTCATTGCCTATTCTAATTCCTTCAATTTCTTTTTCTTCTGTCATTGAAAGAAGCTAACATTTCTAATACAATATTGAATAATAGTGGTGATAATGGACATCCTCGTTTTACCCCCAATCTTATTGGAAATGCTTCTAGGTTATCCCCATTACATATAATGCTTCTGATGGTTTTAGATAGGTACTGCTTATCACTTTAAAGAAAGCTCCATTTATTCCTATGCTCTCTAGTGTTTTTAATAGGAATGGTTGCTGTGTTTTGTCAAAATTTTCTGCACCTATTAAGATAATCATATGATTTCTGTTTGTTTTGTTATTGAATATGGTCAATTATACTGGTAGTTTTCTGAATATCAAACTAGCCTTGCACTCCTGATATGAATCTCAACTAGTCTAGTGTATTATTCTGGTAATAAATTGCTGTAATCTCTTTGTAAATATTTTATTTAAAGTTTTTGCATCAATATTCATTAGGGAAATTGCTCTATAATTTTCTTTCTCTGTTTTGGCTCTTCTTGGTTTAAGTTTCATATTTGTGTCATAAAAGGAATTTGGTAGGACTCTTTCTTCATCTATTTTTCCAAATAATGAATATGGTATTGGAATTAATTGTTCTTTAAATGTTTGGTAGAATTAACTTGTAAATCCATCTGGCCCTGGAGATTTTTTCTTAGAGCATTCATTGATGGCTTTTTCAATTTCTTTTTTCTAAAATGGGGTTAAGTATTTTATTTCCTCTTTTGTTAATCTGGGCAATTTATATTTTTGTAATATTCATGCATTTCACTTAGATTGCCAGATACATTGGCATCCAATTGCCCAAAATAGCTCCTAATTATTGCTTTAATTTCATCTTCATTGGTGGTGAATTCACCCTTTTCATTTTTTATACTGGTAATTGTTTTCTTCTTTCTTTTTTTTAAATCAAATTAATCAAAGGTTTTTCTATTTTATTGTTTTCCCCCTTAAAACCAGCCCTTCATTTTATTTATTAGTTCAATAGTTTTCTTATTTTTCATTTTATTAATTTCTCCTTTGATTTTCAGAATTTTTAATTTTGTATTTAATTGGGGATTTAAAATTTGTTCTTTTCCTAGCTTTTTTTAGTTGCATGCCCAATTCATTGCTCTTCTCTTTCTCTATTTTATTCATGTAAGCATTTAGGGATATAAAATCTCCCTATAAGAACTGCTTTGGCTGCATTCCATAAGTTTTGGTATGTTGTCTCATTATTGTCATTCTCTTTGATAAAATTATTGATTGTTTCTATGATTTATTGTTTGATCCACTCAATCTTTAGGATTAGATTATTTGGTTCCTAATTAGTTTTTAGCCTATCTTTCACTGGCCCTTTATTACATGTAATTTTTATTGCATCATGATCTGAAAGGGATGCATTTAATATTTCTGCCTTTCTTCATTTGATTGTTAAGTTTATATGCCCTAATATATGGTCAATTTTTGTATAGGTGCCATGTATCACTGAGAAAAAGGTATATTCCTTTCTATTCCCATTCAGTTTTCTCCAGAGGTCTATCATATCTAACTTTTCTAAAATTCTATTCACCTCCTCAACTTCTTTTTTGTTTATTTTGTGGTTAGATTTATCTAGTTCTGAGAAAAAGTTGTTGAGGTTCCCCACTAGAATAGTTTTGCTATCTATTTCTTCCTGTAACTCATATCACTTCTCTAAGAATTTAGATGCTACCACTTGGTGCACATATTTTTAGTATTGTTATTACTTCATTATCTATGGTACCTTTTAGCAAGATGTAGTTTTCTTCCTTACCTCTTTTAAATAGATCTAGTTTTGCTTTTGCTTTGTCCGAGATCAGGATTGCTACTGCTGCTTTTTTTTCCACATGACTATAGATATCTTTGATTTCTTCATCTGAAAACTACCTGTTCATATCCTTTTACCATTTATCAATTGAGGAATGATTTATATTCTTATAAATTTGACTCAGTTCCCTATATATTTTTGAAATGAGACCTTTATCAGAGACACTGGCTGTAAAAATTGTTTTCCCAGCTTTTTGCTTTCCTTCTAATCTTGGTTGCATTGGCTTTTTGTGCAAAACCTTTTAACTTAATGTAATAAAAATTATCCATTTTGCATTTCATAATGTTCTCTGTCTCTTGTTTGGTCATAAATTTTTCCCTTCTCCGTACATCTGACAGGCAAACTATTCCTTGCTCTCCTACTTTGCTTATAGTATCACCCTTTATGTCTAAATTGTCTATCCATTTTGACCTTATCTTGGTATATGGTTGTAAGATGTTGGTCTATGCCTAGTTTCTGTCACGTTATTTTCCAATTTTCCTAGCAGTTTTTGTCAAATAGTGAGTTCTTATCCCAGAAGGTGGAGTCTTTGGGCTTATCAAACAGCATATTACTATAGTCATTGACTACTGTGTCTTGTGTGCCTAACCTATTCCACTGATCCACCACTTTATTTCTTAGCCACTACCAAGTAGTTTTGATGATTGCTGCTTTATAATACATTTTTAGATCTGGTATGGCTAGGGGTAGATTCTTTCAATGACTATTTTAACCTCTGGTTTTAAGATATCAGGGCAGTTTTCCTCAATACTTTCTTAAATGATGCTGCCATCTGTTTTTTTTTTTAATCATGACCTTCAAGCAGCCCAATCATTTTTAAGTTATCTCTCCTGGATCTATTTTTCAGGTCAGTCATTTTTCCAATGAGGTATTTTACATTTTCTTCTATTTTTCATTCTTTTGATTTTGTTTGACTGATTCATGATGTCTCATAGAGTTATTAGCTTCCACTTGCCCAATTCTAATTTTTAAGGAATTATTTTCTTCAGTTAGCTTTTGTATTATTTTTTCTATTTGGCCAATTCTACTTTAAAGGAGTTGTTTTCTTCAGTGGATTTTTTTCCATTTGGCCAATTCTATTTTTTTAAGGAGTTGTTTTCTTCAGTCAATTTTTGTACTTCCTTTTCCAAGTTGTTGACTCTTTTTTCATAATTCTCCCGCATAACTCTCATTTCTTTTCCCAATTTTTCTTCTATCTCTCTTACTTGATTTTTAAGATCTTTTTTGAGCTCTTCCAAGAGGACTTTTTGGTCTTGAGACCCTTTGAGACCCTTTGAGACCCTTTCAAATCTTGCCTCAGACTAAACACTTGACACTTACTAACTGTGTGACCCTAGGCAAGTCACTTAACCCCAATTTCCTAAAAAGAAAAAGAAAAAGAAATGTGCCAAATAAAGATCATGACTTTCAGTATTTTCCAGCCTGCTTCTTCTCTGAAAGCCTCTTAAATCCTTAAAAACAGTCGCAGTGGACTGGGAAAGAGGGGATGATTGAAGGAGTTATGTAAACCTCTGTTGAGGAGATGGGAGGTGTTGGATCAAGTGTGGAAGAAGACTTGGTCTTTGCAAGGAGATGGACTACCTTTTCTTTGGAGAATAGAACAAAGGAGAAAATGGGGCAGAGGACTGATATAAAGGAGTCTTGAGATGTAGAGCAGGAGAGAAGAGAACTTACAGGGAAGGCCTCTTTTATCTCAGTAAAAGAATACATGGAGAGGTTCTTTTTTGGGAAGGAGAAAATGGAGAATTTGACTTGGAGAGAAGAAGCTTTCTGATTCTTTTCCCTCAAGGCTTTTCCTGGGTCTTCTACTCTTCTCTTTCCACACTGTCCCTTTGTTTATCAGCCCTCATGGGTTCAATGATCAACTTTATGCAGATGAGTCTCAGATTTATATATTCAGCCCTAATCTTTCTCCTGAATTTTAGAATCCAACTTCTAGCTTCCAGGTGCACATCACCTAATCTTCTCAGCACCTCAAACTCAATATGTCCCAAACATAACTCATCATTCTCTCTAAATCTGTCTCTGAACTAAACTTCCTGATTTCAGTGGAGGTCACCACTATGATCCCAATCACCTAGGTTCATCACCTCAGAAGTTGTCCTTGATTCTTGCTTCTCTTTCCCCCACTCCCAACATTCAATCAATTGCCAAATTGGTCTTCCATGTCATCCCTCCCCCTTTCTATTCGTACACCCTGTCTTCAGCTTGGGTTAGGTTTTCAATATCTCCTTCTTGGACTATTATAATACCATCCAAATTGAGAGTCTCTCCCTGCTCTAACCCATCCTTTACACAGCTGTGTCCAAAAACATTCCTTTAATCCTCTGCTTGGTGCCCCATCCTATACGGAGCCTTCTTTCATTCCCCAGTTTTGATGTGTTCTCCCTTCTCTAATTATTTTATGCAGGTTAGAAAGCCAGCCTGATGTAATGGATAGAATGATGGATTCAGAGCAAGATGTGGGAAATAGTGGGCAAATCTCTTAAACTCTATAAGCCTTTCTTAACCTTAGAGGGACTAATTATATTCTCCCCTCTCCCCCCCATCTCAAAGTTTTACTTTTTTAATTAATTAATTAACTTTTAGTTTTTAACATTCACTTTCATAAGATTTTCAGTTTTAAATTTTCTCCCCATCCATCCCCTCCCCCACCCCAGGATGGCATACAATATGATATAGGCTCTACATATACATTCCTATTAAACATATTTTCACATTAGTCATTGTGTAAGGAAGAATTAGAACCAATGGGAGGAACCACAAGAAAGAGGAAATAAAACAAAACAGAAGGAAAAAATAGCATAAGTATGCTTTGATATGCATTCAAACTCCACAATTCTTTCTCTGGATGTGGATAGCATTTTCCATCATGAGACTTTTGGAGATGTCTTAGATCCTTGCATTGCTGAGAAGGGCTAGGTCTATCAAAGTTAGTCATCAAACAATGTGGCTATTATTGTGTACAACGTTCTCCTGGTTCTGCTCACTTCACTCAGCATCAGTCCATACAAGTCTTTCTAGGTTTTTCTGAAGTCTGCCTGTTCATCATTTCTTATAGCACAATAGTATTCCATTACAATCATATACCACAACTTGTTCAACCATTTCTCAATTGATGGGCAAATCCCTCAACTTCTAGTTCTTTGCCACCACAAAAAAGGTGCTATATATATTTTTGTACGTGTGGGCTCTTTTCCTATTTTTTGATCTCTTTGGGATACAAACCTAGTAGTGGTATTGCTGGATCAAAAGGTACACACAGTTTTATAGCCCTTTGGACATAATTCCAAATTGCTCTCCAGAATGGTTGGATCAATCCACAAACTCCACCAACAATGCATTAATGTTCCAATTTTGCCACATCTTCTCCAACATTTATCATTTTCCTGTTTTGTCATGTTAGCCAATCTGATAGGTATGAGGTGGTACCCCAGAGTTGTTTTGATCTGTGTTTTAGAGGGGCTAATTTTAGAGGCTGGAGAAGTGAGGGCTCCCTAGGCCATGCCCCACCACTGAGCAGCAAATGCTCTTTAAATGCATGGTTTTATGATGTGCTCCCACCATACCACTGAAGTGAAAGCAGAGTACAATGCACAGCTTATCTATCCAAGTAGAGTCTATTAAACGATGACAGCTGGCTTAGTCCAGAGAAGATGAAAAGGGGTACTAGAATTGTGGCTGCCTCTGACATTCTTCCCAGGCCTCTGACAAAGATGGCTCTTTCTATCTCCATACAGACAGCAAACTCCCACATTTATCAAGGGAAAGTGGTGCAATCTGAGGCTGAATTATTCTTGCTTACATAGATGAAAAAGCCTCACTTGTGATGTAGGTAAGGCCTCCATTCTCACTTGCCTATGAAGGTCTTGGGGACACTAATTAGCCAAGATTCCAGAGGCGGAGCTCAAGGACAACTCCTGAACTTGTGATTGGCCTTCATGAGTTCTAATTGGCTCTTCCCAGGGCAGGTTCTCATAACTATCCTCAGAATTACTTTGAAGTAAGGTTTTCTGGAGGGTGGGTATGAAAAGAACTTACCCGGTAAGACTTCTCAACAAAAATTACCAAGGGGAAAAACAATTGACCTTTAATAGGAAAGCTAAGAATTACAAAGGGTTTTAATAAACTTTAAAGAAACTATTACTTCAACATGAAAACAGAAAAGGTTACAATTGTTCAGTCTTCTCTGACTCTTCATGACCCCATTTGGGGTTTTCTTGACAAAGATGCTGGCGTGGTTAGGCATTTCCTTCTCCAGTTCATTTTACACATGAGGAAACTGAGGCAAACAAGGTTAAGTGGCTTGTCAGGGTCACATAGCTAGTAAGTGACTGGGGATTTGTACTGGAGAAGATGAGTCTTCTTGACTCCAGGCCCAGCACTCTCTCCATTATGCCACCTAGCTGCCCTAAGGGTCACAAGACATTATACTAAACACAAATGTTTATTCTACTAAAGAAATTTCCTAAAATGGGAGCTGCACTGACAATGGTAGTAGACAGTAAGTAATAAGTGGATCCAGTTCGATTCATGAGTTTGGTCTGTTACTTAACTTTGGTTTTACAAGGAGAAAATTCATACATTAAGGACACCTAGAGTCTCTAGTGGGGGAGAATAATATATAAAACAATGACTGAGAAAAAATTCACCCCAACAAACTTTTGGGCAGTTAGCTGGCATCATAGTATACAGAGTGCCAGGCCTGAAGTCAGGAATATTCATCTTCTTGAGTTCAAATCTGACCTCAGACACTTATTAGCTTCTGTGTGAACCTGGGCAAATCACTCAACCCTGTTTGCCTCAATTTCCTCATCTGTAAAGTGAGCTGGAGAAGGAAATGGCAAACCACTCTAGTGTCTTTGCCAAGAAAACCCCAAATGGAGTCATGAATAGTCAAACGTGAAAATGACTGAACAACAATGAAACCATACTTTAAGGTTATAAATAGCAGCCTGGAAAAGTAGAGGAAATTCCCACACAGGTCTTTTAGGTACTGATCAGTAAGTGTTGTATCTTCACACACACACACACACACACACACACACACACACACACACACACACCCTCCAGTAAGATGTAAAATTCTTGAGGGCAGGGACCATTTTAAAAATGTAGCTATAGGGGCACTAGGTGGCCCAGTGGATAGAGCACCGGCCTTGAAGTCAGGAGGATCTGAGTTCAAATCAAAACCTCAGACCAAACACTTGACACTTACTAGCTGTGTGACTCTGGGCAAGTCACTTAACTCCAATTGCCTAAAAAAAAATATTGGTATACCCAGAACCTACCACAGTGTTTTACACATAGTAGTGCGTAATATGTTGTAGTCTTACTTACTTAACATTTGTGTAATTGGGATTAAAGGTTTGGGGGGGGCACTTCTAGTGGCCACCAAAGTATTTTCATGGGCAGAGCTAAAAAGGGTTAGTCCTTTTTGGACTTAGGGAAAGCATAGGACATGTTCAGTCTAGAATCCATTTAGACTGGAGTACAAAGTAGATAAGAACAGAGAGAAACCTGTAGCTGCTATAAATAAGTTTATTCCACTCTCTTCCCCCTTTTTCTTTCTCTCCTTCCCAGGAGGGAACTGCCCCCAGCTTTGTGATTCCAGACACTTCTCCAGCCTCTAGCCTCCATATTAGCAAAGCGAGGGGATTGGACCAGATAGTCTCTCGGGCAACCTTTCTGGCTCTGGCATTCTAAAATCAGCTCTGACAATCCATCTACTGTGTTCTATGTTCTAAGGTCTCTTCCAGTTCTGATGTCGATTTTATGACATTTTACTCCTACCCCTGGATAGAAAACCCCAGATTCAGGCGCCTCTGCTGGCCCCAGGCTCCCTAGCTCTGTCTGGTGAGAAAGCCGATTTCCCTCACTCTCCTGGGCGCTGGGCTCATAGCCCTCTGTTTGAGTCTGAGTGGGTTGGCTGACATTTAAATGCCTTCCTGGAAGTGTTCCAAGAGACCGTTAGGGTTTGGGGATGCCCCAACTAGCATCTAAAAACCCCTCAGTCCCTAGACACCGAAGTGACTGGGAGAAGCATGAACGAAGACTTGCGCTTTGACCCACTGGACAGCAGAAACAGGAGGAAACCACTCCAAGACTGAAGAGGGTAGAAATGAGAAGGTCAGACTGAGTCTGACAGGATTAAGGGAAAGTCTCTAGGCCTGTGCGGATTTGGTCTTCTTCCCCTTCACTCCCCTGAGAAGCTTTACAGCCTAACTTTGTCCTGGGCCTGAAGACAGAAGCAATTTGTGCTGCCAGCAGTCCGGCAATAGGGAAGCCTCTTCAAATTCCCTGGCCACTTTGGTAAGGAGGTAGGGGAAGAACCCAGTGAAGGAAAGGCCTTGAACCTCCAGCTGCCAACGCTATGCCAGGCCTCGGGGCTTCGTTTTGCAGTTGCACCGGCAAAGGCAGTGGAGGCAGGACAGGCCCAGGTTTCAGAGAAGGGAGTCTGAGATCTTGTTGCAGCCTGCAGAGAACTCCAGGTTAGGGGCTCCTGCTCAAAAGGACACAGAAGCGGTGTTTGCGGGGGCAGATCTGGAGGCCACAGAGACCCTATACATCGAGTAGACCCTGGTGATGTCCAAGAAGGACCTAAAGGCAGTCGGTAGGGTGCTGGGCCGAGAAGTCCCCAAGTCTGTCACAGCCAAGGACCTTCGCAGCTGGCTTTTGGAGAATTCGGGGGCGTCAAGGAGGACGATCAGGAAGGCTCACGCCTCGGTCAAGGCGGCCCACCCCCCTTCAGGGATGAAAGGAGACTGGGATGACGCGGAGTCTGGCCAGGAGGACTTGGAGGAGAGAGCTCCCTTCCCCGCAGAGGCTAGCAGGGACCAAGTGGGGCTTGTGGGATTTGCAGCCAGACTGGGCGACGGCGGAGCTACGGGCGGGAGGGGCAAGACGCAGGGGAAGATGAGCAAGGCCGAGGCTGAGGCAGAGCCCCCCGACTCTTCCTCCAACTCCGCAGAGCGGCTGGGCAATGGTGGGGGCGATGAGCTCCCGCCCTCGGAGAGACAAGTATTTCCGGGCGTCCGGAAGCCCTTTGGCTGGAGGGCGAGAGGCAAAGCTATCAAGCGGCTGGAGCTCGTCCTGGAGAACCTCGGGGAGAGCAGCTGCAAAGATCCGCGCTCCGAGGACGGCAAGCAGCCCAGAACCTTCCTAAAAGCGCCTGAGTGTGCTTCCCCGCGGGAGCTGCCAGACGCTAAGAACCGGCGTTCCACGCCGTCGGGCCCGACGGGGGAGCCATTAGGGGTCTCCCCAGAGGTCGAGGGGCAGGGTGGCGCTGCGCGCCCGCCCACTTGGACCTCCTCGCAGGAGAAGGCAAATCGAAGCTTCATCTACGGGCCCGAGTTATTTTGGTGCCAGCTGCGCCGCCTTCGGCCCCGGCCCCGGGAGCCCTACACGAACTTCGCCGCCCAGGTGACAGGGCTGGTCGGCGCTTGGGTGGAGAAGGCTGGAGCCATGACGCGCGAGGTGGTGATAGAGCTGATTCGACTCGAGCTCGTTGTGGATCAGCTCCCCGAGCAGCTCTGCCAGCTTGTGCTGGCCCAGCAGCCCAAGACGGCCAGGGAGGCGGCCGCTCTGGCGGACCAGATCTCCTTCCAACGGGGCCGTCGTTCAGGGTCGGGTCCCGGTCCCGGGCCCGGGATCTGGCCTTGGTTCTCCCAAGTGCAGGCTTCCCCTATTGGGAAGGGGTCCAAGAAACGCACCCAGAAAGGCCACACTGTCGGAAGGGAGGCCATGTCCAAGAAGGAATCCCAGTCATCGGGGGCGGGTTGGGGATGGAAGCCCACGCCCGTCCGCCACCTGTCACAAATGTGGCAAGGTTGGGCATACTCGAGCCAACTGCCCCAACTGGAATTCCACAGATTCCTAATTCAGGGCCAGGATAAGGGCATTAGGGTGAGAAGGGTAAAGCAGGAAAAGGGACTATGGAGAACTGCGGTTGAGGATATGGGGGGGAAGCCCGAGGAGGGAGGGAAGAAACCCTGTGGCTGGAGTATAGATAACCTTCAAGTAAACAAATATTTTTTAAAAAAATATTTTACTAATGCATTTTTATTTTCAACAAACTTGTTAAGGGCCAAGAAACATGTGCTATGCTAGGTTCTGGGATAAGAAAAACTGAAGTGACCCAGCTTCGGGCCTGAAGAATCTTATATTTCATTGGTGGGAAATTGGAGCAAGATAGGGAGTAGCAAAGAAGAGGTGCTAGTGAAGTCCTCTAGGTATTTTTAAGAAATAATACCTTAAGGGTGAGGAATCACTTTCAGTTGGGGATGGAGGTTTGGGTAAGTAGATCAGAAAGGATTTAGTTAAAGTGGGCTTCCTCTGTTGGGTTTTAAGGGAAGAGGATTCTAAAGGCAGACCTAAGATTTTCCATTCTAGCCATGCGGATCGTCTATAGGAAGGTTAGGAGACTAGAGGAATGGAGACTGAGAACCATTTTCCCCTCCCTGTACTTCATTTTCCCCATCTGCAAAAGGAGGGCCTTAGACTAGATAACTTCTTCATACTCCATCCATCCATCCATCTATCCGTCCATCCAAGCAGTGGTGGATTTGGCCTCCACTCCCCTGGAAAAGGGAGTCAAGAACCTTTTCATCTCCAGAGCCCATGATCCTCTTGGAAGGGAACATAGGTGCTTGGGGAACATGACTACTGGGAATAGAAGTGTCGAGTAGAAGTGAAAGAGAAATAGAGACACTGAGCTACTAGCTGAATTTCCTGATTCAGGGTCATGAACTTTGTAAAACTGTTTTAAAATTGAGTGACCCCCTGGCAAGAGTCTAGGACCCCCTACCTCAAACCCAGACAGCATTCTCTTGAGGGACCCTACCGCAGGCTCTAACATTCCAGCTTTTCCACCTGACCCAGCCCAGAGCATCCATGAGCTGCTGGGGCTTTGGTTGTCACTGCTGGGGGCAGGGATACTTGGACATCGCAACTTGGTTTCCACCTGTGCTGGGACCTAGATGTATCAGGATAGTAATAAAATTGGCCAATTTGTTTCCATGTCCCATTCACTTGTACAATTTTATGTCCTTTTGATGGTCTTTTCATTCTTTTATATCTGGAACTTCCCATTAATTAATGCCTTCCCCCATTAATTAATGCCTTCCCTCTCCCCCTCATCCTCCCAGGTATAGAGTTCTGCTTTGTAATAGGTTTATTCAAGTAAAAGAAACCAACATATTGGCCATATTGGGAAACATCTCATTTCACTCCTCTATCTCATCTTCTCTCTTTGGGAGATGAGAAGTAAATTTCATCATCAGTCCTCCAAAGTCATGTTTGGTCATTGCATGGATTAAAGAACATTGACATTTTCTAAGCAAGAGAAGGACCTGGAGAGTTGAAAATCTTCACTTGGTTCTGGTACCTTAGGCAACCTTGGGATCCCAAAGTCCTTTGGACCTCAGGTCTGGGCTGCGTACAGAGATCATGTCTGCCCAGGGAGAGCAAACAGCCTTCCCAGTTGAGGTTTGGTGCTGAATCTTTGCCATAGAGTAGAAGAGTAGAGCTGGAGAGGAGCCCAGAGGTCATCTCCCCCAATGCCCCTCCCTTTGTCAGATAAGTAAACTGAGACCTAGAGAGGTCTGGGTTCACCTGCCCCCAGAGAAAGGAGGAGTAAAAACAAATAGCTAAAAGACATGAAGGACTTAAATGATGGCAACCTCCTGCAGGATCCTCCCACAGTCAAAGCAGGGAAGAGAAGAAGTAGGGGGTTCATTAGAATAGACCATTGAAGCAGTAACAGATGGAGAGGTCTAGGAAGCTGGGTCAAATTGTTCTTATGCCTCCAGACTATAGGAACCAAGAGTCAGGGTCATTAAGAGGAAGCTCATCATAATTCCCTGCCATTCAGAATCCAAAGCCAGGAGTCAACATAAGACTACTCGAAGTGAATCCACCAAATCTGGTGATGAAGATGAAGTTTCTGAAACTGAGTCTTTTGGCATCTCCTGTTAGAACCAGAAAGGCCAAACAGAGAGAGTCTAAATTCCAATTGGATCCAAATTCTGCTTTACTGGCTGAAGAAACTTATGCTGAGTCACGGTGCTCAGGTGTTTCATCCATAGAAAGCCGCAGAACAACAAGGAACAAACAGTGGAAATTAAAGGAAGAAGCTGATGCAAAAGCTGAAGTGGAAGATAATAAGGACAGGCTGAGCAAATGGAAACCAGAATGAACATGTAGCTCCTTCCCCACCAGGAAGCATCTCTGAATCCACATGTGAGAATACTCAGAGTTCAGACACTGAACAGGCTGCTCCTGCTCCAGGAAACAGGCCCAATCAATGTAAAGATGAAATTCGAGTATTTGATGATAAATCCTTAGTGAAAAGTTCAGAAGAAAAACTAGAAGTATGGACAAGAAGGAAGAAAGGCACCATTGCAAAAGAGTCTTCAGAAGGAAAGAATTTAAATAAAGAGCAGGAAAAAGAAACAAGGTATGAAGGACTTCAGCAAAGCAACTTTGAAAAACAATTTTCTTCTCAAAACCAGTCAACACTAAATAAAACCAAACCAGGGCGCACGCACACACACACACACACACACACACACACACACACACAAAACAACAACAAAACCAAACAAAAAAAAAACCAGGTACTGATAGGGTAAGAAAAGCTTTTGTTCTTTCAGTTGAATGTAAGGAGGGGAGCAAACAGAATGGAAAGGCAGAGGAAATCAGTGAGGTTACAGAAATTACAGGTAATGAGAACAGTGACCACAAAATCAGCATCATTGAAGATGGTAATGACAAAAAAGAACCTTTGAAAGGTAATACTGTGATAAGCCCCACCTCTGTTTCCAACAGATCCCATGATTACAGTAATTCTGTCCTGTTAGCTCTCAGCAATTATGAGGACCGAGTATCTGAAGATAATGAGAGTGAAGAAGATACATTGTGTTTTTTTTGAGAGTAATGAGCAAAAGCTTTCATCGGGAAAAGATTCAGAAGATAATCCATCAAATGATGTATTCTTTGGCCTTGATAAAAACCTCCGGATTGAGTTGTGATAAGAATTATTACACAGAGGAAAAAAAAACAAGTGAAGTAGCCACTGAGCAGGAAAATGATGAAGAATGTGATGAGAAGGAACCTATAGACCAGAAAGAAAATGAAGATGAGTTCATAAATGAAGATGACTTATTAAATAACACCAAATCTAACCTCTTGAAGTTGTCAAGTAGCAGCATAGATCCTTGTCTGGGTATTAAGCAACTCGGAGGCTTGTATATTAACTTTAATGCAGAAAAAAATGGACTAAAAAAAATGCCCTTACATAAACGAAAGAGAAAAACCAAAAGGAACTCTTGCAGAAAACCGTAATTACTCCTGATTTTGAAAAGAAGGATTTCATCCCACCATGCAAGGAATCACAATTTCAACTTAAGAAAAAATGCAGAGAGGAATGGAAAAAAAAACAGCAAGAGATGGCTGGTTTGCTATGAAAGTCCCAGAATTGACAACTGAACTGAAAAAACAATCTCAAAGCACTTCAGATTAGAGCCAGTATGGACCCTAAAAGGTTTCACAAGAAAAATGATAGAGATGATTGCTCTAAATATTTCCAGGTTGGAATGATTGCCAACAATCCCACTGACTTCTGTCATTTGTGAATTCCTAAGAAGCAAAGGAAAAGAACAATTGTGGAAGAATTGATGACTGATTCTGAATTCAGAAGGTACCATAAAAGAAAGTATAAAGAGATCATGATGGGAAAAGCCACTAATGCAGCCAGGGAGAAGTTTCAGAAAAAGAAGAAATTTCAAAACTAAAATTTAGTTACCTAAACATAACCTCAAGATTTTTATTTTCATCTTCATTTTTCCTTTATTCACTAAATAAGTGGAGAGACAGAGACAGAGAGAGACAGAGAGAGAGAGAGAGAGAGAGAGAGAGAGAGAGAGAGAGAGAGAGGACCTGGTCAGATTCTGGCTATGCTGGAGGCAAGCCAATATAGTTAGCACATGCTGTGTTCTGTATCTACTAGCAAGGCTTCAATTCTTGTTAAATGGGAGTGACCTGCAAATGGGTGAGGGATTGAAGCAGGGGAGGGGAAAGAGGGAGATCTTGATTGAATGATGGGAAAGTCATGCTGAAGGGGGAGAGATATATTTCTGGATAGAGACCTTAAAGTGGTCTAATCTGTAGGGATTTGGTGCATTGGGAAACTACTTCCCCTGAGAGTATTGTGTCTTCCAGGACAATATCTTGACTCAAGAGAAGGGAAATCAAAGTTGTTTTTTTTGGGGGGGGGGGATCAGTGTCTAGAAGGGTGGAAAGACACAAACCAAGATAGGAGATTGTATAGCAAATTGTAAATAAAATTACCATAGGAAAGCAGAGGGTAGAGTTGGACTGAATAATTTGGGACACAAGGAAATTTCCACCTTGGGGACCTCATTATCTTCCTCAGGAATTGATACTTCTAAGATTGGGACACAACAAGAAGAAGATGAGGCAGCAAGATCTAAGGGGCAATCACAGAATACTCAGAATAGAGTATACAGACTTGGTATTTTTTTTTCAGCCAAAGACAAGGTTTATTAAAGATCTGCCATATTGGCCAGACTCTTAAGGAATCTAAACATTTGTGATACTGATATTGACAAGCGGGCTAAAATAAGTCTCAGGCATTGGCTAGATTTTAAGAATCTGAGCCATGATTTGGTATTTTGGAAGCCTTAATTCCATGAAGTATACAAAGAGACTTAAGAAAGAATAAATAAGTATGAAGTCCATGAATCAAAGAATAAAAATTTGGAAGAGACAGAAAAGTAGGAGAATTAATGAAGAGAACAAAGTAAATATCTTTTTTTTTTAAAGAAGACACAGGAAAAAAAAAGCCTTAACAAATAAAAAAGTTAGAGGAGAAGAGGGGAGATTTTGGAGAGGAAAAAAAGAAAGAGAAAAGAGGAGAAATTAGATGACTTTTTTTAAAAAATAGGAAAAGGGAATCAATAAGGTAAATTTAATGAGGAAAAGGGTTGACAAACAAGAGTAGGGGAAAAGTCCATATGGGTTGCCTTAAAGTAAGTTAAACAAAATAATTATACAGACCAAACACTGCCTTAAAAAAAGGAGGGAGAACAAAAATTCCCAATTTAGTATACATAAATTGAGGGAATACAAACCTAACTAATAATTTTAAATATGAATGGATTAAATAACCCGATAAATAATAGAGAGTGATAGAATGGATAGGAAAACAAAATCCTACAATTTTTTTTTCTTTTTAAGAAGCACAACTAAAAAGCAAAAGCATACACAGGATAAAAATGAAGGACAGGAGCAAAATTTTCTGTTCATCATGTGATTCCCAAAACCAGGAGTTGCAATCATGCTATCAGACAAAGTAAAACCAAAAATTCACTATGTGAAAAGAGATGGCTTGTATATTGGTGGGAGAGTAGGCACTGCCTTGATTGGAAGGAATGTTGTATTACAAATCTTTTTACTATCCTATTTCATTAAGTACTTTTGCTAAAAAAAAAATTATAGTATACCCTTTACTTTTTAGCTTAGTAACCCTATCTCAACCCTGTCACAAAAGGAAATGAGGTTAATCTAGCATGATCTCTTCTTGATCAAGCCATTCTAATTCTTTGTGGTCACTAATTTCTTTTCTAGATATTCACTTACCATCTTTCAATAATGTGTTCTAGGATTTTGCTAGAAATCAAAGCCAAGATTGATGACCTACATTATGCAAGTTTCTTCTTCTTCTTCTTCTTCCTCCTCCTTCTTTTCTTCTTCAAAAATCAAGATATTTGTCATTCTCCATTTCTGTGATACTTTTCCCTATCTCTATGAGCTTTTATCTACCACTGATAATGACATACATCAATCATATCCACTAACTTTTTTTTTGAATCTGTAATTCCTCTAGGTCAGGTGACTTCAACTCATTAAGGGAATTTAGGTACTTAGGTATTTTAGGCACATATCTCCTTACTTATCTTGGGCATCATTTATGTATTAGTCACCTTTGTTTTGTGTTTTTTGGTCAAAAAGCCAATCTTCTTGAGAGGAAAAAAAACCAGAAGAGAAGTAAGAATCAAACACTTTGATTTATTGTCCATAATCCTTCATTCCATTCACCCTGAACATCAGTCTTATCCTTTTTTTTTTAAACTTTCCTGTTTTCCTAATGTAGCTTTTTTTTAAAAGCACTTTTTGTTGTTCTTTGCTTTACTTATCACTCTGGGCTCATTCTGAACATCAACATTCAGTACCATTCATATAGTACCACACCACATTTTTGTATTTATCCTTTTATTTTCCCTTGTTTCGTCTTCTGTACTTTTTTTTAAAAAAAAAAAACCACCATAAATAGATTGGTTAATTTCCTGTGTATCCACCCTTGTCTTCAGTCAATTCCCTTTCCCCCCTACTCATCAGAATTGGTTCTTTTTGTGTCTTTGAAATTTCATTCTTGAGAGCTTGGCACCTTGCCTCACCTTACTTTCCCCTATAGAATTTTCATTCATGGGATACTTCCTAATCTTCCTCTGAATGCTTTGAAATTTCTGGAATTTCTTTCCTTCTCTATCATAAACTCTAAAAGGGAGTATTCATTTCCCTCCAACTTATCCATAAATCCCACCCTAGTTGCGAGAATCAGATCTTGAATAGAATTTCTATTTTCTAATACCCGCACATTTAGAAAGATGAAATTACTATGAAGGCAAATCAAGAAATTACATGCTACTGTCTTTTTTTTTTTTTAAAGAAAAAGAGTTCTAGCAGATGTATGGATAGTTTAGGTCTATTCATCACTCTATATCCCCTTCTGTGTCAGGCTTATGGTCTGCTTCCTAAGTTTCTCAACCATTTCCTCTTTCTGTCAAAATGATTTTCTGATGGGAAAAATCACTTCTGTACTGGTCTCTGTTGATATTCACCCAAATGTTCTTCAGTATACTTCACCTCCCTGGTTCTTGAATTTCTTCTTATTAATACATCTTCTAATTATGACTGTCATAATAATGACTATCATTTCTTTAGTGCTTTAAAGTTTGAAAAGTACTTTTTTAAAGGTAAAAACTATGCTAAGACATGAGATGCCCTGTATTTTGCCCCATTTTCTCCTCACAACAACTACTTGAGGTAGGCACTATTATTATCCTCATTTTACAGATCAGGGAAATGAATCAGACAAAGGTGAAATGACCTACCCAGGCTCTCACAGCCGGCAAATGTGTGGGGTAGAATTTGAACTCAGGTTTTCATGACTTCAAGTCCAATGTTCTATCCAGCATGCCTCTATAGCTACTTATAAGATACTGTCCATGCCCTTTAATCTAATCCTATTTCTTTTACTTTAATTTTTTATTTTCAAAGTTATCAAGCATGTTTTTTCTCTCTCCCGCCTCCTTCTACTCACATAAAAGAAAGAAAAAAAGAGGAAAGAAGAAGGAAGAAAGAAGGAAGGAAAGAAGTAGGGAAGAACTAATTTAATATATTATAGGGAAGAACTGATGTATCATGTAAGTATAGTGAAACAAAAAAAAAATTCCCACACTATGTCCAAAAATGCATTTCTTATTCCGCACATTTAAACATCACCTCTGTCATGAAACAGGCAGGGTTCTTTATTTCTTTATTTCAATCAGTCCTCTGGAAACGTAGTTGATCATTTAGTTGAGCAGCATTCTTTAGTCTTTCACAATTGTTTATTTTGACAATGGTGTTATAGTATAAATCGTTTTTTGGCACAAGGGTAATCCCAGTCCCCAAACCCATTGTTATGGGACTTTCCTTATTGGTGGAGACCAATGCCCTGCTCCTGCATGAGGGGCAGGGTGGAGTTGGTGAGAGTGGGAGAGAGGAGAGCTTCAGTATCTTTAACAGTCTTCCAGAGTTTCTTCAAGTCTTCAGACCTGCTTCAAGTCTCTTCAGGTTCTGGAGTCACTTTAGGAACTTTTGGCTTCTAGCATCAAAAGAGAAAATGGACGATGCCAACCCCAACAAAATTATATTAAATAAAAGTCCTATGAAAAAAAGTACTAGGGGCAGCTAGGTGGCGCAATGGATAGAGCACCAGCCCTGAAGTCAGGAGGACCTGAATTCAAATCCAGCCGCAGACCAAACACTTGACATGTACTAGCTGTGTGACCTTGGGCAAGTCACTTAACCCTGATTGCCTCACCAAAAAAAAAAAAGTACTAAAAATCAACAGGAGACTAAATAACTTAACCCTATTTCTTTTCAATAGAATATTCCTATACAGCACCATATTCCAATTGTCTCATCCCAGTGCTCCTTATGCCATCAAATTTGTCTCCTTTGTGTTAGGAATTCTTGTTCATCTTGCTTGTTACCTATTCTTTGTGCATTTTATACCAACATTTAAACCATAGGTTTTATTCCTGATTTCTTTGCTGGATCTTATCTCATATGAATTCTCTTTATGTTGTAGAAACTCTCTATTTTATCTGGCTTAGTGGGTATACATAGGCATTTTTTCCTTCCCCCTTCCTCTCCTTTTCAATTTAAACCTCTTAGACATCCAAGAAAGTCCTTGTTAGATGCACTCCATCTTAGGTCAAGAATCTTTCATTTCTATGTTTTAAGCTTAAGTCCAAAAAAAAAAATCTAAATCCCATTCTTAGATGCCATGTTCTTAACCAGGTTTTCTTTCTCTCATCATTCATCTTTGATATGCAGCCATGATCAAAACATTGCTTATGCTACCATTGTCTTCAGTTTCTTGAAACACTTTAAAATTTGAGGCAATTTTTAAAGATTCCATCTGATAGCATCATTGAATTACCAAAATTGGGTGGAAGTCACCCATTTTGCCTAGTCCTAAGAAGTTTCCTATCACATCTTGAATCCATGTCCCAGGGAGACAACAGATGTCTATACTCCTGCTATTTAATGAACAAAAAGCTTCTTTACCAGCTCAGGACTCTTCATAGCAGAGTAGTATAATTCTAGTTATCTAGTTACCTTGGCTTTCTTTGTGTGTCTGTGTTTATATTCCCCTATGTTGTGTGTATCTTTGGGGAAGGGTCATACCTTGGGCTGTTCTACAAGCTGCCAAGCTCTTAGGTACTGAGAACACTGAAGGTTTTGGCAATAATGATTACACCCAAAGATCAGTGACAGCCTCATTTTTAAGAATACCTGCTAAGCCCTTCTCTATTTTCTTGAGCATGCCTCTGTCAGATCTGGGTCATAAGGCCCTTACATGTTTGGATGTTTGACCAAAACTTCCCATTTTTATTCTGTTTGATGTATGTGGTATCCAGAGCTGTCCCTGTTTCCCGGAGCTAAGGCCTAGCAAGCAGGCTGTGCCCTAAACTTGGCATAACAACAATCCTTTGTGCTCTGAAAGATCTCACCCTCTGCAAAGTGTATTGCTTTGACCAGCAACAAGTATTCACTGCACGATTTATGATTTTTGTATTAATCAATAACTGTTTACATTTGTTGGACCTCTCTCTATTTCCCACAGACCTAAGAGCCAACGTGCTGCAGCCTAAAGCCATCCATCACATCTCTTGACATGTTCACAATCCCTGTTTCTTGAAGTAGCCAAATGAACCCAACTACAAAACTTCTAAAGAGGTGAGGAAACTGGAGAATAGGGTGGGCAAGGGACTTTTAGAAGGGGGTATTGATTAAGATTAGGGGGTGGGGTGAATAGATAAGGGAGGGACTTTGCATCAGTCCATATAGGTGTTGTTTTCCTAAAAACCCCTCTGCCTTGGAATTTCTTATAGCACAGTAGTATTTCATCACAATCATATATCACACTTTTTTTCAGCCATTCCTCAGTTGATGACATCCCCTCAATGTCTAATTCTTTGCTACCACAAAAAGAGCTGCTATAAATATTTTTGTACATATAGGTCTTTTTCCTTTTTCTTTGATCTCTTTGGGATACAGACCTAGTAGGGGTATTACTAGGTCAAAGGGCATGCATAGTGTTTTAGCCTTTTAGGCATACTTCCAAATTGTTCTCTAGAATGGTTGGACCAGTTAACTACCCCACCAACAATTCATTAGTGAACCTATTTTTCCCATTCCCTCCAACATTTGTCATTTCTGATAGATGTGAAGCAGTACCTCAAAGTTTGCTTTTTTAAAATTTGCATTTCTCAATAGTAATTTAGAGCATTTTTTCCTAGACTATAGATAGCTTTGATTTCTTTTTCTGAAAAGTGTGTTTATTTCTTTTGACCATTTATCAATTGGGGAATGGCTCTTTTATAAATTTGATTCAGTTCTATACTCAGTATATATTTGAGAAATAAGGCCTTTATCAGAGAAACTTGTTGTAAAATTTTTTTGATATTACTTTGTTGTCTATGATACCTTTTAGCAAAATGTAGTTTCTCTGATTATCTCTTTAAATTAAATCTATTTTTGTTTTTGCTTTGTCTGAGATTATGATTGGTACCTCTGCCTTTTTTTTTTTTTACTTCACCTAGGGCATATTAGATTCTGCTACAGCCCTTTATTTTAATGCTATGTATCTTTCTGTTTCAAGTGTGTCTCTTGTAAATAACATATTGTTGGATTCTGGTTTCTAATCCATTCTGCTATCCGCTTCTGTTTTATGGGTGAACACATCCCATTCACATTGACAGTTACAGTTACTAACTGTGCATTTCCTTCTATCTCATTATCTTCTTTTTTTCCCTTTCTCTCTCTTTTTATCCTGTCCCTCCTCAAAAGTCTATTTTGTTTCTAACCACTGCCTCCTTTAATCCATCCTTCCCTTTATCATTCTTCTTTCTCTTATCCCCTTCTCCTATTTCCCCATTGGGTAAGTGACAATTCTATAAACAGCTAAGTGTGTGTGTGTATTCTTCTCTCTTTGACCAATTCCAATGAGAATGAAGTTTAAGCATTGCTTGCCACTGTCCCCCCACCATTTTCCCTTCCATTTTAAAAGCTCTTCCTTGCACACCTGTTTTATGTGAGAAAAGTGGTCCCCACTTTATCTCTCCCTTCTCCTTTTCCCAAGTGTCTCCCTCTTTCTCATCCCTTCATTTTTTTGGACATCATTCCAACATAATCGACTCACACTCATGCCCTCTATCTATGTAAAATCCTTTTAACTGTCCCAATAGTAATAAAGTTCTTAGGAGTTACATGTATCATGTTCCCACATAGGAATGTAAACAATTTCATTTTATTGAGTCCCTTATGATTACTCTTTCATGTTTACCGTTTTGTACTTCTCTTGAGTCTTGTGTTCAAATGTCAATCTTTCTATTCAGCTCTGGTCTTTTCAGTAGGAATGCTTGAAAATCCTCTATTTCATTAAATATCAATTTTTACTCCTAATGGATTACACTCAATTTTGCAGTGTAGGTGATTCTTGGTTGTAATCCCAGCTCCTTTGTCTTTCAGAATACCATATTCCAAGCCCTCTGCTCCTTTAATGTGGAAGCTGCTAAATCTTGTGTGATCCTGACTGTGGCTCCATGATATTTGAACTGCTTCTTTCTGGCTCCTTAAATTATCTTCTCTTTGACCAGGGAGCTCTGGAATTTGGTTATAATATTCCTGCAAGTTTTTATTTTGGGATCTCTTTCAGGTGATAAGCAATGGATTCTTTCAATTTCTATTTTATCCTCTGTATCTAAGATACCGAGGCAGTTATTCTTGATAATTTCTTGACACATGATGTCTAGGATCTTTCTTTAATCATGGCTTTTAGGTAATTCTTAAATTATATCTTCTTGATCTACTTTCCAAGTCAGTTGTTTTTCTGATTAGATATTTCACAATTTCTTCTGTTTTTTTTCATTATTTTCATTAAGTCATTTGTTATGACTTCATTTTATTGCTTCTTGATGTCTATGAAGTCATTAGCTTCCAGTTGCCCAATTCTAATTTTTAAAGACTTATCTTCTTCAGTGAGATTTTGTACCTTTTCCCCCTTATTTGGCCAATTTTGCTTTTTAAGGAATTCTTTTTTTTCCAGTGAATTTTTGTGTCTCTTTGACCATTAGGTCAATTCCATTTTTTTTAAGATATAATTTTCTTCAGTATTTTTTTGTGTGTGCCTCTTTTACCAAGCTGTTAATTCTCTTTTCAAAGTTTTCTTGCATCACTCTCATTTCTTTTCCTCATTTTCCCTCTACCACTCTTATCTCTTTCTTTAACTCCTCTAGAAATTCTTGTTAGACTTGACTGCAATTAGAATTTTTCTTTGAGGCTTTTTGGTAGCTATTTTCATATCATTATCTTCTGAGTTTATGTCTTAATCTTCTCTGTGACCAGAAAAGCCTTTTATGGTCAAATTCTTGTTGTTGTTGTTTGTTCATTTGCCAGCCTATTTCTTGACTTTGAATTTTATGTTAAAGTGGGGTTCTACTCATCTAGGGGTAGGGAAGCACTGTTCCAAGCTCTATGCTTTTTGGTGCTGCTGTTTTCAGAGCTAGTTCTGATGGGAGGGTGGGTCCTGTAAGTTTTTGGTACTTTCAAATAGTATGAAACTGGGAGAGATATTGGTCACTGCTCTCCTGGTCTGTGTTATGGTCTTTACCAAGGAAGGGCCTCTTGTCCCCTACAGCTACCTGTGCTAGCACTTCTTTTTGCCTTGGAACTCTGACCTGGGCCCCTGCTCCCTTATGACTGACTCCCAGTGATTCCCACCACCCTGGAACTGCATATGGGCAATAGAATTGCCAATCAGCACCAGCTGTACACAATGCCAGCAAATGATCCCTTGTAATCTCTTTCTAACCAGTTGCCCAACTCCATTATGGTCTCTGGGCTGAGAGCTCCACTCCATGTGAGGGCTCATGACAAGCATCCACTCTGGTATCAAAGACTTTTTCTGATGACCTCTTTAGTTTTCTAGGCCAGAAAAATGTCTCACCCCCAACTTTTTGCTGGCTCTGCTGCTACAAAATTTGATTTGAGGTATTATTTTAAAGTTGTTTGGAGGGGAATGTTGGGAGAATTCAGTTGAGTGGCTGCCCCTAATCTGCCATCTTGACTTTACCCTCAAAGTTCTTAAGTCTTTCAAGATTATCTTTACAATGCTATTATTATAAAAAAAAAATTACTGGTCTTGCTTTTTAAATTGTACATTAGTTCATATAAAACTTCCCATATTTTTCTAAAACCAGAGACAATGAGGTATTATAGTGGATATAAAACACTGTGCCTGGAATAAGGAAGGCCTGATTTGAAATCCCTCCTCAGAAACTTACTGGGTGTGTGACCCTTGGCAAATAATTTAACCTCTATCTGCCTTAGTTTTCTCAATTGTAAAACGGGGATAATAATAGTACCTATCTCCCAGGATTGTTGTGAGAATCAAATGAGATTGTATTTTTAAAGCACTAAGCACTGTTCCTGGCATATAATAGGTGCTTAAAAATGCTTATTTTCTTCCTTCCATCTCTTTTGCAATTTTAAAAGGACAATAATATTCCATTATATTAATCTACCATAATACATTTGGTCACTCCTTTTTTTTTTCGTTTAGTCATTTCTTGATGGACATCTTCCTAATTTTCACTTCTTTGCTACAACAAAAAAATGCTTTTATAAATGTTTTTGTACATATGGGTCTTTTCCTGTTTCCTTTTATCACTTTGGCATATGTGCCTAGTAGTGGTGTTGCTAGGTCAGAGGGTATGCACAGTTAAGTGCCTTTGGGGATATAATTTCAAATTGTTTTCCAGAATGGATGTACCAATTCACATCTCCACCAATACTGCATATTAATATGCCTGTTTTCCCATCACACTTTAAACAATTGTCATTTTGCATTTTTTGTCATCTCTAATTGGATGTAACTCTAAGATTTCACCTCGTACCCAATAAATTGGCAAAGAAATAGTCAAGGTTGGAGGGATGAGATATGGCAAGTGCATTAATACAGTGTTTGTGAAACTATGAATTGGTCCAATTGTTCTGGAAAGCAATTTTGAAAATTAAGTAAAGGGACTAAAATGTCCATACATTTTGATCCAGAGATTTTAGTCCAAAGAAAATACTCCAAAGAGGTCAATGACAAAAATAAAGGTTCCACATATCTAAAAATATTTATGGTAGCACTTTTTGTTGTAGCAAAAAACTGGAAACAAAGCAGATGTTCATAAATTAGGTAATTTCTAAAAGAATATGGTATATGAATATAATGGAATATTATTATGTTGGAAAGAAACAATAAATGCAATGAGTTCAAAGAATCATGGAAAGCCTTATATGATCTGATACAAAAGGAAGTAAGTGGAATCAGGAAAAAACCACAATAACAATTTAAATGGAAAAAATAAAGAATAGAACAATTGAAACTAAAGCTGTAAAATTGTGATGAACAAGTTTGACCCCAAAGAAGAGATATGAAAAGACATCTCCCCCTGCTACTTTGCAGAAGTGGGGGTCTATGGGTAAAGAATACTGCATGTAATGTCAGCTTTTTTAAATGTATGTCTTCTAGTTTTGCAGAACTTCCTTTTCTTTCTTCCTCTTTTAAAAAAAATTTTTTTTATTATAAAAGATGACTTTTTGGACAGGATGGAAAGAGGAATAAAAATAGGAATAAGGATGGGACCTGTTATTTCAATCTTCTAGGGAATTCCCAGGAGAAGAAACTCCCTGTACCAATGCAGGTCAGCATCTTCTCTTCTTCCAATAAAGTTGCCTAGAGCATTAAAAGAAGAGGTGTTTGCTGCAGGTCACACAGCCAATATGGGTCATAAATGGAATTTGAACTCACATTTCCTGTTTTTGAGCCTTCTCTCTATCCACTAATGCCAGTGGAAATTGTTGGTGACATAAAAACAAAAGATATGGGGAAGGGGTTCTGGGAAGATGGGGGAGTAGGTGAGAAAATTCCAAGCTTTCCAGATTTCCTCCACAAACAAGACAAAATAGTGCCTCGGTGAATGTAGAGAGGCAAAAATAAATAAGAGTTGGGGCAGAGCAGTGGTCCTCCTGGGACAACTGGAGAAGACCTGAGGAGAGATCCCAGGGATGGAGGTTTGGCCTGAGTGAAGTGCAAACACCTCCAGGCTATCTCCACTGAAACAACAAACAGGAAACCCTGGGGGCAGCTGAGTTGGGAGGTAGCCTCAGTCACAACCACAGAAATTCTCACCTCAGAGAGACTGTGTATGAGAGAGGTGGGTCAGACATATGAGCAGGGGGAAATTGCAGGACCCTCTGCTGCTGAGGGGTGCCAGGCCCAGCTGTGCTGCCAAGAAGTGTCCTGGGCTGCAGTTGAAGGTGAAAAGGAACCAACACATGCCAGGTGAGTGCAGAAGCAGTGGGGTGGATGCTGCAGGATGTGGGCACTTACAGGAGAGCTGAGTTATTGGTTTTGGTTCCAGGTCAGAGGGGAGAACTGAAGGTTATAGCCACTGGAAGGTCCTCAGGGAGCAAGAACATTTCCGGCATAGTGTGGCTGGGGGACCTAGCTTTGTCTTGGAGAGGGAAAGCAGTGCTGAGGTTGGGCCCCAGACAGAGCTCAGAAAATAGCAGTAAGAAGGACCTGAGGCCAGAGGCACCATCCCCCCACACCCTGGGACTAGAGATGATTATAATAACAAACTGCTAAAAAAAAAGTTTTAAAATCCAAAACAAAAAAGAGTAAGCAAAGCTGAAAGAACCCAACCATAGACAGTTACATTGTGGATAGAAAAGACCTAGGTTCATTTTCAGAGGAGGATACTGAAGCAAAAGAGCCTCTCCTACCCCAAGGAGTAATGTCAAATGGTCACATGCTCAAAAAGAGTTCTTGGAAGAACTTAAAAAGGACTTTAAAAACCAAATAAGAGAGATTGAGGAAAAATTAGGAATAATCCAAGAAAACCAAGAAAATTATAAAAAGAAAGTCAACAAACTGGAAAAAGAGATTCAGAATCTTAAGGAAGAAAACAACTCCTTGAAAACTAGAATTGGGCAAAGGGAAGTGAATGATATTGTAAGATACCAAGAAATAATAAAACAAAATAAAAAGAATTTAAAAATAGAAGAAAACACAAAACATCTCATAAGAAAAACAACTTATCTGGAGAATAGATCAAGAAGAGAAAACATAAGAATAATCAGGCTACATGAAAGCTATGACAAAAAAAAGAATCTTGATACAATATTATAAGAAATAATTAAGGAAAATTGCCCCCAAAGTTTTAGAACAAGAAAGGAAAGTAGAAAGAGAAAAAATCCACTCATCACCAGCTGAAAGAGATTCCAGGATGAAAACCTACAGAAATATCATAGCCAAATTCCAAAAATCCCAGGTTAGGCAGAAAATACTACAAGTAACAAGAAAAAAAAAAACAATTCAAATACTGCAGAGCCACAGTTAGAATTACATAAGACGTAGCAGCTGCTACACTTAAGGACTTGGAACACCGTATATCAAAGAGCAAAAAAACTGGGGTTACAGTCAAAAATAACTTACCCCCAAAATTAAATATATTCCTGAACAAAAAAAGGATATTCAATGAGCTGACAGACTTTCAAGTTTTTGTCACAAAAAGATCAATACTTAATAGAAAAGTTGACATATAAGACCCAGGAGAAATATAAGGTAAACATCAAAGACCAATTACAAGGGATTCAATAAGGACAAACTGTTTACTTTTTATACACAGAAGTGTAAACTGTATTCTTAAGACTGTCATTAGTAATTGGGTAGTTTAAAAGAAAGATTGGGGATGAGTTGAGTATGATGTAGTGATTCCAAAAAGCAAAATTGTGTAGGAAAAGGTAAAAAGAGCAATTATTTATACAAATGAGGTGTGAGAGGAAGAACTAATACAGAGGAATCACGTGGAGGTGGAGGTGGAGGGCTGGTAGTGTTGGAACCCTACTCTCATCAAATCTGGGTTAAAGAGGGAACAACATATATATCTAGGAGGGTATAAAAGTCTTCTAAATTTATAAAGAAATAAGAGGTTGAGGGAACAAGATAAGGGTGTGGTTTAGAAGGGTGTGTGGATTAAGATTTAGGAGAGTGGGGGGAGAAGAAAAGGGAGGGATCCTTAGAGGAGTAGGTAGAACAAGGAAAAGGAGGGCTAGGGGAGAGGATAAGGGAGAGATTCTTTAGAAGGGTGTGGAATAGAGAAGTAGTGGTTAGAAGTAAACCAGAGGAGGGATAGGATAAAAAGAGAGGCTGAGAAGGATAATAGTGAGGGAAAATAGGATGGAGGGAAATATACAAATAGTAATTATAACTTTGAATGTGAATGGGATGAATTCAACCATAGAATGTAAATGGATAGCAGAATGGACCAAAAATCAGAATCCAACAATATGCAGCTTACAAGAAACACATTTAAAAATGAGAGATACACACAGAGTTAAAATAAAGGGCTGGGGTAGAATGCATTATGCCTCAGCTGATGCAAAAAAAAAAAAGCAGGGGTAGCAATTGTGATATTAAACAAAGTCAAAGCTAAAATAGATTTAATTAAAAGAGATGAACAGGGAAACTACATTATGATAAAAGGTACTATAGATAATGAAGAAATATCAGTATTAAACTTATATGCACCAAATACCATAGCATCTAAATTTTTAAAGGAAAAGTTAAATGAATTACAGATGGAAATAGATAGTAGTACTATAATTGTGGGGGACTTTAATCTTTCCCTCTCTGAACTAGGCAAATCTAACCAAAAAATAAATAAGAAAGAAGTTAAGGAAGTGAATAGAATTTGAGATAAACTAGATATGATAAATATCTGGAGAGAATTGAATGGAAATAGAAAGGAATACCTTTTTCTCAGCAGTATATTGTACCTTTACAAAGAGTGACCATATATTAGGGCACAAAGATTTTGTAGCTAAAAGCAGAAATATTTAATGCTTCCTTTACAGATCACAATGAATAAAAATTATATTTAATAAGGGGCCATGGAAACATAGGAAGAAAACTAATTGGAGACTAAACAACCTAATCTTAAAGAACGTATGAGTTAAAGAACAAATAATAGAAACAATTGGTAATTTCACTAAAGAAAATGACAGTAATTAAGCAACATATCAAAACCTATGGGATACAGCAAAAGCAGTAATCAGAGGAAAATTTATATCTCTATGTGCTTGTATCAATAAAAAGGAGAAAGAGCAGACCAATGAACTGGGTATGCAATTTAAAAAATTAGAAAAAGAACAAATTAAAAATCCCCAATTAAGCTCAAAATTGGAAATGCTAAAAATTAAAGGTGAAATTAATAAAATTCATTGTAAGAAAACCATTGAATTAAAAAATAAGGCTAGGAGTTGGTATTATGAGAAAATCAATAAAATAGATAAATCATTGGTTAATATGATTTTTAAAAAAGAGAGAAGTAAATCAAATTACTAATGTCAAAAATTAAAAGGTTAAATATACCACTAAAGAAGATGAATCAAAGCAATTATGAATTATTTTGTCCAAGTATATGCCAATAAATTTAACAACTTAAGTGAAATGGAAGAATATTTACAAAAATACAAACTGCCTAGATTAGCAGAAGAGAAAATGGGATATCTAAATAGACCTATGTTAGAAAGAGAAATTGAACAGGCCATAAATGAGCTTCCTAATAAAAATGTACCAGGACCAGATATATTTACAAGTGAATTCTATCAAACATTTAGAGACCAACTAATTCCAATATTAAATAAATTATTTGAAATAATAGGCAAAGAAGGAGTCCTACCAAACTCTTTTTATGAAACAAATATGATATTGATACCTAAAACAGGAAAAGTAAAAACAGAGAAAGAAAATTATAGACCAATTTCATTAATGAATATGGATGCAAAAATCCTAAATAAAATACTAGCTTTAAAAAAAGGGGAAAAGATTATCAACAAGTTTATTTTTTTAAGTTAGTTGAATTGAATTTTACAAAAGAAAAAATAGATCTAGAAAAGTAAGATCACTTGCTTGAGGTCTCAAGGCTAGTACTCAAGATTGACACAGATTCCAGGACTCAAGAATTCTTTATGTTGTGTCAACAAACTTTTTTTAAAAAATATTTTCATAACTGTTTTTTGATATAATTGGTTTCTTTTCTAAGCCTGTATATTTTATTTTATTCATTTGAAACATGATTTTGAGGAGGGAGCCATATTCTTCATCAAGCTGTGAAAGGGATCCATGAAACAAAAAAAAATTATAAACTCACGTGCTAAAATTAAAAAATGTTTTGCACAAACAAAACCAATGCAGCTGAAATTTGAGTAGAGGCAGGTAAATGGGGAAAAAAAAACCCTTCACAACAAGTTTCTCTGATAAGGGTCTCATTCGTAAAATATACAATTATCCCTTCTTCATCATGGGGCTTAGGTGCATAGTATGGTACCCCCATGATCTGGAAAATCCATATTAAATTTTTTGCTCTTTCCTTTGTACCAGAGAAGAAGTCTGAATTTTTATTTTTCTCTTATGGGGTGTTTACAGTATTTTATTGTAAAATTTGGGTTAAGTATTTGGTCATAGGCTCTGTGTCATCTGCTGGTTTTCAAGTGTCATCTACAGCTTCCACAAAACTCCTGAAAAAATTCCTATTTAATTTCTTATGCCAACCTGTGATATGTTGAAACTGTGATGAGGAAAGTTGAGATATGTAAGGGGTAACTGTATAGGAAATGGGACTTAAATTTATAAGAACAAGAGCCATCCAAATGATATAAATAGTTTTTAGAAGGAATCCAAGCCATATGAAAAATGCTCTATATCATTAATAATTGAAGAAATATAAATTAAAATAATTCTTAGGTACAACTTCACACCCTTCAGCTTGGTAAAGTTGACAAAAAAAGGAAAATAATGAATTCTGGAGGGACTGTGGGAGAACAGTTACATTAATGCATTGTTGGAACTACTTAACCATTCTGGAAGGCAATTTGGAGCTATTAAACTGTGCACACACTTTTTTCAGTGATACTACTGCTAGACCTGTACTCCAAAGAGATTAAAGCAAGAGGAAAAGGATATGCATGTACAAAAATATTTATAGCTGCTCTTTTTGTGGTGGCAAAGAATTAGAAACTGAGGTGGTACCCATTAATTGGGGAATGACTGAACAAGTTATAGTATATGGATGTGATAGAATACTATTATGCTAGGAGAAAGGACGAAGGGAAGATTTCAGAGAAATCTGGGCAAACTTGTGTGAAATATTCAAATTAACTATGAAGGAAGGTGCTATCTGTATCCAGAGAAAGAACTGATAAATAGAAGTATGTGTAGTATGGAGATTACATATATACATGTAAATGCATATACATATATACATGTATATGTATGTTTGTGTGTATATATGTGGGTGCATTTGTGTCTAATAGTAGCCATCTCTAAGGCAGGGGTGGGGTTTGGGAGGAGGTAGGGAAAAAGAAGAAAGTTATATGATAGCTTTATTATGTATTTAAAATGAAAAGCAAGTTGTACATAATAGATTTGCAGTGACTTGTGCAAAAAAAAAAAGACTTGTATGAGCTGATGCAGAGTGAATATAATAACAATATTGTAAATACAAACAACTCTGAAAGACCTAAGAACTCTGATCAGCACAACGACCAAATGTAATTTCAGAGGACCCATGATGAAACTGCTACCCACCTCCAGTGCATGGCTCCTGGAGTGGAGAAAGATAATGGATTCAAAGTAGAGACTGAGACCTTTTTTGGTGAGGAAAGGGTGTGGGGACACGGTCAATTCAGGAATTTGCTTTCCTTAACTATAATGATACATATTTGCCATGGGTTTCTCAGTGGGGCTGCAGAGGAGCAGAAAGTGGAAAGTTGGAGGGAGAGAAAGCAGACCTGATAATAAGATAAAATAAAGGACTCCTGGTGAGACGGGATGCAGCGCTCTCTGCCACGGCAAAGAACCCTATGCTAGTTGTCACCATTCATAATATATGATGCCCTATCCTTCCCTTTCTACCTGTCTGAATTCTTTACTGCTCAAAGCTTACCTCTTATCCCATTTCTTCCATGAGGCCTAACCTGATTACTCTATCCCACAGAGATTTCACACTCCCCTGAAGTCTTTTATCCACAAGTGTGTTGGAGCCAGCTCGAACCAGAGCTGAATGTGAAATGTGTAGTGTGAATATTTATACTGCAGAATGGCAAATGCTTCAAATAAGGGTTTGATTTATTGTTTTGTTCATCATCCAGATTTAATAAGATGACAGAGAAAATGGTAATGACATAGATTAAACTTAAAAGTGTGGCCTGCATACATTTGCTGCCCCCAGCCCCAGCAGTTGTCAAGGATTTACCAACATACCGCTTCCTACATCCCTGTAGGTCCAGATCCTTCAGTGGGGGGCATATTTCTTTCCTCTCTGTTCACTTCGTCTCCTTGATAAGGCCTACTAGCAGCATCCAGATTTCAACTAAAGCTTTTGAGAATTGTCCTTAAGGGGCTTTTCATTGATTCTAAGTGTTCATAGAACATCAGAGCTGGAAGGGAATTCAAAGATTTTCTTGATCTCAGATGAAGAAACTGAATCCCAGGAATCTTTCCATAAAGCCTTGTTGCCTCTTTCACAGGTTTATATATGTGTATTGAATATATGTTTGTATGTAGATGTTGTGATGTGAATATGCTCATGAAGTATATGCCTTTTTTCTCTCTCTCTCTTTTCTCTCCCCTCCCATACCTGTTCTTCCCTTAACTCTGTGTACCCTAATTGGAAATTCCCACCTAGATTACAAGTTTTTTGTGGGCAGGAACCACCTGATGCTGCTTTTTTTATTCTTCATTCTAACACAACTAACATATATCCAGCAATCAGTACATATCTGTTGAGCAGCATGTGCATACACAGATATATATACATTCACTGAGATATACTTTGTCACACCTATGCCAGGCTTTGTATTTTCCCATTTTCCAGGAAAATCTCACTCTCTTTATTCATTGATGTTTTTTATTGTAATGAATCCACCATTTCCACCCTACCTCCAGAATAACCCAATTGAAAATACTTTACTGTTAATTCCTGTTGTTTTTTTTCTTGCAGAGTAATTAAACAACCACCAAGGGCTGGGACTGACTTTAATTAAAACACTGGTGAAGGGTTTTTAAGACATACAAGGCCAGGATTCACTCCTTTCTCACTCAAAAATTCACTACTAAACTGTTTGTCCCTTCAAACTGAAAGCAATCTTCTCTCACTGCCTCCTCTCCTCCCATGAAATGACACTGCCATCCATTCCAATGGACTCTTCTAGGGGGCCAAGTAGGGATTTGAGTTGTGACTCTAATTTCTCAGACTTCCAAGTAGTTTATAGCAGAAGATGTCCATCATTCTCCACTATGAAGAAGAAGCCACAGCCAGTGGAGAGCCCCTGTTGATCTCTCATCTCACAGTGGAACTTGGAAAAGACCCTTTCTACTTTAAAAAATTATTTTAAATAAATGTTATTGACATTTTTTTATTTTCATCTCCTGCATTTCCCCATGTATTTTACCCCTGCCCCTCCCATAAAGTAGTTTTTTCAATAAATAATTTTTAAAATGGGAAAAATATCAGCAGAACTAATCAACATCCAAAGATAGACATTATATTCAGTGTTCCATATCTGTGGCCACCCCTACTTCTGCAGAAGAGCAAGGAGAGTTGTTTTTTTTCTCATAATTCCTCTCTGGAGTCAAGCTTGGTTATAATTGCCCAGCATTCAGTTTCTATAGTTTTGTTTTTTGATCTTTCTATTTTTATTGTAGTGATTGTATATATTGTTTTTCTGGTTCTGTTTACTTCATTCTGAATCAGTTTTTATGCCTTCCCATGCTTTTCTGTATTCATTACATTCACCATTTCTTAAAAAAACAGTGTGATAAAAGAATTTCTGGCTCAATTTTATTATTCCCATTTACTTAAGATGAGCAAGCCATATAACTAGCTAGTGTCTGCAAAATCAAGCTGAAACATGAACTTTAGCTCTGGTGTAAATGGTCAGTTTTCAAAATCCAGCTACATCCCAAGTGATTAGCATCTTGTTTTACCTAATAGAGATTTTCCCCTTCTGCCTTTGTTCTTCATTATGTAAATCATTACCTTCACCTTCTGCTTTCTATAAAATACCATTGTACCCATCCTGCCTATAATCTGTCTATAACCAAAATCTAGCTTAAAACTTCTCTTCAGGGCTCACTGATTTAGGTATACAGGGAGTTGATGCTCTGAGCATATAATAAACTGTTTTTCCCCATACCTCTGCATCATTGATGGTTATGATATTACATTATATTCATGGACTACAAATTATTTAGTCATTCCTCATCAGTTGGGCACCTACTTTGTTCATAATTCTTTGCCAATGCAAAAAGTGCTGATATTTTGAGGTATAGGGTGCCTTTATTTTATCATTTAGTTCCCTGAAGTATATACCTAGGAGTGGGATCTCAAAAGGCATAGATGTTTTAGTCACTTTATTTGAATAATTCCATGCATTTCATAATGTTAGACCAATCATGACACCAATGGTCCATTAGTACACCCATTTTGGAAAGATACTTTTACCAAAAAAATTTAGTCAAATTTTATGTTATTGTTAAACCTTCCTTCTTTTTCAGAGGACCAGTGACATCATGGGTGATGACTTGATTTGCCATGAATTGGATTTCATCAAGGCAGAGTTGCACAAAGTCATTAGCCTCGCTCTCTCTTCTTGAGTCATTGAAGTCCAGGGGCAAGACAAGAGTCAAGATGACTAGCAATGGCCTGAGATGCGGGGATGACCTTGTCATCTTCAATATCTGACCAAACTCCAAGCACTCCTATAAGGCATCCTTTTCTCAGTTTCCTCATCTATAACATTAGGAAATGAAGCAGCCTTTCCCCCCATCATCAATTACTAATGATATTGAATCTCTGCTCCCTATGGAAAATAAAGTTCCCCAGGAGATTACTTTGATCTTCCTATTTAATTCAGTTCAATTCAACAAGTATTTCAAAGGGCCTACTACATGATCGGTGCTGGGATACACAGACAAAAACCAAATGGTACCTGCCCTCAAGGAGCTTACGCTCTAAAGGCGGAGACAATATATGCACAGAGAAGTAAAAGAAATGTAAGGAGGAGAGTGTTTGATTAGTGGTTAGACTAGGTGTCTCATAAACTCCATCCAGCTTTAAATCTATGATTTAGAATCTACCAAGTTCCTTGTATTCTCACTCACTAAAACTACCTTGTACTTACTTTGCATATATTTTATATCTCTACATTGTTGTTGTTCCTCCTTCTTTTTTGAAGACCAATGACATCACAAATAAGAGAGGTCTTTACTTGTGGGTGAATTGGATTAAATTGAGGCAGAGTTGTGCAAATTGTCAGCCTTACTCTCTCTTCCAGAGTCATTGAAGTCCAGGCTCAGGACAAAAGTCAGGACAATCACTTGGGATGCAGTGGATGACCTTGGTATCTTTGATATTTTACCAAGTTCTAAGCCCCCCACAGCACTTGCTTTAGCCACCTTCATGGTCACTGTGTACCTGTTGTTTCCTAAGATAGAATGTAAGCACCTTGAGGGCAAGTACTGTTTTATTTTTGTTTGTATCCCCAGAGCCTAGTACTGTGCCTGGCCCATAGTAGTCAGCATAGATGTGGGAATAGGACCTGCTCTATATGTGTCCCACTTCTCAGGAGATAACAGATCTCAAAGCTGAGGCTCAGAGGGAATATAACTAGAGAGGTTTCCCAATAATCTGATGGGGTAAGTCCTCTAGGTCTTTCTAATTTTTTTTTTATTTTAGGCAATTGGGGTTGATTGACTTGCTCAGGCTTATACAGCTAGTAAGTGTCAAATGTTTGGTCTGAGGTCAGATTTGAACTCAGGTCCTCCTGACTTCAGGGCCAGTACTCTATTCACTGTGCCACCTAGCTGCCCCTCTAGGTCTTTCTAGAAGAGCCTAGCAATGCTACATAGCCAAAGACTTTCAAAAGATCATAGATCTAAAGCTGGAAGGTACCCTAGATGCCATCAAGTCCAATTCCTTTGCCTTATATATGAGAACCAGAATCTCGGATAAATGAAGTGACCTGCCCAGGGTCAATAACCAGGAAGCACGTATTAGAGGGAGTAGTTGAATCCAGGTCTTCTGACCTGGAGGCAAAGTCTCTAACCACAACTCCATGGTCAACTTCAGCTGAAAGGCAGAAACTACGGTGAAACAGAAAGCAACCAGTCCTACACAGAGCAAGCGCAGTGAGACCAAGGAAGCAACACTTCCCTATGTAAGGAGCATCTCAAGAACATCAGGAGAGGGTCTCAGTGGTGTTGGAAGTTGCCCCTCCACTTAGGTTCCCCTCATAAGGTCCTCATTTCTATATATGTTCACTCACCCCATTAATGGTGTGTATGTTTATGGTAGATGCTCCCAAAGTTTATTGATGAGGAGAGGAATGCTGTACATTGAACAAGAATTGACTTCATTAGTTAATTACAAGAATTTGATTGCAGAATTTAAGACTTTAATATCTGGTAAGGGATGTATTATTCTCTAGGATAGGAAGATGAAGAAATTCTAATCTGATTTGACCAATTTTGGTAAGTTCATTAATTGGTTAAAGATAAAGATCATGCAAATTGGCTGTATTTTTATGTATTCCTGGTTATCATTACAGCCAAAATTTGGTATTTTCTGTCTTGTTTTATAAGTTTTTATTTTTAGGATAAAGTTATGTTGTACATTTTTGAAATTTTGTTAAGTTTTATTTACTCTAGCTTTATGAATAAAAAGAATCTCCTTTATGATTGAGTATTCAATGAACATTTACTTTTTAAATTAAAAAAAAAAATTTTCCTGTGTGCATATCTTAATGAAATGTTTTATGCAATATGGTAGGTCCTTTTAAAATTCTTGCTGAATGGTTTATAATCTGATTTTATGACTTCCCTGAATATATCATTTTGTGGAGTTAGCACTAGCCACTGGGGAGATCAGAAAGGACATTATGTAGTATGAGACACTTGAGCTGGGCTTGGAGGGAGATAAGGACTCCTAGAGGATGCAATGAGGAGATACAGTTTTCCAGACATGGGGTATCACTCCTTCAAAGTCATGGAGGCAGGAGATAGAATGCTCTGTCACAGTATAAGCCAATTTGCCTGGAACCTAAAAGTTCATAGAACTCAAGAGAGTTGCTTGAAATTCATCTGGAAAGGTAGGCGGGAGTCAGATTACAAAGGGCTTTAAATGCCAATAGAGGAGTTAGGATTTTATCCTAGAGGCAACAAGGAACAGAGCTTCTGAAGTTAAAGAGTAGTTGAAGGTATGTGAGAGGCTGGTGAATCAACTTATCAGCATTGTGAAGAACAGGGATGAATCATTCTGATACTTAAAGTATGGCAGAAGGTTATAAGAAAGGGGCAGCTAGGTGGCCCAGTGGATAGAGCACCAGCCCTGAAGTCAGGAGGACTTGAGTTCAAATCCGGTCTCAGACCAACACTTGACATGTACTAGCTGTGTGACCTTGGGCAAGTCACTTAACCCTGATTGCCTCACTAAAAAAAAAAAAGAAAAAAAGGGTTATAGGAAAAGCAGTTTATATTCTCACAACGCTTCTAAGAATATTTCCTTTTTTTTCCCCCCGGTCCAATTTCTCCATGTTTCTCTATCTTTGTCTCTCTGTCTCCCTTTCCTTCTGCTGTCTCTTTTCCTCTTCCTTTTCCTTCTGCTTTTTCTTTTCCTCTTCTCATTTCCTCCCATTTTCCCTTCCCTTTTTTCTGTCTCCCCACCCTTCATATTTTTTCTTACTTCCCTATTATTTTCTGACCACCATATGAAATAAAATGGCTTAGAGGCAAGGGAATCAGACTGGGAGTCAGGAATACCCAGGTTCAGATCCTGACTCAGGTGCTAACTATGTGATAGTGAGCAGATAACTTATCCTTTTAGTTCCTTAATTTTCTCTTCTGTCAAATGAGGATGATAACTTTTAAAGTCCCTTCCAGTTCTAAATCTGCTACCTTTTATTTATTGAATAAAGATTTGTTTGACCTAGGTTTTCCTTTAAAAGCAGTTGTTGAAAAAAGAAATGAAAAAAATGCATTTCTTGCCCTCTTTTATAGAAGTGGTTGACTATGGATATGGAGTGTTGCATATGCTACTGTTAGCTTTGGCTAATGGTTTGGTTCATTTTGCTGAGCTGCTTTTTTTCCTCTCTCTTTTTCAAACTTTGTTACAAGGAATGGCTTCCTGGGGAGGGAGGTATATATTAAAAATGAAGGTGATGTAAAAACAGAAGAGAGCAATCCAATTTTTAAAAATGAGAGCAGTGAAGTTGAATGGCTTATATTTCTCCAAGTAAAAAATAGGAAAAATTGTCTTTGGTCACTTTTGGGGTTTTCCTTCAGTGAGCTTGTTGCCTTGTTCAAAAAGAAAATCCCTTCTCCCACCATTGCTTTTAGAGTTCATCCTTCCCTGGTGGTGGGAGGTGGGGAAGGAAAGAGACAGAAATTCTGTTTTGCTGCATGAGGCAGGGCCCCAATGCAGGGGAAGAAAGATGCCTTTGAGGTCAGCCTCCAGTTCTTACCCCTCCTCCACCTCCTGCCCTGGCTCAGCTCTGTATTATCTGCACGACATCTTAGCAAGCCTCTTCCATAGAGAAGCTGACCTTCTGTGTCAGGGCTCATCTGGATTTACTTTCTGCCTGGAGGAGCTGGAGAAAGGAGTGGAAAATCAATTTGTCTTCACCCAGAAGGGTTAGTTCTCAATAACTTTTAAAGGAGATAGATGGACAGACAGACAGAAGGGTGATAGAAAGGGATAATCAGGAAGAAAGAGACAGACTGGGAGGAGGAAAGAGAGGGAGACAAAGAGGAAGAAAGAAAAAAAGAGGGAGACAGAGGGAGAAGCGGAGAGAAGAAAAGGAGAGCAGATTAAGAAGAAGAAGAGAAAGAAGGAAAGAGAGACAGAACAGAAGAGGGAGAAAAGAGAAAGTCAGAGAGCAGACTAGAATGAAGACAGAAGGACAGAGGAGAGAGGGACGCAGACAGACAGGGGGCGGGGCAGCGGCGGGAGAGAGGCGCTGTCTTCTAGAAGGCTGAGGCACGTTCTTATAGCTGAATCCACCAGCCTGGCTCTCCTATTGCTGCTCGCTCCCTCTTCTCTTTTCCAGGATGTTCGGAGGAGATTGCAAGAGGGGGTGGGGGTCGGGAAACGGCCGCCATGGTCAGACCCCCTTGTCAAGGCCACTGAGGTCTTCGACAACCCCCCTCACACACACCACGCGCGCACACACAAACACACATACACCGCCCCCCATACACACACACACACACACACACACACACACACGCGTGCACGCACACACCTCCGTCCCCGCAGGCGGCTCGGGGCCAGCGGGGCAGCGCCGACATTCGGGAAAGGCCCGCCTCCGGGTCTGCCACCTGGAAAAAACGGTGGGTGACAGGGGCGGGAGCCGGGAAGAGGTCCCTGGACCTATGGGATGGTGACCTGCGGGCACCGGGCTCCAGGGCGGCCTGATGGTCATCCCTAACTGGCCCAGAGGGCCCAATTCCTTTTTGTCGCTTAGCGGACGGGCTGCGGCCGCAGGCGGAACCGTGGAAGGCTACAGGTTCAGCTCTGCGGCGAACAGCACCTGGACAGAGCTTTCTCTGCCGGGGAAGGTGACTATCTCAGTTAGGCCCAAAGTAGGTTTGGCTACTTGAATTACCCGGATAATACCTGCCTGGCCACGTAGACTTACGCTCTGACCTAAGTCTGCCCCCTTTAATTTGCTCATATTTTGCTCCAGAGCCTGGCCCTAGGGCTACTACTGCTTGATCTGTGATAGCTCATTAGCACCAGGGCTTCAGCGCTGCTACGCCAAATTTGCATATATCTGCATATATCTACATGCACCTGCGTTTCTCCCCTTCTCGGTCCATTCATATTTTTTTTCTCCTTGAATTTTTCTGAGAAAGTCAAATCCTTGGAAAATCTCTCTCATTCCTACCCTCAGGTGTTAACTCTGGGGTTGGGCTGTGAGTTTCTAAATTCCCATGCCCTATCCAGTTTAATACCCTGCACCTGATGGAAGTACCGACCAAGATCCCTCACATCCCAGTTCTGCCTGGGTCTAGAGGCACCAGGACTAAGTCACTAGGGGCTACGGGTCACGGATCACTGTGAACTACGGTCAATCTGCTATGGCTGCGGTGTGAGGCTTCAGTTGCTGTTTGGGGGGGAGGGGGACTGCTAAGGTAAAAGAGAGTTGGAATGAAGGGTAGAGTAGGAGTGGGGTTAGGAATGGGCTATTTCGGTAAAAAGGAACTGTTGGACGGGCCTCTTGAGGAATTCATTTTGGCAAACACTGATTAAGCACCTACTAAGTGCCAGCTAAAAGGCTCCCTTTACCAATTTCCCTAGAGCTAAAGGAAATGAGGGTGGGGAATGGGAGTATGTAATCTTCCATAGAGTTATGAAGATATGGAGGAGGGAGTCTGGGAGGAAGGTTGAAAGTCTCAGACAATCAATCTCCAGCAACCTAAAAGAGGTTCCCAGGACAGACTTGTTCTCCTCAGGGTCACTGCCCTTGCCCAATATCGCCCTCTGCTTTCCCATTCACCTTCCAAGGGTAGAACCCTAAGAACTAATTCCATTCCTTATTCCTGGGCCCTTCCCCAGCTCTGGGTGGGTAATACTGAGTCAGGCCTCCTCAGGGATTTCCTCTTTGGCTTTCAGGCCTGGAGGTACCTAGTGATCATCTTTTTTTTTTTTTTTTAAAAGCTAGTATTTATCTGTATCCCTGCTTCTGCCTAGGGCTTGCTTTGGGAGATAGGGGGAGATAGTTCTGCCCATCAGGGAACAACTCCCTCTTTCTTTCCTCACTCCCCACCCCCAGCACAAAGGGACACAACTTTACATGAGAAAACTGTCATGTACATCTGCTAGTACATAGTAGACCCAATAAGTTCCCCACAAAAACATCACATAGATAAGTTACTATTAGATTCTAAATTCCTTGAAGGGAAAACCCCAACAGATATTCCCTCCCTAGCTTCCTAATCCCATAGTGAGGATTAAGTAAATAGTTGATAAATAAAATAAGATATGAACCAAGAGAGGCTGCCATAGCCTAGTAGATAGAGAACTAACTGGCCTGGTAGTCAGGAAGGCCTGGCTACGGTCCTTCCCCCTCCTTGATAGATACTGGCTGTGTGACCCTAGGCAAGTCATTTAACCTCTAAGTGTTCTAGGCAACTCTCCATGACTATAAATTGCAGAGAGAGTGCTTACCTTAGTAGAGGAATTTCCCATTGAAGTCACAGGTTCCATCTCTATTCCTATATACCTACAGATATGTACTTGAATAGACACAAATATACAGAGTGTGTATTAGGATTAAGTACAATAGGAAGCTTGTCAGGTCACACTGAGAGATTTTTTTTAAAAATATTTTAATCCATTTTGCTTTGACACAGATGATACATGCCAACAAATATTTGCTGTACATAACACACCCCCCTAAAACGCTTGAACAAAGCAGCCTTAAAGAGTGGCTTTACCACCAAGCCACTTCCTATTTCTGTAATTTGTTGTCCTCCCTCTTTCCCCTTTTCAACAGAAAGAAAGGACTTGTACTTTAGCTTTAATAATTTGGCACCAACATTGAAGATGAGGAAACCTGTTCTTTTGAAAAATATTTTATTGTTACAGAGCATCATGTCAGTTAGCTCATTTGATCTCTGTCATAGTCATATGGAAGTAAGTAGGACCTATGTTATTACTGTCATCTTCCAGATGAGGAAAACAAGGCCCATACAGGTGCAGAGTTCTGTCCTTGACCACATGACTATGGCCTGTTTTTAAAAGAATTATTATCTATTGTTTTTACAATATGGACTCTTTTTTTTTAAATGAAGGTTTTAAAAAAATAGTGAGGTTTAAATATAGAAAATCCTCCCTACACTTTTTTTTTTTCTAATTAGGTAGGGCCTAATTTTGTAAGGTCAACCTCCTGGTGAAGGCTCCAGCAGACAGTCACAAACAGGGGGCGCAATTTTCAAACTTTGCCGAGTGTGTATACTGGCTCTGCCGACGTTCCACACAAACACATTTACAGGCACGCACACTGCCCCTTCTACATCCTGTAATTAGGGCTCCTGTGGGCTTTGTTGGGGAGAGGAATGGTTTGAAGCTTATCTTGTCCAAGATTCCCCGTCCTCTCCTTTACACATCAGACACGCACACACTGGGTTGATCCTGACCACATAGACAACCTTCGCTCAAGGTCAAGGACTGATTTTTTTCTCTCTCTCTATTTTGCTGCTTAACTGTAGAACGAAAAGATACAAATAATTTCACGCTCCCTCCACCAAATACAAACACAGCACCAGTCCCAGCCAGGCCGGCTAGTCGTCTCTCCCTCGGAAGGGCTTAGCTAATACAGGTTCCTGGACACCCTTTAGAGAGGAGTCGGGTAAGAGCTGTAGCTGTAAAAGGAAATGAGAGGGGGGCGGGGGATAAGAATAAGAGAGGAGACGGATTCTCCACAGATTCTGCAGCCCCTGTGTCCTCCCCAGGTGGAGCTGTGACGCCAAGGCCTACGAAGAAAAACCAAATATGGTGCGCCCCCCCCCGCCCCAATGAAAGGGGCCGCGGCCCCCATCGAGTCAGAGAAGAGGCTCAGAGCCCCAATGGGTCGGGGTCCAAATAGACCGCGGGTCACCAGTCACAGTCCAAATCTTCAGTTTACACCTGGATGCACGCGAGAAAAGCCGCTTTGAGAAAAGCCAGAGCCTCACAAGACTCTCTCCAGTTCCCTTCTTGAGGATAACCTCCAGAGTGGAGGAGAGGTCTGTAGCCCTGAGACAGGGAAAGTTTTACCCCGAGGTTCCGAGCACTCAGCACCCACGGAGGTCCTCCCAGGTCTGAGTCCCTGCTAGAGTGGTTTCCCTTGGGGAGGGAGATCTAAGCTTCCTCCCACTCCTCAGTCTGGGCTACGAGGGTGAGTCTGTCCCCCTCTCTGTAGATACCCCGTCTTTGCATCCTCACCCCACGGGCTCTGCCGAGTGCCCCACCCTGCGCGTTCAGGGGATCTCGGGTCCCTAAGAGGCGATTCTCCCACGCGTGAACACGTGCGGATCTTCGGTTCGTAGGACCACGCCCCCTGCGCCTACTGCTCCACAGGGATTGGTGGGCAACCCTTCCCCCTCCCGCGGCCCTAGCCCCGCCTCATTTTCTCCAGAGCTCCACCTCCCAGAGAAGAAGCCCCGCCTTCCTTGGGTGTAGATTGGCTGAGTCCCACGGACTGCGTTTGCTGTTTGGCCCCGGCAGGTGACGGTCTCAGATGAGTCCCCGCCCCCTGCCTGGGCCGGGGTCCGGAGAGCGGCTCCGTGGGGCGGGGGCCAGGACTGGGGCTAGGGCTACGGCCGGGACTGGGCCAGGGGCTGGAGCCGGGGCCAGGCCTGGAGCTGGGGTCCGGGCGGCCGCATTGACATCTCTGTCAGCTGGACCATGGAGATTGGCGCTTGCCTGAGCCCCCAGCGCCTGCTTATCTGCCTGCAGCCGCTCTTCCTCTCGCTGCTTTTGGGGCCCAGCCGGCCTGGCACCGCCGAGGAGGGTGAGTCTGGGACCTGCAGCCAGGGGGCTGGAGAGCTACAGGGGTCAGCGGTCGGGATTGAGGAGCCAGGGCCCAGAGGGCTGGAGGGTCTGGAGCCAGGGGAGTGAGAGAGTCAGGAGAGGCTAGGGAGATCGGGGGGTGTGCGTAGACAGGGCCAAAGACTAGTAAGGTAGAGAGACTGAGGGGAGGGGGGAAGTCCGGGAAACCAAAAAGGGACAGAGGCACAGGATGATAGGGCTATTTGGGGGTGGGGGGAGAGAGTGTATTGGGAGGCGGGGCATTTTGTGGTACTTGGAGAAAAGACGTTCCGAGACACTGAGGGAGGAGTGTCTGGCAGACTAGAGGGGGCTTCCGAGACTTGGGGTGATGTCCAAGAACTGCAGATGGGGAGGAATATTGGGGGTCCTGGATGCTGAAGAGAACTTCCAAAAGACTAGAGAGGTGTCTGAGAGAAGAGGATATTGTGGGATGTATAAGGGAGACCTTTGAGAGGGAGATAGGGGACAAGGAAGAGATAAACATGGTGGGTAGATCTCAAATTGGCTAAGGGGCTATGGAGATGAGAAAACGTGGGAAATGAGGAAGACCGGGAGCGGGTGAGATTGACCAAGAGGCCAGAAAACCAAGACAGACAAACAAGAGCCCGAGTCGCTGTCCATGGTGCTGCCACCCTCAGCCGACTCTCTGGTCAGAATAGGGCGGACCCAGGGCCTGGGCTCCTCCCTCTGTTGGCTGTAGCTGGGCCGAGACATACGTCTGGAAGCAAAGACTGTTCTGGGGGCCGCTCCCCACCCTTGGCTCCAGTTGGCTACCCTAGGGCAGCTCTCTGGCATAGTAACTCTGGCTCTGGGCGACTTCTGAGATGCTGCCTTATTAGCAGAGGGACTAATCAATGTCCCCATACCTTCCCCAGGAGAAAGCCATCAGGTGTTTAAGAGGGCTACCCCTCTGGAGTTCAAAGCCATTTCCCTTCTTTCTCTAAGCTTACGTGAAGGACGTGAGAAAAGACAGCTAGAGAAAATGTAGAGAGGGCTTAATTCTTCCTCTATCTGAGGATTTAGACGCGGGGAGTAAGGGGATAGTCTGAGTTTGGACTGGCAAAGAGATACCTTGGAAACTCATTTGAGGGTCTACACTGACAAAAAAAAAGGATTCAAATCCCAGCTCTCTTACTACCTATGTGCCCTTCCTTATTCAAGTCACTCTCTCCACTTTGCCAGTACTTCATATGTAAGGAGATAAGATTGTACCCAATGAAATCCCTGAGCACTTCCAATGTTAAATATCATGATCCAATCTTCCCCTACCACTGGAATGCCAGGAGAGGAGGGGAGCAATGGCAGAGGTTGGGAATATTTCTGGGGAGGGAGCTGAGTTTTGTTGACCTGGACATTCCCCTCCATACAGAGAGATTTGGCATCTCTATCTATAAAGAGACACCTTTTCTACCATGCTAGTCCAACTTAAAGGCAGGAGCTAGGCCAGATGGCCTATAGGATTCTGCTATACCAGTTCCTATAATATTCCTCTGGCTTACAAAAATCAGACAATCTGAGGAGTCAGAGTTATCCCAAGAGACCCCTAAGGGTCTCTGATCCTCTTTTTAGATGAATCAGCTTGAAGTCTCTACACAGAGACTCAAAATGTTCACTCCTTACTCCAGCCATAGGCTTTCCTCCTCAGGGATCTAGGGGTATAGAAGGAGCCCTGATTTATCCTCCTGCACTCCTTAATCTTGTTTGGGACATCTCCACCCCTCCCACTGCACTAACTTTTCTCACTCCCTCTTTCTAGTTGTCCTTCTGGATTCCAAGGAATCCCAAGCTGAGCTAGGCTGGACTGCACTGCCCAGTAATGGGGTGAGTCTTTCTTCTCTTTCCTGCTCCTCGAGTGGTAAGGGTGGAAATGAGAGTGGTGAGTCCTTCCACCTCCACGTGGGCAGAAGCCAGAGTCCTCTTTAGTGATAGATCCTTAGGCAGCTCTGGACTGCATCCCTTCTCTCTCCAGATTATGGTTACACATGGCCAATTGGGAGTCTTGGCACCTCTGGCCAATTAGCCAGTCCAAGGAGCCAGCTGCTTTTCTCTGGGAGTAGCTGACAATAACTGCCTTGCCTTCTCTTTTCCACCCCTTTGAAGGACACAGTCCATCCAGTCTGTCTGTTGTGGGCCCCAGAATTCTAGACACCAAGATTCTGGGCTCAAGAGTTCCGAGTTTCCAGGGCCCAGTTGGTGTGAGATCTGTACTGCAATGCAGCTGCTGTCACTGCAGCTCAGGTGCAGTTTGGTCACCAGGAAGCTGGTCTCAGCCACTTGCTCTACCATGTCTGATTATCTGTCAGTGCACTGATAGGGGTGGGGAAGAAGATCATAGGTTACCAAGGGGACAAGGTTAGAATAAGGGCCTCAGCAGGAGAGTCATTGACATCTGGTTTCCGTAGCCAGCTGTTGGGAGGTGTAGTCTGGAGACAAATAAAGCTGCTCCATTTTACCTCAGTTTCCCTATTTGTAAAATGATTAGCCATAGCAAATGTTTATTACCATGTTCTCTCACCCCACTACCCAACATGTTTTATCAGTATAAATCATCTTCTGCTATATGCTCATGGTATGTAGATTTATTTAATATGAAGCTGAATGAAAAATCATTATACAGGCAAATCTTAAATGGAAGTCCTTACAAAGAGATGTGACTATTGAAAAATTCCTTTTACTACTCCCTTCTACAACAGAAATTATCAACAATCCCAACTTGGTTAGACTATATAGGCTGTTATCACCACTGGGCATCATGTAGTGGAAAAGGGTACCAGATTTGGAATCAGAGAATTTGGATTGGAATCTGGGCAGTGGTACTTACTACCAGGGTGACCTTGGACAAGTCACTTTTCCCTCTTCAGGCCTTGCTTTTCTCATGTGTAAAATGAGGGAGTTAACTACACAGTGGCTAGGGTCCCTGTCAGATCTAACATGATCTGACTCTATAAAATATGGTTTCTCTACATGCATTAGTGTTGGACAGTGCCTTGCACAAAACAGGCCCTCAGTAAATATCTGTTGATTGATTGAGTCAGTGTCCTTCCCATTACCCAGCCTCAATCAATTAACACAGATTTATAGAAGGTCTGCTATATGTAAGGCACTGTCCAACAATGATACCTCTGGTAAGTCATGGAGAGCTCTCAGGGTCACAGACCCACCAAGTGTCAGAGGCAGGCTTCTATCTCTGCACTCTGTCCACTATAACACATTACCTCTATCAATAGTAATACCAAAATAGCTCAAATCCCTATAGTGTTTAAAGTTGTACAGTACTCATTCATTTTCCTATTTGATGCTCATAAAAGTCCTATGAAGGAAGCAAGGGTGGGCTTGGAATCAGGGAACAATGGATTAAAATCCTGCCTCTGATACTTACTATATCTGAGATTCTGGACAAACTCACTTAATAATAATAGCTTACATTAACATATTGCTTTTTAAGATTTTCCAAGCATTTTACATACATCGTCTCTTTTTATCTCTCACAGCAACCCTGTGAGGTAAAAGCTATTATCACCTCCATTTTACAGATGAGGAAACTGCAGACAAAAGAGGTTGAGTGACTTCTACTAAGCTAGTGCCTAAGGAAAGATTTGAACCTAAGTTTTTCTAACTCCAAGTCTAGTAGTCTATCCACTAATTTCTTATTTAATAAGTAGTAGATAGGTTGTGGTGGAGAGAGTTTACACACCAGGAGTTCCCTGTGCTGAAGATATCACAGATCACACATATTTGTATGGAAAGGCTTGGACCCAAGTCCTTTCATGGAGCAGCCTTTGCCTGAGCCTGTGGACACTATGGCAAGTGACTACCTTCTAAGTAAAAGCCTGGAAGGCTCTGGAGCGTTTGATCATCCAGGGACAGAAGATTTAGATCAGACTAGTTTAATTTAATGCCTTAATTTTACAGGTGATGAAACTGAGGACAAGAGAGGGAAAGTTTGTTAGAGGTTTATAGGGGTTAGAATTTGAAGGAGCCTCAAAGATTGGCCAGTCGAAGACCCTCATTTTACACACTAGAACCAGAGGGAAATGGACTTGCCCTAGGCTGTATGATATGTCAAAGGCAGGGTCGAGGCTCGATCCATAAAATGAGAATGTTAGAGCTGTAAGGAACCTTAGAAATCATCTAGTGTACTCCTCAAGGAGACCAAGTTCAGATCCTACTAACGGTGTGACCTTGGACAAGTCACTTAACCTCGGTCTCAGTTTCTTGAAATGTAATATGGGAATTATAATAGTACCTACCTCCCAAGATTGCTGAAAGGAGCAAATAAAATAAAATTTATACAGCACCCAGCACAGTGCCTGACACTTGGTAGGCACTCTGTAAATGCTACCTGTTGTTGTTGTTATAATTTTAGATGTGAGGAAACTGAGGCTCCCGGAAGTTAAGTGATTTGTCCAAGATCACACAGCTAGTAAGTGGGGAGTCAGAATTTGAATCCAGATTTTCTAGCTGTGAGCAGTCCAGTGCTCTGTCTGCGGCACTACATCCCACTGCAAAACAGGCTCCTTCTTCTCTTGCTGGATACTCATCTGCCTCTCTCCCCCCTGCCCCTTTCCGCAGTGGGAGGAAATCAGTGGAGTGGATGAGAACGACCGACCAATCCGAACCTACCAGGTGTGCAACGTGCTGGAACCCAACCAGAACAACTGGCTGCAGACAGGTTGGATTGGGCGGCGCGGTGGGCAGCGGATTTTCATCGAGCTCAAGTTCACACTTCGGGACTGCAGCAGTATCCCAGGGGTGGCAGGATCTTGCAAGGAGACCTTCAACCTCTACTATACCGAGGCAGAAGCGGAGGCTGGGGCAGGAGTAGAGGGGGAGGGAAAGGGCGGGGCCGGTCTAGGTGGAAGCCTGAGCGAGAGCCGCCAGCGCAAAGTGGCTACCATCGCAGCAGATGAGAGCTTCACCCAGGGTGATCTGGGCGAGCGGAAAATGAAGCTCAATGTGGAGGTGAGGGAAATCGGGCCACTGAGCAGGGACGGCTTCCACCTGGCCTTCCAAGATGTGGGCGCCTGCGTGGCGCTGGTCTCCGTGCGAGTATATTACAAGCAGTGCCTGGCCACCGTGCAGAACCTGGCAGCCTTCCCAGACACTGTGGCGGAGGCTGCCTTCTCGTCGCTGGTGGAGGTCACTGGCACATGCGTGGCCCACTCGGAGGGGGAGCCCGGCCGCCCTCCCCCTCGAATGCACTGCAGTGCCGACGGGGAGTGGCTCGTGCCGGTCGGCAGGTGCAGCTGCAGCGCTGGCTTCCAAGAACGGGAGGAGTCCTGTGAAGGTAAGCGGACCTTCTACTGAGCTTTGGCAACACAAAACACTTGGTAGACACGACCTCATTCAAGTCTCAACACCACCCAGTGGCAATAGGAAAACTAGGGCTTATTATCCTTGTTTGACAGATGAAGAAACCGAAGCTCAGAGGGGAAGTGACTTGCCCACTGTCCAGGATTCAAACGAAGCAGGGGATTAGACTGCCTCTGATAACAGCAATAATAACAGCTTACGTTTGCATAGCATTGTTCAAAGCACAACAGCCTAGTGAAGTAGAGAAGTCCCCATTTTACAGATTTGAAGGGTGAGAAGTTAGATGACTTGCCCAAAGTCACAAAGTAACTGAGCTGCCATTTGAACTCAGGTCCTCCGAGTATGTATCTAGTATTCTTACATCCATTGACTTAGATGGATGAGGAAGGCCTTTAATGAAGTGGAAGACAAGATTACTTGGTCTGCACTAGATGGGAGTCCTTTGTGAAATCTTTGTGACGGTACAGTCAGAGCGGGATCTTCATGAAGTCTGATTTCCCAGGGTGGGATTCCCCTTCAGAGCCTGGTGCAGTCCCATTCCCATTTCCATGAGAGTAAGGATCCTGGTAGACTGTCTAGGAGCTTAGATCACTGTTGATTCCTCCTTCTTCCCCAACCACTTCAGGAAAAAAAGCAAATAGTGAAGTTCCCCCATTGCCTTAGCAAGGTCCAGGATAAAGTCCCATTAGCCTTGAAGAAAGCCTGACTTGCATATGGGCCCATGGCAAGACAAGAAGGAGCCCAGGTCTATGGTGAGCACAAGGGCAGGCAGATTTTGAGGGTATCATATCTTAGGCACTGCTTTGATCATGTCACTCTGTTCGATAGCCTTCATTGGCCTCCTACAGCCCACTTAGTCTGGCATTCAAAATTCCTCCACTATTTGATGTCACCCAACTCTTCTTTGTTTATCTTCCACTATTCTCCAGCATGTAAAGTACACTCCACCCAGACTAAATTACTGTACAGATCTCATACTTTCCCATCTCTGTACCTTTGGTCACAACATTCTCTGAGTCTTCTCCCATCTCCTTCCCCCTCCCAACATTATCTCAATCTGTTGCCATCCTATTTCAAAGCCAAATTCAAATACAACTTCATCCCAGAAACCTTCCCTGATTCCTTCAGTCAACAATTACCTTCCTTTTCAGTCATCACAGAGCACTTTGCATGTTTTGATTTGTATTAAATCACATAGCCATCTGAGTATATATCATATCCCCCTGCTAGACTGTGAGCTCCATGGGGGCAAGAATTATGTTTTGTTCATCTTTGTATCCCTTTCTCTGTGTCCAGTACAGTGCATTGGATATAATAGTTGATTAATAAATTTTTGTTGAGCTGAATTGAGATCCCTCTCTCCATCTCCCTCTAACTTCTAGAGATTCCATTCCCAAACTGGCTAATCAGCTCCCTGTCTTGCCACCCACATCTGAATCTACCCTTCCACATTGCCACTGGTTTCCTCTGCATTCCTGCTCCTGTCCTAAATCTTGAGGGACCTCAGGCCTTGTTGTATGCAAGGCTTGGGTGGGTTGAGGATTCAGCCTGTAGTTCTATGGACTTGAAGGAACTGCAGACTATAAGGAAAGGGACCAACCCAGAGAAGGAGGGACAAGTTGAGGGAGGGTTGGAGAAGGAGGGATAGAGACTCAAGTTTTTCTGGCCCCTTTGGTCTGTGACAGGGCCCAGAAAAAAGCTATGAAGATTTGGTAGCCTCAGAAAGACTGAGCTGCCATTCTTCCATATATGAACAAATGATCAATCGTTGATTTAGAGATCAAATGTACTTTAGAGACCATCTTCTCCAATACTCCTTATTTCAAAGATGGAAGGGAAGAGACTTGGCCAAGGTCACAAAGCTCTGTCAGTTTTGGTGAGCTAGAAAAGTCCCATCAATAGACTGTGTCTGCTGTCCAAGAACCAGCCTATCTCATTGTGGAGGGACTTCCTCCTCAGAGCAGGTAGGATTGATCACCATTTTTTGTGTATGTGTGCATGCTTGTAGCTGTGAGCTTATATTGGTGGAGGGACTTCTCATAGCGATAACTCCTGGATCTCAACAGATAGTGAAGGAGACTACCACATCAGCTTTTCTGTCTGCTCCACCTTACTTCTGATTTGGACTGGGGCTAGGAGTCTGGTTCTGATTTTCTCTCTTTAGCCACAGCCCCTGGGCCTAGCCCCAGCCTCTAATTTCTAATGTCATGGGTTTTAAATAATGAACATTATTGAAGGGAAAATATTTGATGTCATTTATAAAAATAATTAAATTCCTTCCCCACTCTTCAGGAGGAATCGGGCCATTAGCTGTCCTCTCTGGAGGACCCAGACTGTCCACTCAAAGAGAGAAAATGGAGGACTTTCCTTCCTAACACTAGCCTACAAATGAGGGAAGACTTAAGAGAGTGGCCACTCCAGGGGACCAGCCTCGGGAAGGGAGGGCAGCTCTCAGACCTTCCCTGATGCTGCCTGGCCCTGAGCCCACTCAGACTCCCTAAACTTCATAAGACAGCCCAGGACCCACGTGGAAAGGAAATGTCTGGCCCAATTGTGCCATCGAAAGTTAAAGGAAGTAAAGAAGTAGCCTTTCATGAGGCTATAAGAGAGGGAGAGGGGGTGGAGAAAATGAAGGACATTTGCTTCTGAAAGATGCTTGTTCATCCTAAGCCTCCTAACCTGGAGCTGAACAGTGGTCAGTGATAGTTGGTGATAGTGATGGATAGCAGTGATCACTGATGCTGGCAGTAATGGTGGGCAATGGACAATGAAGAAGAGCAATGTGCAATGATACTGAATGATGATGGGTGATGGTAATGATGGTGAATGATGGTCATCGATAGTGGGTGATATAGGTAATGATGGCAGCAATGATAAGAAATTGTTAGTTGGTGATGGTAGGTAATCATCAATGATAGTGGGTGATGTTCAGTGGTGGAAAACAGTGGTTACAAGTGCAAGGATGGTGGGTAATAGTGATTTTACTTTTCTTTTTATCTTTATCTCTTAACAAAATCCTTGGCACATAGTAAGTGCTTAATATATGTTTGTTGATAACCAACTAGAATTTATTCAGTGCTTTAAGATTTGCAAAGTACTTTACACATCTCAACTCATTTGATTTTTGTAACAACCGTCAGAGGTAGATGCTATTATTATCCCAATTTTGCTGATAAGGAAACTGAAATAGATAGGGGTGAGTGACTTGCCCAGGGCCACACAACTAGTAAGTTTCTGAGGCCAGATTTGAATTCAAGCCTTCTTGACTTCAGGTCCAGTGCTTTCTCCAATGTGCCAGTAAGCTGTTGCTGTTGACTGACAGACTGATGGTAACAGTAGATGATGGTCAGTGATGGTTAGTGATGAATAATAGACAGTGACAGTCCCTCTCTCCTACAGTCTCAATGGTTTTTGGTTTTATATGCTCTGTTCCCAGATGCTGGAGCAACTCTCCTGTGTATGAGAAACAAGGCAGATAAGTCTTGATGGACACAAGAGTGAATCTTAGAAAAAGAATTCTCCAGTAATGGTGGGGATTGTGTATATTCTTGGAGCTTTAGATTCTTGAGAGCAAGGACTGTCTTATGTTTGATACTGTGTCCCCAAGTATCTCTAGCATAGTGATGTACACATAGTAAGTGCTTGTTAAATTGTTCTTATTAAATTGAATTGTTGAATTCACACTCAGACAGCTTGGATTATCATAAAACTGGAAGAGACCTCAGAGTTCATCTAAGTCAGGGGTTCTCAAAGTATGGCCCATGGACCCCCAAGAGGCCCTGAAACCCTTTCAAGGGATCTAGGAAGTCAATGTTTTTCCCCATAATAACACTAAGATGTTATTTACTTATTAAAATACCCCTCCCTTTTCCAACTACAAACATACATAAGAAACTGGAGTTTTTCTTATACTTCAACCAAAACAACATATCATAACAGATTGAATGCAAAAGCAGACTCCAGCTGCCTTCTATTACACCAGACATTAAAGAAATCTGCAAAAATCTGCAAAACAATTTTTCACTATTATTTGTTTTAGAAAGTATATTTTTCATTAAAAATATCTTGTTCATGTTAACATGTAATGGCTTATTATTGTTATTTTAAAAGAATTAATAACTATTTTGAAAATGTATCCATCTTAATTTCTAATACATCAATAGTTATAACCCATATAAACAAAAGTTCTTTGACATCCTAAATAATTTTAAGAGTATAAAGGGGTCCTGAGGCCAACAAATTTGAGAACTGATGATCTAGACTAACCTCTCACCAAATGCAGGAATTCCTTCTATTACAGGGGGTCTTAACCTTTTTTTCACTATAGACCTCTTTGGTCTATAGGATAATGTTTCTAGATTTTAAAAAAATGCACCGAATTACAAAGGAAATCAATTCAGTTGAAATTCATTCATCAAAATATGAAAAGGTCTGAGTTCATGGACCTCTGGTTAAGACCTCCTGTAAGTATATGCCTGACATATAGTTATTCCACCTTTGTTGGGATACGAACAATGACAGGTTGCTCACTGCCTATTATGGTAACCCATTCTACATTTAGACAGCTCTGTTCAGGTCAACAAATCAATGAGCATTTATTAAGCACCTGTAATGTGTCGGCCACTGTTCTAAGCACTATTGATACAAAGAAAACAAAACAAACAAACCAACCTACCGAAAACCAAAACCCAAGTCCCTCCTCTTGGGGAGCTCACAGTGTAACAGGGGAGACAACGTGGAAGCAACTAGGTATAAACATATATATATATATATATATATATGTGTGTGTATAATGAGATAAAATGTAGATAATCTCAGAGAAAAGACACTAACATTAAGGGAGATGGAGAAAAGCTTCTTGCAGCAGGTAGCATTTTAGCTGAATCCTGAAGGAAGTCAAGGAAGTTAGGAGAAGTAGGTGAAGGAGGAGAACATTCCAGGGTTAGGGGACAGCCAGTGAAAATGCTGAGTCAGGAGATGGAGTCAGGCAAGGAGTCCAGGGTCACTGGATCTTAAAGTATGTAAAGAGGGGTAGAGGGAAGGAGGGTTTAAGAACATTGGAAAGGTAGAAAGGGGCTAGGTATTAAGGGGCTTTAAAATCCCAAAAGAGGATTTTATATTCGATCCAGGAAGTCATAGGGAGCCACTGAAGTGTATTTAATCAGAGAGTGACCTGTGCTTTAGGGTGGTCAGTTTGATAACTGAGAAGATGGACTGGAGTGGAGACACTCCAGGCAGAGAGACCAATGGTCAGAAACCTATTGCTGGATTTTTGGTAAGTTTTCTAATGTTGAGCTGAAATTGTCCTCCCTGTATCTTTCACCCCTTGGTTAAAGTGGATTAATATAGGGGCAAAATGAACCCCAAATGTCTACTGTATATGCCAAGTTACACTGTAATTAAGAACTCTGTTTCTGGGAGGGGATAAGGGAAGCCTTCTGACTTCACTACTCATTCAGAAGACCCCAGCTTTTCTTCATTCACTTCAATCCATTGATCCTCTAGGATTTCTGTCCTCTAGGGCCACACACGAAAAGGTCTTGAACCCTAGACCCTCAGCTTTAAGATCTACTCTGTCCAGCCCCTTCCGGGCAGGCCATGACCACTTCAGAACTTTGGAAATATTGTTATAGGTCATGTTGGCCCATGACTCCAGAATTCAGACTCCCTTTCCCTACCTCGGCCCCACCCCTGGCCAGTGTGTCGATATGGCTTTCAGCATGAGTGACATTATGACATTTTCTTGGGATTACAGCCTTTGTCTGGATCTTCCCCTTTCCCAGCTAGTGCCTCTCAATGTCTGGTTTCATTTGCTGTTTGAAAGGGCCTTCACCCCTTTCTTTCTCTATGCTTTTGTCTGAAGTTGTATATAGGAAACTGAAGGGGGTCCCAAGTCTCTGAATGCCCCCAACTAGGGACAGGGAGTGGACTGAGGACAGAGCTGAAAGATGCCCCCTGGTCTAAGACTTCTGTAGTATTTTTATTCTCTACCTTCAGATCCAAACCTTGGGGCATGAGACCTGGAAATTAGGGGCTTATGGAAGGCACTTTAATGAAATAATCATCCTCATTAAGCAGCACTTTAAGCTTTACAAATTTCATTCCTCCCCAAAACCCTAAGGAGCAGGTAATGCTCATGTTATTTATTTTTCTCATTTTCTTGGTAAGGGAAGTGACTCAGAAAGCTTAAATTACTTTCCCAGGATCCCAGAAACAATGAATATTGGAGCCCAAATCTTTTATCTCTAAGTCAGACAAGGTCATAGATGATACATCCTTCCCAGAGCATATATGTTGGTCTTCAGGAAAACAAGCCTTGTCCTGTGATCAACTGTCCTGGGAGAGTGTCCCTCAAATTTCCCTCTCATTTCCCTCCTTCTTAGTCCTAAGAGCCATCTGTAATTACAAAGACTTGTACTTGTAAAGTTTCTCATTGCTAAATGAGAAGCAACTCTCTAGGACTCATCTACTAAGTCGTAGATGGGTTTGGTGGAGGATTTGTATCTATAAAGCTTCACATTGACAGATGGAGGAGAGAATTGTACTTATTAAGCCTCTCATTGCTACATGATAGTTAACTTCCTAGAATTTATCCACTAAGTCTGGGATCTGTGGATCGATTTCAGGGAGTTTATGAACTTGTGTGGAAAAAAAAATTCACATCTTTATTTTCATTAACTTTTGGTTTATTTTGTAATCTTATGTATTTTATTTTATGCATTTAAAAACATTATTCAGAGAAGGGGGTTATAGGTTTTACTAGATAGCCACAAAAGTCCATGACACAAAAAAGGCTTAAGACTCCCAGTTCTAAGTTATAGATTGGTGAGGTAAAGGGATTTATACCTACAAAGCCTCTCACTGCTAAATGAGAGAGGGAGTTATGCTTGTAAAGCCTCTCATTGCTATTGTCAAAATATTTTGGAGATATCCTGTTTCCCAGAGCTAAGGCCCAGCAAGCAGGCTGTTTCTTGAGCTTGGCATAACAATAATCCTTTATGCTCAGGATGATATCACCCTCTGGCAAAGTGTATTGCTTGGACCAGCACCAGGTATTCATTAAGGGATTTAGCTGCCTTTATTTCCCAGGACCATTCATTGAATATTCACAATCCCTGTTCCTTGTCACTGACGGGTACAGCACTCATGTTCCCATCACAGAACTCTGGTTCTGTGCCCTGAAGGGTGGGCATGACCCACAGGACCTATGGGAACAGTAACTCAAGACCTAAAAATGATTATGTCATGGTCCAGCCTGGGATGTATATAAGACCTGCCTTTAGTCCAGCATGTTAAGCCCTCCTTCTTAGAAGCGGGGCTTCCATATACATATGCCATTTTCCTCACTCTGAAATTAGTTAAACTTCTGTCTTGTGTCCTGATTCTCCTGTCTCTGGCCTACTCTGTTTGCTTGGTTCTGGCCACTCATAGATTGGACCAGTTGACACTATATGAGAGGCATGTCTGTAAGTCTTATCTATTAGCCCCAATCTCTTAATTCATTGAATTAGATTAAAAAATATTTATTATGAGTGGCTAAGGCATATGTGCCTATCCTCATAAAACTCAGTCAGTTTTGAGGGATAAGGGAAAAAAGCAGAAAATGATGACAACCAATATTACACTGTTAGTTTATTAAAAAGCTGTAAAAGTGTCATAGTAGTACAAGTGTTTGGACATAGACCGGTATAGAGGACAGACAGTGAAAGCATTCAGAGCCATGAGATGGAATGTCTTGTTCAAGGAACAGCAAGACTAGCATCATTGGATTGCAGACTACATGGAGGGAAGTAAGGTATAAGAAGACTGGTAAGGTAGGAAAGGATTAGGTTATGAAGGACATTGAAAGTCTAACAGAAGATTTCATTTTGATCCTGGAGGTAATAAAGAGTGATAAACAAAACTCGAGTTTACTGAATGAGGGAGGAGTGATACAGTCAGACTTTGCACTTTAGAAAGATCATTTTGACAGCTGAGTGTAAAATACATTAGATCAGGAAAAAACCTGAGGCAGGAAGACTGACCAGTAGACTACTGAAATAGTACAGGCAAGCAGTGATGAGAGCCTGCACCAATGTGGTTGCTATGTCAGAAGAGAAAAGGGGAGATATCACATTATATATCTCTATCTATATGTGTGTGTACATATATAACATATTATATTGTATTATATTATGATATATTACAAATAATGTATATGCAATAGTATACTTATAATATATATGTGTACATATATTACATTATATATTACATAATATAATAACATGTCATATTACATTACATTACATATGTGTATGTATGTATGTTTGTATATCTGTGTAACAAAGGTAGAAATGGCAGAAGTTGACCACTGATTGGATGGGAGGGGTGATAAGAAAGAGAGAAGAGTAGAGTACTAAGGTTGGAAGCTTGGGTTATGGCGAGAATAATGGTACCCTCAGCAGTAATAGGGAAGTTAGGAAGAGTGGAAGGTTTTTTCTTTTTGGAGGGGGGAGAATAATGAGTTAAATTTTGGACATATTGTGTTTAAGATGGCTACAGGAAATCCAATTATAAATGTCTAAAAGGCAGTTGGAGATGCAAGACTGCATGACAGGAGAGAGGTTAAGGTTACTCAGGTAGATCGGAGAGTCATCTGCATAGAAATGATGATTGAAATGGCAGCTGATGAGATCACCAAGTGAAACAGTGTGGAGGAAGAAGAGAAAAGGGCACAGGAAAGAGATTTGGGGGAGCAGATCTCATTCTTAGTCCTGGATTTTGCCCATTAAGGGCATTCTGCCTTTCCAAAGTTGAGAACTGGCAGCCCATTACCTATTATTTTCTGTGCTCAATCTTGAAAGCAGAGACTAGGGACCCCTTTGATTGATGAGTGACATCACACAAGTCATCCTGTCCAGTCCTCCGCCTGTAGGACAGGATGATCCCTTCCCCAACCCAGGTCAGCTAACCAGTCAGCCAAAGACTTCTGCTACTTGGAAAATCCTTAGTTATCTCGGTTCACCAGATCTTATGCCCTTGATAGGAAATAGTTCTTATGGTCAGATTTGTCTCTCTTTCATTACCGCAACAGTTTTCTTGCCTTGCCACCCCTCTCCACATTAAACTAGTAACACCAGCTCACATTTCTACAACACTAAGCTCTTCACACACATTACCTCATTTGATACTGTTAATAACTTCGTGAGTCAACCAGTAAAAGTATAACTACCCCCATTTTACAGATGAGGAAGCTGAGGATCATAGAGGGAGAGTGACTTGCCTAAGATGAGCAGTTAACAAGTGGCAGAGCTGAGACCTCAACTCATTCTTCCAGCATTCTCTCTACTGTAATGGAGATGTGTGGGGAAGAACCTTTTTGGGGGAGAGTTGGGGGGAATGGGACACCCTGGGAAGATTAGCTGTGGCTCTTAGAGGAAGATCGGAGATCCCAGGTCTCTAAAATCCTCCTGGCTCCCTAGGAATCCTGACAACACTTGTCATTTATGGCATGTAACAACCAGGCCCTAGTGGGAAGAAGAGGGACTTAAAGTACCTACATCTAAACAGGAAGGCTGTAGGGGAGGTCTAAATATGTGTCTGGCCACAGCCACCCCCCAACCCAGATCCCTGCCACAGCCAGGCAAGAAAGCTGTCTTAGGGCCCATTTAGGTGGTGGTGGAGACGTAGAGAAGGAAAGGGATTGGGTCTGTCCTTAAATTTTCGATCTCAAGGGAGAGCCTTCCTAACTCTCACCTGTCCCAGATTTGTGCCCACCCTCTCCCCACCCCGCTCCCAGACTGGGTCCGCCTTTCCGCGAGCCTCCCGCCCCTGACTGTCGCCTCTCTCCACAGCCTGCCCCCCTGGATTTTACAAGGTGTCCCCGCGGAGGCCACTCTGCTCCCCGTGCCCCGAGCATAGCAGCGCTCTGGCCAACGCCTCCACGCTCTGCGTCTGCCAGGACAGCTATTCCCGCTCCCCAGCGGACCCACCCTCAGCCTCCTGCACCCGTGAGTCACCCGGGGCGGGGGTGGGCCTAGCTATGCCCTCAGACCGGTCAGGCAGCGCCAGACTCCGGTCCTTAGCTTCCGAGATGCATCTTCAAGCCCTCGCAGAACCCCACTCCTCCCCCAACCCCGCCACTCAATCGCAGCCCCATCCCATCCTCCACCCCATCCCAGGCACTACCTGCTACTCTGATGCACTGCGCCTCTTCCCAGGCCCAGTCCCATTTCCCGTGGCTCCTTCTCAGTTCCAGTTTTCAAACTCCATAGTCTTTCTAATGTATAAGTAGGCAAAATATGAGGTGGCGAATTCAAGACTTTAAGCCACATCCTCTGTAAATGTTAGCGGAAAAAACAAGATGTCGCCCCTCCCCATAGCCCAATAGCACTCCTTTTCTGTCAGCGTGAGCGCGGTCAAGTCACTTCCCTTCCAGTTCTCAGTTTCCCTCGTCTGTAAAATGAGTTGGGTCCTTGGAGCTCTATGGCCTCTTCCAAATCTAAATCTCTGCTCCTCGGACTCCCTTACCAGAAAAGACCATGTGGCCTTTCCACTGTCAATTCCTGACCTTATGGACTCTCCGCCATCAGTGGCCTATTCCAGATTCTATAGACTTATTCCCTGCCCCAAACCCTGACCCTCGAAGTCCCTCCCCTCCCTGCTCCATCCCAGGACCACATTCTGCGCTGCCCAGGCCAGGTCGGCCAACCAGACGCGGTCTTACAGCCCCTGCTCCCCACCCCAGGTCCTCCGTCTGCCCCGCGGGATCTGGTCTACAGGCTGAGCCGCTCCACCCTGTTGCTGCGCTGGAGTCCCCCGGAGGACTCTGGCGGCCGTTCTGACATCACTTACACCGTCCTGTGCCAGCGCTGCGGCGAGGATGGCCCGGGCGTGGGGCAGGGGCAGGGGTTTGGCCTGGGACCCGGGGGCACCTGTGAGTCCTGCGGGCCCAGCGTGAGTTTCGTGCCGCGCCAGACCGGACTGCGAGAAAGGACAGTCACCTTGCTCAACCTGCTCCCGCACTCCCACTACACCATTCGGGTGGCAGCGCTCAACGGCGTCTCGGGCCTGGGCGCTGTGGGGACCACTTATGCCCAGGTCATCGTGTCCACGGGTCTGGCGGGTAAGGCCCTAGGCTTGCCCCATCTGTTCTCCCAGGCCCACCCAAATCCCCTGGCTGCAGGCCCTAGGGTGGATTAGATTCCCCTTACCCTCTACTCCCCTTTGAGACAGGGAGGGAGGATAGAAGCTAGCCCTCCACCTTGGAGGTCCCTAAGCAGGGATCCCTCTGCTCCAAAGGTACGGGAAGGGAAATCCTTGTCTCCTCTCCTCAGTTGCCTGCACTCCTGCACACCACCTCCCCACTCTCTGGTTCCCCAAGACCACAGTTTTGTTATTGTTGTTGTTCTATCCATCCCGCCCCCCAGGTGCTGCTCAAACACATCTATATATAGAAACTTGCATATAATGTCAAAAAGACAAAAGCAAAACAGTTCCTGCCCTTAAGGAGTTTATGTCAGTGGGTGTACACATATTGGCATAGACAAAATATCTACAAGATGCTACATGGTGATTTGCTGGGAAGGCCACTAGCAGGGCCGGGAAGTGGCTTAGGAAAAGTTTCATGCACAAGATGGAACATGAGCTCAGTCTTGAAAGAAAATAGGAATAATAAGAGTGAAAGTGAGGAGAAAATGCACTCAAGGCATGAGGCACAACCAGTGCAAAATCGTGGAGGTGAGAAATGGAGTGGCTTTTATGAGGAAGAGTAAGAAGGCCCATTCACCTGAACTATAGATTGTATCAAGTGGGGTAAGGTGGAAAAAGGCTGAAAAGGTATGTTATGGCCAGATTATGAAATGCTTTACATCCTAAAACAGAGGAGTTTATTTTTGCTCCTAGAGGTAACAGGGAGCCACTGAAGTTTATTGAGTAGGGGAGTGACATGTTCAGACCTGTGCTTTAAAAACTTGATAAGACACCCCTCCATACACATATTCAATCAGCATGTGCTCTGATACTTGGTGACTTCCATGCAAAGGAGGAACAGATGTGGCTAGTGATAAATAGATCAGAAAGCACAGATCAGAAAGAAGCCAGGAGAGAGGCTAGAGACTATACAGAAACTCATACCTTTACCTCTTGAAGGCTTTAAAAAATGCACAGAGAACACTCCACAAAAAATCACAAAATGAGACTGATTATCTCTTAACAGACAAGAAGAGACTGCTCATTGATGTGTCATCATGGAATCAGATGTCTGTTCAGTCAGACCACCAACTTATAATAAAGATCAGAATTAGTAAAAAGAAAAAAAAACTAGAAGAATAATACTAATGAGAAAAAGATGACATTCAATAGAGACAATTCAATCCTGATCCATTTAAACAAGCAGCAAGTCACTTACCCTCTGTCCATCTTAGTTTACTCATCTGTAAAATGGGGATAATAATAGTATTCACTTCATAGAGTTCTTGTGAGGGTCAAATGAGATGACGTATGTTAAGTACTTCATACTATTATTATGAAAAATGGACGGCCGACAGCAAAAATGACACCAATGCTGATTGTAATAATTATATGTAGTTTAACTGAAGTAAGTTAGTTGACATAACAAGGAAATCAAAGGAGCCTAATGCCCACCTGTCAGCAAACACTTGACTAAATTGCTCAAGGCAACTGGTTTAGAATATCAACTCATTTGTGAAATGGTAAGAATGATGGATGATTCTGAATAGTATTGCCTCATAAAAAGAGAAAAGCAGTGGAACATAGAACCAGTTTAAAGAAAGCTTAGCAAAAGAGGCAGCTAAGCAAAATCATTCCAAGGGAAACATCACCCTCATGACATCATAGATCCTCTTTGAGAATGAAGGGCCAACAACAACAATAACAATAAAAATGGCATTTAACAAGTAAAAAAGAGGTCAACAAACAGAAGAAAAATGGTTGAGAGCTATAAAGATTTTTTTAATATCAAACTATTTTTGCTATAAAGGATGGTAGAAGACAGAGCTCTTCACATCCCATCCAGGATGTTCTTATGGGGACGGCAGAAACAGAACTATAAAAAGATAGCAAAGAAGCTAAGTTGGAGCAAGTGTCAACAGAGCAGATATGTACTGCAGGTGACAATTTTGAGGGCATTGAGGTACCAGTTCATAATGCAGCTAAAGAAGGGCCAGTACCAAAGAAGAGTGTGTGTGTGTGTGTGTGTGTGTGTGAAATTTCAGACCTTATTAATACCAAAAATGATCGAAAGATGTAGAGAATGAGATCACACTGTACTTACTCTTCACTGATTATGAAAAAGCATTTGATTTGGTAGAGCAAAACATCACCTTAAGAGAGCTCTTCTAACAAGATGTCTTCCATCAAACATTCAAGACTTCATAGAAAATATAACAAGAGAAATAACCTTGTTCAAAGACCCACTGGTCATAAACATCAGATGAAGCATGAAAGAGGGAGATCGATATGTTTGCTGAAGGTATTTGCCACCATGATGGAGAAGATCCAGCCCAGAGTTGAAGTCAAAAAAGGATTTCATATGAATGCTGAGGTCTTCCAGAAGCTCCTGTTTGTAGATGACATTGTGTTAAGTGATGTCAAGTCCCAGAACTCTGCAGAGTTCCCTGAAAGCTATCCTCAAACACTCAGAAGAGATTGTACTAATCATCCATACAGGAAAGACCAAGTGGATGAAGAATTTATCTGTCCAAGTTATGAATGCAGTTAGATGGATATTCTGTAGAGCTTGCCAAACAGTATGTTTATCTTGTATAGATAATACAAATGGTTAATTAGAATTAAATAGGAGGAGAGCAAGCTGGATTACTTTTAGAAAAGTGAAAAGTTCTTTTAATGACTCCAGGCTTCTTCTGGAAACTAAGTTACAACTTTTTAATACCAACATTCTACTGGTGTTTATTGAATAGCTGTGAGACATGCATCAAAATACTTTTGGGAAAACTGGCAATGAATATTACACAGCAGGCAATAGAGAGGCACATGGTGTATAATAAACAGGCTCTAACGTACAGACAATGAGGAACTTTGAAGAAGAACAGGAGTGATAGATATTATCAGGGAAATGTATGATAAGAAAAGATGACCTGGTGATTTGGTGATAGCAAGGAATAACAGGTGGACAGACAGAGTGCTTTACTAATATCCTTGTAATGTTGAGAGAAATTAAGGAGGGCCTCCAGTATGTTGGTGAATTTTGGGGAACAAAATTTCGGGAGTACAAAATACCCCATAAAATCCTACTCTGATGCCTCATTATGGTATGGAGGTGACCTTGGGTTCTTCAAGGCTATTCCAATAAATATTGGAAGGGTTTCAATTGTGTCGCTAGAAACAGAATGACTATATTTTCTGAGAACCAGCCTATCTAATCATGGAGAGGAATCTGAAACTTGTTTGACCATGGCAACCCATGAAACAGAAAAATAAAAAATGGCCCTCAGTCCTGTTGTACCGCCATCCCCTTCACCTTCTGCAATAATGGCAGGGAAAAACTCACAGATCTTCATGATTCCAAAAAAAAGATTACTGAGAAAATATGAACAACTGCCCATCTATAATGCCTACGCTCTCTTCTATAAAAAAAAAACCTTTATGAGGGTCCTCTATGCACAAATTGAGAGCATCCTTGATGATGGTATTAGCAGAGAACAAGCTACCTTTTGCAAATAATATTCAATAATGGACTATATTGTTATCATCTCACAACCAAACAAAAGATGTAGAAAATACGAGATCCCATTATGCTTATTGTTTGTTGACTGCAAAAAAGAATTCGATTCAGTTGAACAAAACATTTCCTTATAGGCTCTTTTACAACAAAGTAGTGCAGCAGATCGAATGCCAGACCTGTAGTCAAGAAGATTTGAGTTGAAATCTGGCCTTAGGCAGTAGCTGTATGACCCTGGCCAAGTCACTTAACCCTGTTTGCTTCAGTTTCCTCATCTGTAAAATGAGCTGGAGAAAGAAATGGTAAACCACTGCAGTATCTTTGCCAAGAAAACCCCAAATGGGGCTATAGAGAGTCAGACACTACTGAAACGACTGAAAAACAAAAAGTCTCCCATCTACATTATCAAGATCATTTAATATTCCAAAGAAGATATAATAACCAATGTAACCCTGTTCAAAGACCCTCTGAAGATAAATACCAAACGAGACATGTGTGAGTGTTTCACAGGGTCAGCACTGATATTCTATGGTCTGCATGGTCAGAAGAAACTCTTGAATCAATAAAATCATGGATCCAGTTGAGAATTTTAAATATGGGCAAGAGCCACACAGGGTAGTTCAGGAATGGCTGGGCTTTGATTTGCATCATTCCAAATCAACAAGATCACAGATTTATTTGAATCATTGAGAAAACATAGATAATACAATAATTCTCACCAAAGATATTTGCCACTGTGATGAAGAATATACAGCAGAGAGTCCAGGTAGAAGAGGGATTCCCTGTGCATGATGAGGTCCTCCGGATGCTCCTGTTTTCATATGACATTATACTGATGACATCAAACCCCCAAGACACTGTAGGACTTCCTAGAAGACATAAGTAATCATTCAAAGGAACTTGGCCTGATCATCCATACAGAAAAGACCAAATGGATGAAGAATGTGATTATCCAGATTTCAACATGTATCTTCAGATTTCAACATGTATCTTAATGGACATTCTGTAGAGCTTCTCCAATACTATGTCTCTATCTCTATCTCTCTCTCTCTATCTATCATCTAGCTATCTAGCTAGCTATATCTGGGACAGACAGTAGAGATGGGCAATGAACTGGGCCTAGAATTGGAAAAATAGAGGACGGAAGGGTGGATTGCTTTGGAGAAGTCATAAAACACTATTCTGACCCCAAGCTTCCCATAATAGCAAAGGCACTTCTTTTCAATATAAATATTATATTAGTGTTGCTATACAGCAGTAAGACCTGGAATTCCATTGCTTCTGAAGAACTAAAGGTGAGCATCCTGCAGAAGGCAAGGCAAAGATGCATGGTTGGTGTGAGCATCTAGCCAGAAAGGAATCCTATAGAATAGCAAGAGTCAAGGATGTCCTCCAAAAAATATGCAACAGAGAGAATATGGGTCAGTCACATGGGATAAGCAAAGGATAACAGATGTTTCGCAAGTACCCTCAGACATTAGAAGAAAGTGAGGAAGGCCTTCAGCACATTGGTTGGACTCCTTGTAGTGAACCTTTGAAAGAACATGTATGAATGTCTTATGGGAAAGGCATGGATAGGCTATGTGTGACTGTGTGACTGGCGTGGTTGGAAGTAACTCCCAAATTGATAAGATCATGGATCTAGTTGAGAATCTTAAAAATGGGTAAGAGGGACACAGGAGAGTCAAGAATGACTGAGTTTTTATTTGCATCATTGGAGGGAACTTCAGAATTAATGAGATCACAGATCTATTTGAGTCTTTGAGAATACATCTCCACATAAAAACTGATTTTACTGAGGTCTGCAGATTCCAGACTTGCCATTAACTATATCTAGCCATTTACATACTGATTTAATTAAGGGTCCCACCAATTTCTGGTCCTTTTTTCCTCCTAAACCCCTAGCCTAGTCTGGGCTAAAGGCTGAGCTCAACTACTCACTGAGTGGGGCCAGGGCAGCTTAGGGTTGGTACCATCACTATGTGTAGAGGTGGATGTGGTGGGGTTGGAGGGGAAGGATTATTCAGAGACTGACCTACTGCTCAGTCTTTTCAGATGAGGGCCTCCAACCCTCCTCTCCAGATTTTGCCTGGTTCATCTAACTCTGCCATTCTCCCACAAGCAGCTGCCAACATTTCAGTACCCTGACACGGCATATGCTCAGCCACTATCTGTTGTTCATCCACTTTTCCCAGGGACTCTCATACCCCATATCCCTCTTTATCTTCCAGTATCCAGTGGACTGACTGAGATCCATCCAGATCGAGTGGAACCCAAGAGTGTCTCCCTCTCCTGGGAGGAGCCAGGGTTCTCAGGGACCCCAGGAGCCAATAACACTGAGTATGAAATTCAATACTTTGAGAAGGTAAGTCTTTCCTGGTTGTTTCTGAGGTACCTTCTTTAGGGTGGGTACAAGGTGAGGGGAGTGCCTTGGTTCTTTCTGTTCATAAGTTTAGGGTTCCTGGGTAGTCTAACATCCTGTGGCCAGGCTCCCATAGATGGGAAAAGCAGAGGTTGGAAGTAGTTATAGGAAAACTAGAAGATTAGATGTTCCCTGAGAAAAAGACCATGTCCTTTTTCACCTTTGTATGTCCAGCACCTAGTACAGTCCCTCGTACATAACAGGTACCTAATAAATATTTGTTGAATTGTGTTGAATTATGCAGAAAGGATTCAAGATCATGTCATACCTCTTGAAGGAAATGGGACTATTTAGCTTGGTGATGAGAAGACTTTCAGGATTGGAAGAATAAGAGAGGGGCAGCTAGGTGGTGCAGTGGATAGAGCACCGGCCCTGAAGTCAGGAGGACCTGAGTTCAAATCTTGCCTCAGACCAAACACTTGACACTTACTAGCTGTGTGACCCTGGGCAAGTCACTTAACCCCAATTGCCTTTAAAAAAAAAAGAAAAAAGAAAGGCAGAAGACCACTAGGACAGAATGTTGTATACACTGTCATTGTATCAGGTATTTTTTCTGAAATTACTTTTGTTGTTGTTACAGAGTAGGGTTCAGTTCTGGGAAGCAGAGAGAAGGAATGGGTTGTTTTTAGAAATGACTGTGATATAAAATCAAAAGCCATTTTAAAAAAAGTCATATACATACAGTCCATAGGTCTAACATGGAAAGGAGAGATTAGATTTCTGTAGGGCCCCAGAGGGAAGAACTAGAAACAATGAAGGGAAGCTGAGAGGAGGATGTCAGCTCAGTAGAAGGAAAATCTTTTAAACAACCAGACCTGTTCAAAGTGAAACGGGCTGCCTTGGGAGGTGGTGAGCCATCCTCCCATCCCTTGAGGTCTTAAAGCTGAGGATTGATGGCCCTTTGTTGGAGACGTTCAAGTGGGTTTCAGGTAGATTAGACAGGTACTCTGATTTGGTGACATTACAATGATCACCTGAAATTACGGATGTAACTGCCTTCCTTCCCCACTTTACCTGACTTGAAAATGCCTAATAGGCCATCAGTGGACTTCCCTGAGCAATTCTCTCTGGTGGTCAGCTCCCTGTCAAAAGTCTAAACCCTCCTTACCATCAACAGCTTTAACTTCAACAACAATGAGATTTATTAAGTACCTACTGCATGCACAGTCCCATGGGGGAGGGGGGAGGGGGGAGGGAAACTGAAGGAGATACTTCTGACTCTAGGACTTCAAAATACTTGTGATTTTGCAGATGCCAACCCTTTCACCCCTTAGGAAGTCACAAAGAGTTACTTTGGCCAAAAAAAGATCACCCCTGGTGGCCAACCTTTCCTTCTAAGGTTCTGGATGGGGTTCTGTCTTGCATTTGGGCTCTCTACCCCTTCCACCAGAAGCACATGGATAGAAAAAGAGGAGAAAGGCTTGCCTTGGATGCAGGGACTTAGTTGCACCTAAATGAGTATAAGAGTGGGAGGGGGACAAAGAGGAGAAATTGGGTTTTTGTCTTTAATCCTCAATTGGATTAACAATAGTTTTTATTGTTGCTACCATCCCCTTGTAGGCCCAAAGTGGGTAGGCTTTCCCTCATCCTGTGGTGTCCCTGCCACCACTTTTGTTAGCAGGATGTCCTCAGCTCCAAAACCATCTCATTCCTCCTTTTCTTCAAGAAAAATTATTTTCATTAATGCCTTTATTTTTTACACACATTCATTTTCAAATATATCTTCCCCTGTCCTTATCAGTGAGCCTTTTCCCCTTGTAACACAGATTTTAAAATAAAGAAGAAAAAATATAGTTTGTCAAAAGCCAATCAATGCATTGGCTACATCTGACAATATATTCTTGGTCCTACCCCCATTATCCCCTAACTCTGCAAAGAAGCCTCCCTCTCTTTCTAAGGAGATGAAGACCTGTCATCTTATTGGACAGCTGAGTCGGATCTCCTGGACATCAGGTTATTCTTCCTCCCTTCCCCCCTTACCCAGGGCCAGAGGGAACAGACCTATGCCACTGTCCGGACAGGAGCACCTGCTGTCACGGTCAATAACCTGAAGCCAGCAACGCTCTATGTTTTCCAAATCCGAGCAGCCTCACCCTCCCTCTCTCCAGAAGTTGGAAACTTCACTCCCAGCATAGAAGTAGAAACTCTAGTGGAGGGTAAGTGTTGGGGGATTGGGGAGAAAGGAGGGGGAGAGTCCCCAAGGGAGAAAAGAGATGGGAGGAAGACTCTAGGAGGGAGGGACAGGGGAGGGAGTAGGTCCCTCTGAGAGGCAAGAAACGCCAAGTGCTGAATGTGGTCTGGGGTCCTCCCCTTGGATAATGACCTTATCCAACTCCCTACCCACTGCCCAATCCCTCCTTTTTCATCAAAGCTGGCTCAGGGTCTAGGAAACAGAACCCTGCCGTAGTTGCTGTGATAGTCGCTGTAGCTGCCCTCCTCATCCTTGGCTTCGGGCTCAGTTCTCTGGCTATTTGGAGAAGGTAAGTGGCCTAGAAACCCTTCTAAAAAGAAGTTTCCTTCCAGTTTGGTTCCTGGGGCCTGATGTCCCTGGGATGGGAGGGCTAGAGACTCAGGTTCTCCATCTACCCTACAGTACATACAGACGCACATAAACAAGGACCTACCTAGATACAGAGGTTGAGATGCAATGCTTACCATGATGGGGAGTCCAGAGATCTGGGTTCTAGTTTCCACTCTTGTTCTAACTCAATGTTGTCCTTGGGCAAATCTCTTTCTCTCTCTCGGCCTCTGTTTTCTTATCTGTAGGATGAGGGGGTGGGCTTCAGAATCTCTCTCAACTTGCACATTCTCTGGTTCTTTATATGAGCAGTGCCCAAGATCCCTGCTGGCACTCTGTGTCTTTGCATGTACATTTACATATGTACATGTATATGTGTACATGTATTCACCATACACAGATAAGTATGATGTTCATGCTCACATGGACTTGCACACATAGACACACAGATCCAGAAATGCAAGAACAGATCCATGTGCCATCCATCCCTTCCCCCTTCCTCCCCTCCACTCCCTGAGAAGGATGAGATTTGGCTGCTTAAATCGCTAACAGCCTGCAGGCCTCAGCAGGAACAGGGAGGGTGGACCCAGCCTTCCTGGGTTACTGCTCATAGTGATTAGGATTCACTTCAAAGGGTCACAGGCCCCCAAGGGAAATGAGCTCCCAGTGCCTGGGCAAGCCTTGGAACTAATCCTGAAAATAAATGTGATGGGAGGCTCTCTAGGGCCAGAAACCCACAGTGGAAAGAGCCCTGGGCTGACAGGCAGGATACCTCACTTTTCATTTTGGCCCGTCCTCTTGAGCTGGTCACTTCTCACAGTGAGAACTTGGGACTCAGATGGTCCCTCCCAGCTTTGCCATTTAAGAGGCTGTGGGTATGGAATGGGAGGAGGACATGGGAAGCTAGGGATCAAGGAAGATGCTAACTCCTGCTGCAGTTTAAAGCAGAAAACAGAATTAGGGATCTCGCCAAGAGAATAGGAATTTTGCTTTGGATCCTTGAGTCCTGGTTTACAAAGCTGAGTTAGGGAGAACATGACAGTGGAGGTGGGAGGAAGGTGGAATTAACACAAGAAAGGAGAGAATGGGAGAAGGGTTCTTAACCAAAACTGAGATTATTGGGTGCTATTGCCTGGAGAGGGGGGAGTATAGACAAGGGAAAAAATGACCCAGCTTCAGGGGCGGAAGCTCGGTTTCCTTGAACGGATTCAGTAGAAGGGACTGTCCAAAAGAACAGTGACAGCTTGTTTTTTGGTTTTGCATATCCATTGACCAGGATTAGCACAGTGGTTGGCACCTGCAGGCACTTAAAACCTTGATGAATTGAGAGTAGTAGTTGTACCGACAACCCTTGTCAGCTAGACTGTCAGTCCAAAGCCCCAAGCTTTTACTGAGCTTCTGTGGTTGTATGGGGTTGTATGTGGTTGTATCCCTTGTGGACAGCGCCTCAATCCAGGCGTGGAGTTTCACTCTTCTCTCCGAAACTGTTTGGATTAGGGGGCTGCTAGAAAAGCCAGCACTTCAAAGGAACCTGCTGCAGCTTTTCCCACTTTGTGTGTGTGTGTGTGTGTGTACGGGCGAGTTGCTGTGCATGTGTGCATACATGTATGTATGTGAGGGGGAGGAAGGCCCAGGGGAAAACATCGTTCTTCTTCTGGAGGCTGGGGGAGCCTGGGACAGCTGGAATGAATGTGCTGATGATGCCTAGGGAAATCTCTGAAGCTGATAATTATGCCAATTTCAAAGCCACTTGGCCAGATTCTAAGCTTCCCCCACCCCACTCTCCCCAGCCCCATCATCAGAGCTGGGCTTCCACTTCCTCATTGTTGGCTCTGCCCTCAAACCCTTGTAATCTGGATTCTCTCCACACCACTCCCCTGAAACGACTCTTAGAAGGGATAGAGCTGGGAGGGACTTCACAGGGCTTCTGGAGCAACCCTTTTATTTTACAGATGAGAAAACAGAGGCCCAAAGAGTTGCTAAGAGACTTAGTCAATAAACATTTATTAGTGCCTACTAGGTACCAGGCACAAACACAAAGAGGTAAAAGATAGACCCTGTCTTCAAGGAGCTCACAATCTAACACGGGAAATAACAAACAAATATAGACAAACAAGCTACATCCAGGATAAAGAGGAAATTAGAGAGGGAAGGCACTAGAATCAAGAAAGGTTAGGAAAAGTTTCCTGCAGAAGATGAGATTCTAGTTGGGACTTGAAGGACACCAGGGAGGCCAGTAGGCACAGATGAGGAGGAAGAGCATTCCAGCAATGGGGGAGAACCATAAAGATGGGACAGATAGTTGCCACAGTGGCACAGAGCCCTGGCCCTGGAGTCAGGAGGACCTGAATTCAAATCCAGCCTCAGACACTTGACACCTACTAGCTGGGTGACCCTAGGCAAGTCCCCAACTACCTCTGAAAGAGAGTAAGAAAAAAAGAAAATTCCCAGATCCAAGAGATTAAAGTTTGTGTTCATGGAAAAGAAACGAGGCCAGTGTCACTGGATCTAAGAGTACATGGCAGGAAGTAATGTGTAAGAAGATGAAATGTAGGAGGGGGCTAGGTTATGAAGGGCTTTGAACTCCAAACAGGATTTTATATTTGCTTCTTGAGACAACAGGAAGTCATTGGCGTTTGTTGAGTAAGGTTGAGGGGTGGGGGAGGAGTGACATGGTTGGATCTACAATTTAGGAAAATCACTTTAAGTGAATGAATGGAGGATGGATTGGAGTGCAGAGAGACTTGAGGCAGGCAGTCCCACCAGCAGCTATTGCAATAGTCCAGATGTGAGGGGATGATGACCTGTACCAGAGAGGTGAGAGCGTCAGAGGAGAGAGGGGAACATGTTCAATAGATGCTGCAAAGGCAAAGTGGATAGGCCTTGGCAATGGCTTGAATGTGGAGGGGGTGGGGCAGAGAAATAGTGAGGAGTCGAGGAAGATATCCAGGTCCTGAGCCTAAGGGACTGGGAGGATGGGGTTGCCCTCTACAGTAATAGGGAAGGTCAGAGTGAGGGAAGATTTAGGGGAAAAGATAAAGTGTTTGGTTTTGGACATACTGAGTTTAAGGTGTCTACTAGACATCCAGTTTGAGATGTCTGAAAAGCAGTTGGAGATGTGAGATTGGAGGTCTTCAGGGAGGTTAGGCCAGTATAGATAGCTTTCAAAACCATCAGCATAGAGATGGTAATTAAATCCACAGAAGCTGATTAGATCAAGTGAAGTAATATAGAGGGAGAAGAGAAGAGAGCTCAAGACAAAACTGTATGGGACACCTACGGTTAGAGGGTGAGATATGGATGAGGATCCAGCAAAGGAGGCTGAGAAGGAGCGGTCAGACGAGTAGAACAACCAGGAGAAATGGCATTCCAAAATCCTAGAGAGAAGAGAGTATCAAGGAGAAGAAAGTGATCAATAGTGTCAAAGGCTAGAGAGGGGTCAAGGAGAATGAGGATTGAGAAGAGGCCATTGGATTTGGCAACTAAGGGAGCATTAATAACTCTGGAGGGAGCAGTTCTGATGGAATGATAAAGCCAGAAGCTGGATTGTTAAGGGGGTAAGAAGAGAGCCAGAGGAGAGAAAATGCAAGCACCTATTATAGATGGTCTGTTTGAGGAGCTTAGCTACAATGGGCAAAAGAGATTTAGGACTCTAGTTGGTGGGGACTCAGAGTCAGCAGGTAGGAAGAGGTCAAATAAGGATGATTTCTGATGACTCTATAGCCAGGGCCTTTCCAGTGTACAATTACACCACTTGCCCCATTGCTAAATCCAGGACCTTTTCTCAGTGCTTGTCATCCATCCTATAGCATTTCACATCAATCATGCTGATGCTGATTACGTCAATTCTATGACACCAGTGGTCTGGCTATCTTTCTACCTCTGAAACCCCCCTTCTCTGCCCCCTTATCTGATTCAATTTTGGTTACCTGTTATCTAAATGGGACCTTGCCTAAAAGTCTATCCTCAGTTCTCTTTCTTTCTTAATATCCCTCAGAAATGTTTTTATAGCATCAGCTCTCAAGTTAAACATTCGTTGTGTGCCTATTGAACTCAAGACCACCTTCTGCTGCACCCTGGGAGAGATATAAAATTTAAATAACATGAGGTCCCTGCCCTAATGGAGCTTACAGTCTAGAAGGGTAATAAGACACCAATGAAATGATATAGAAGAATGCAGTCAGGTGCGAAATGAAGACATGGCTGACCTGGAACTAGTGTAAGGAACTTCTGGTAAAAAAAAAAAAAATTCCCTCTCCCAAAGAGGAGAAGGAGGAGGAGGAGGCATAGATAGAGTCCTAAATTTGGAGTCAGGATGACTTGAATTTGAATCCTTTCTTAGGCACTTACTAGACAGTTACTTAACCTCTCTGATCATCAATTTCCTCATCTGTAAAATGGGAATATTCTCTCCAAGGTTGCTATAAGGGTCAAAAGCATTGTCTAAATGTTAGCTGTAATTTTTATCATTACCTGTTCTCCAAGTTAGTCTTAGATAGTTGGCTGGGGGCATTGAGAGTTCAAGTGACTTGCCTAGGTTCACAAAGTTAGCATTTCTCAGAGGTAACACTTGAATCCAGGTCTTCCTGATCCCAAGGATTCTCTATCCATTATCCCATGGCCGCCTCTGGATCAATCATTTTAAAAAGCCATTTTTCATACCATCTGTGCTTCCCTCCTCCCCCAGCGGTTCTTCATTGCTTACAGGATAAAAATCCAAACTCCTCAGCCATCCGTAGCAGCTAGGTGACACAGGGGATAGATCCCTGGGTCTGGAGTGAGGAAAAACTTTGTTCAAATGCAGCCTCAGATATTTATTAGCAGTGTGAACTTGGGCAAGTCACTTAACGTCTGTCTGACTCAGTTTTCTTAACTGTAAAATAAGAAAAATACCAGTACCTACCCCCCCCAGGGTGGTTGTTAAGATAAAATAAGATATTCATAAAGCACCTGGCACATAGTAGGTGCCTTAATAAATGTATGTTTCCTTCTTTTTCACATAAGCTTGCTTCTGCACATGAGATCTGTGCATCTCATTGATGGAGAGATTCCTTCATTGTGGATTATAATACATTCATTCCTGTTCCTTCTTGGTGACTCTCTTGGTCCCCTGATTCACTTCCACAGAAGGGCACTGTCCAGCTTGCTGAAGGCCTGGATCTAATGTTCTTCACTTTGATTGGCTCCAATGGAGTGTGTGAACTGTTTGTTGATGATCTTTCATGTTCATTATATGAGTGGCCCATATCTCCTAGGAAATTTAGGAAAACCTTTTGCATGTAACAAGGCAGAACCAATCAAATTACCAACAAACTGGAGAGGGAGGAAAATTGCGTTCTTTGTCCCTTTCCAGGATGACATTCCAGTTTTGTTTTGCTGGTCTGAATTTGCTTTATTCCATATTGAGCAGCTGAGGGGTACATTGCTGGACTCAGAGTTAGGAATACCTGAATCACATCCAGCCTTAGATATCTGGACAAATCACATGTGTTCCTTCAGCCTCAGTTTCCTCATCTGTAAAATGGGGGCTTAGTGGCTCTCAGTCTATAAAATACTGGTCTCAATGGCCCCCAAGATCCCTTTTAACTCTAAATCTCTGATTCTATTGATGTCATTCTTTTTATATTCCCTTGTATGCTTCACACTTTATTAAATTTTATAGCATCATGGCATTGACCAAGCACTCTTCAAGGCCCCCTCTGGCTCTTGAATTTTGTGGACTAGTTCTATGTTCCCTTCTAGTTTTTTTCATTCTCTGTTCCCAAGGCCATTCTAACTCCAATGGTCTATGCCCTTCCAACTCTGACATTCCCTGTTATTGAATCCCTTCTAGTTCTTTCATGCTCTGTTCTTAGGTCCCTTTCAACTCTAATATCCTATGTTCTAATATCCCTTTCATGGTCTATGTTCTGAGGTCTCTCTGACCTGTGACATCTTATATTCTAAAGCAGTGCCCTCCAAGACCCCTAGGGAGTCTTGACATACTCTTAAGGAGGCAGTGACCTGTTTAACAATGAGAAGATGGAAGATTGGTTGCGCCCAGCCCTCCATACAACAGTGAAATTGTAGAGTCTGTCTCTAACACAACCGTGTCTACCCTTAGCCCTCAATTGCCCCCTCCTACAAATGTGCAAGTTCCTTATATTCCCACTTCTTTGCCAAATATCATTTGCTGAAGCCAGTTATAACTTCCCCATTACCTGACCACCCACAGCAGCAGCTGCACAGGTGCTACTAGCTTTCAGATCACTTAATGGCCCCAGTAGGTACCACTAAGAGGGTGGATTTTGTTCTCCCAGGCAGTGACCAGTTCTTTAAGAGCTTGAACCCCCAAATTTTCATTTTCAGCGGATGGAGTGAGTTTCACAGGATGAGCAGTCATGGATGGATGACTACTGATCTTAGGTCTCATTACATTATATTTTCCCCCAAACCCATCCTTCTTCCAGGCTCTTTCTGTTGAAGGCACCACAATCTTTCCAGTCATCTAGGTTCTCAATGTTGGTGCCATAATCAATTCTTCACTCTGCTTCACCCATGTAGCCAATCAATTGCCAAATCATGCTGCTTCTGCCTCTACAACATCTCTTGAAGATATCCCTTTCTCTCTATTTCCATGGCCCCCACCTTAGATAGTCATCACCTCTCACATCACAATGGCTTTCTATTTAGGCTCCCTCCTCAAGACTTGTCTCTTTCCCAGTCATCTTCCAAAAAGTTCCTGAAGTGATTTTCCTAAAGCAAAAATCTGATCATGTCATTCCCTCCCAATAAACTTTCATGGCTCCCCATTGTTTCCAGAATCAAATATTATTTTATCTTTATCTCATCCTTTAAAAATTTATATGTTTAGGTTTTATAATGTACATAAATATTAGTAAGTAATATTTGTGTACATTATTATGTGTTGAGAAGCAATGTGGTGATTGGGGATTGGAGACAGGGGATTGGACTCAGGAAGACATAGGTTCACTTGTCTTTTATTGATGTGATCCAGGGTAAGTCTTTTACCCTCTATATGCCTTAGAGATAGCTAGGTGGTACAGTGGTTAAAACACTGCATCCTGGAGTCAGGATAGACCTGAGTTCAAATCTAGCTTCAGATACTTAATGGCTGTGTGATTCTGGGTATTTAACCTCAGTCTCCTCATCTGTGAAAGGGGGATAATAATAGCACCTACCTTCCAGGGTTGTTATGAGGATCAAATGAGATAACTGTAAAGCACTTTGCAAACCTTAAAGTTCTATATAAATTCTAGGTATCATTATTATTATTATTATTAGTTTTCCCGTCTGTTAAATGAGAGGGTAGGATTCATGTAGCTTCAAAGTTCCTTCCGGCTCTAAATCTGTGACCTATAATTTATAAGTAAATAAGTATGCAAATAAGGAGTGCATGTTCTGTTGTTGTTTTTATTTTTAACTGATGGGGGTGTATAATAAAAAAAGTTTGGAAAACATTCTTCTAAGGTCCCTCCTAGCCCTGACATTCTGAGTCTCAAAGTAACAGGCACACATATGTAGATTGCTAGAATTGTGGCACTGGCTGGGGTGACTGGAAGTATGTGTGTGTGTGTGTGTGTGTGTGTGTAGGAAAAGTCCCGGCTAGGGCTTGACCAGTGCTGGGGGGCAGGTGCTGCCCCTCCTTAGTGCTCCCCACTCTGTTTCTCAGGCACTGTGGATATGGAAAAGGCCTTGGAGATGGCAATGATGAGGAGCTGTACTTCCACTGTGAGTCTGGGACCCCCCCTGGCTCTCCTCCTTCACTGACCAGCACCACCTCCTCTCCCTAGTCGCCATCAGAGGGCCAGAAGCTTGTGGGGGGAGGGGATTCCCTCCCAGGCTTGGATGCAGAGATGTCATCCCACCCTTACCCCTATCCTGATGCTACTTCCTGAGCAGCAGCTTCTTTGCTAAAGATGTATCTATCTTTTGTCCCCCACACCAGTCAAGGTCCCAACGAGGCGGACATATATTGACCTGGAAAACTGTGCTGATCCTATGCAGGCTTTGCACCTGTTTGCCAAAGAGCTGGACAGCTCCAGTGTGTCTGTCCATAGCATCATAGGCACAGGTAAGTGTCTCCCACCAATTTCCCTGGCCCCAGCCTGGGTCAGCACACACACAAACACACATACATGCATGCACACACACACACATGGTGGTAAAGCTGACTGGACCAGGCACCTCGATTTTTCATTTCCACGGAAACACTGGCCAGATCTTCTCCAGGCTAGCCGGGTGACCAAAGTCAGACTATTTATCACCCAGAGCCCTTTCCCAAGACAAGGTCTGTCTGTCCCTGGCCCAGGCTGCCTACCTCTTCTGGTCATTCTCGGTGCTTGGTCCCTCTAAGAACAGCAACTCTTAATTATCTATGTGTGAATTTAGTTCAACAAACAATTAAAAAAATAATCATTTTTGTCCTTATATCCCTTTCATTTCTCAATACGCTTCTCCCTAATCTTCCACCCAGAGATACAGCCCTTATAATGACCAAAAAAAAATGGAAAAAAGCAATAAAGAAGGCAACATATCAACCAAGTCTGGGATCACGTACCCTGTTCCACATTCATAGTCGTCCACTTCTGTAAAGAAGGGAGGGAGGTGCATTCTTTTTTTTATTTCCTCAGGGGCTCAGCGTGGTCATTATAATTATGCATTGTTGAGTTTTATTTTTTCCAACAACCATTGTTTGAGGAGTATTTAATAAATTTGTGTGGGATTGAACACAATTGAATTGTGTTGAATTGAATTACATTAACATTGTTTAAAATCCAGATGCTTATCACAGTTAAACATTTACATAACATGGTTGGTTACAAAGCACTTAACATTCATCATAGCATGTATTTGCTACAACAAACATGCATGTGATGTGTTCATAACACAGTGCTAAGATCTATGGGAAATATGACATTTAGCTAAGATGTGCTTCCTGCCCTCAGAGAGCTTCTTGTTTATTAGGAAGATAAGACACAAGCACTTGTAACTATAACACAGTATTACTCAATAAATGCACCTGAAGTGCTAGACAGAAGGGGATTGTTAGCCCCTGTCCCAACTCTTCCTTTCTTTACTGTGTGTGTAGTCAAAGAACACAGACTTTACATAGTTTGATGAGGCATGTGCCATTTCATCTCCTATCTCTGCACCTTTGCACCAGATGTGTCCCATGCCTGGAGTGCAGTCCCTCTTCACCTCTGACTCTTAGAATCCCTAGTTTACTTTAAAGCTTAGCTCAAGTGCCATCTCCTAAAGGAGGTTTTTTCCTATCCCCACCCTCTCCACCCCAGTTGCTAGTGCCTCATTTCCCTCCCAAATTACTTTGTATTTATTTTGTAAAGACAACATGATATAGAGTGCCATCTTGGAGTAAGCAAGATCTGAGGTCAAGTCTTACTTCTTTCACACACTGGCTGTGTGACCTGTGGCTGTGTGGCCTTGGGCAAGCAACTTAACCTCTCAGTGTTCCAAGTAATTCTCTAAAATTCTAAATTGCAGAACAGACACAGATCTGCATTGACAGAAGGAGTTTCCTCACTGTGGGGTTCCCATTACCAATGGAATCATAGGTTGGACCCAAAAAACCAAGTGTGTGTGTAGGGGCAACTATGTGGTACAGTGGGTAGAGTGCTGGGCCTGGAGTCAGGAAGTCTTATCTTCCTAAGTTCAAATCCAGCCTCAGACATTTATTAGTTGGGTGACCCTGGGCAAATCACTTAATCCTGTTTGCCTCAGTTTCCTTATCTGTAAAATGGCAAGCCGCTCCAGTATCTTGGCCAAGAAAACCCCAAATGGGGTCATAGGAGTCAGACACGACTGAAAATGACTGAACAATAACGTGTGTATATATTGCTGTTTACCTCACTGGGCTGGTGTGAAGAAAACACTTCTTTGTAAGTCTTCATTCGCTTTAGAAACGGGAAACCGTTTGACGATCATGTTCATCACGGTGATTGTTCCCTCGCTGCTCGCCCAGTCGTGGGCTCGGCTGCTCTGCGGTGGGGTTGGGGTGGGGGAGGGGGAGGGGGAGGGGTGGCAGAGACAGGCCGCCCCTTCCCCTCCTGCTCCATGGGGCTGGCTGCTGAGCTGTCCTATTCCCCGCAGGGCAGTTTGGAGATCTGTGCAGTGGCTGCCTGAGGCTGCCAGGTGGACGGGAGCTCCTGGTGGCTGTGCACACCCTGCGGGACGGCGCGTCGGAAAAGCAGAAGCTGCGCTTTCTGGCCGCAGCCTGTGCTCTGGGTCAGTTTGACCACTCCAATATCGTCCGGCTGGAAGGAGTCGTCACCCGGGGCAAGTCACATCTCTTGACCTTGGATACTTCCTCTGACCTACGGGCTGGGAGAGGTCCAGTCTCCACCGTCTGAAAGAGAAATCCTCAGTCCTTTCCTCACCCATTCCAGCTCCCCCCGGCCACAGGAGGTCCAACTGCTCCCTTCCTTTTTATTACTTATTATTTTATTATTTATCATCACCTCACCCACAAATGGAGCCGTAACTAAGGCAGGACAATAAGAGTTTTGTCTCATGGTGATGAAACTTTAGGGGATGTAGTTCTTTCACTCGGTAGCCGAAACCCTAGCCCCTCCTTTCGGTGCAAGCCTTGCCTCAGCACTCACCCCACCCACCAACAAATTGGTTTTAAATCTAGTGTTTTGGGAGCAGGTAGGTGGCGCAGTGCATTGAGCACCGGCCCTGGAGTCAGGAGGATCTGAGTTCAAATCTGCTCTCACACACATAATACTTCCTAGCTGTGTGACTCTGGGCAAGTCCCTTAACCCCAATTGCCTCACTGAAAAAATAAAATAAATAAATCTAGTGTTTTGAAATCAAAAGAGCTAGGTTTGAATCCCATTCTGCCACTGACTCTATATGTGACATTGGACAAGTCCCTTCCCGTCTCTGGGATTATTTCCTCATCTGTAAAATGAGATGACTGGACTTGAAGATTTCTAATAACCCCTCCAATTCAAAATCTTAAGAGTCTAAGTGTGGCAGCCACATTCTCTATTCTGAGGCTCCTTCCTTGTCTAAAA